>NC_052049.1:125915006-126218984 GCF_903992535.2 Arvicola amphibius | reverse complement strand
ACATCTGACATAGCAGCTGCAGTCAGGACAATGCAGAGCCTGGCTTAATTTATAGCAGACTACAGTCGTCCTGCAGAATTTGTCTGGTTTCAGTAAAGTTGAGAATATTAAATCTGGGCTGGGGATATGCTTCAGCTGTTAAGAGCACTGGCTGGTCTTCCAGAGGACCCAGGTTTGATACCCATTTGGTGATGAACAGCCATTTGTAGCTCCAGGTTCTGGGGATTCAGTTCCCTTTTCTGTCTTCCACAGGCGTCAGACATGCATTCAGTTCACAGACATACATTTAGGCAAAACACCCATACACAAAAAAACAAATAATTTAAAAAATTTAAAAGAGTGGTAAATCTAACAGATATAGATAGACATCACCATCATGGTGTTCTTTGTATGCCCAGCGTTAAAACTAATTTCTCTTGTCCTCACTCGCAGCTTTTTTTTTTTATACGTCAAATATTGGTTCACTGATGACCCCAATCCCTGTTCACACTTAGAGACCAGGAATGACTCAGTGAGACCAAGGACCCAATGAACACACTATCGACTCAGCCCAAGACAACATTCTACCTGTTACCTGTGCTTCAAATTGTCTCCTCAGCTCTACCAGGGAAAGACTATGATGATTCTTCAAGCTGCCAGTACCAGCGTCAACAAAGCAGTGAGCTTTCAGCTGCTTTGTACCCTAGTGGCACCTTCTGTGTCAGTTATTCTATTTTAGTCATTCTCATTGGTACAAAGTGGTTTCTTGATGTGATTTCCTTCAAGATAAGGTCTCTCTGTATAGTCCTGGCTCACTTGGAACTTGCTCTGTAGACCAAACTGACCTTGAACTTACAGAGAGCCACCTGCCTCTGCCTCTGGAGTACTGGGATTAAAGGTGAGCATCATCACCACCTAGCTTTTTTTTCCTCTTGATGTGGTTTTAATTTATATTTCTCTGATGACTAATAAGGTTCAAAACTTCTCACATTTATCGGGCGGTTGGGTATCTACTTCTACAAAGTGTTTGTTCTTGTCTTTTGCTCTTAATTTAGTTGGTTTTTTTCTTATTCATTTGTAATATTATAGTCTGTGTAAGTGTTTTTCAAAGAGCGGCTCTCAACTATAAATGGAATAGATTTGCTCCAGAGTCACAAATTGAATTTATTTTAATAAATTCAAATGATTAGCCTTTTAATTTTTAGTTGTATTTATTGTTATTAGTGTGTGTGTGTGTGTGTATGTGTGTGTGTGTGTGCATGCGTGCGACCTATGTGAGTGCAGGTGCAGGCACATGCATGCTGTGGCACACCTGTGAAATTTAGAAGACACCTGTGGGAACTGGTTCTCTTCTTCCACTGGAACTCAGGAGTTGAACTCCAGCCGGGGAAATGAATGCTTTTACCATAGAAACAGTTTCACTGGCTTATCAATCTCTTTCTTTACAGGGTTTTTGTTTTCTTCCTACTATATCAGACTAATCACATATGTATTAAAATAAAAATATTCTGTGAGCCACTTAAAATTCCTTGGGTAGCACCCTCAGTCCTTGGTGGCCTGCCGGAGGAAGTCCAACCTGTCTAGCATAAACCACCTAGTCAGCCCCCTGCAAGCTCTGCCGCCTCATCTTCTGGCTCCCTCCTCAGTGGTTCTCACATAGCACAGCAGTGTGTGTTCCCACGACACTGCCTGCCTCCCACCTGTCCCGATTTTCTTTAGACATACCCTTCTTCTACATAGCTTAGCACTTGGGGGAGGATCACTGCACCCTGAGCTTCAAGAGGACCATCACAGGATCCAATCAGAATTCATGTTCTTCCTGTCATGCAATTGTGACCAATTCTGGCTAAGGAGATGTAAGGAGTTCCTAAGAATGTCATTGTTGCTCCTGCCAAAGAGAACCGAAAGATTTATCACACAGATCCCTCCTCGGGACAGTTCCAATATACTCAGGACAGCAGGGTACAAAGGTTTGTCTGAAAGAATGTGAGCCTTTGATGCCACAGAGAGCCAATGACCACACACAACCTGAAGGACATCTTTGTCTCGGTCTATACTCTTTTTTAAAATTTTTTAAAGATTTATTTATTTATCATGTATACAACATTCTGCCTCCATGTATGCCCACACGCCAGAGGAGGGCGCTAGATCTCAGTACAGATGGTTGTGAGCCACCACGTGGTTGCTGGGAATTGAACTCAGGACCTCCGGAAGAGCAGCCAGTGCTCTTAACCTCTGAGCCATCTCTCCAGCCCTCGGTCTATACTCTTTAAAATTTGTATTACCTTTTATCTATTTATCAGTGGGGTACATGTGCCGCAGCTCACAGGGGAGTCGGTTCTCTCCTTCCACAGTGAGGCTGCCTTCATGGGACAAGCTCCAGCTTAAGCATGGGAGCAACAGCGACTCACACACTCTTGTGCCTAAGCAGTTAGTGCCAGTTCCTGATTCCCCCAGATCACAGCAATGTGGAGGGCATCTGTTTACATGGTGGTACCACAAGATGGAAGCAGCCTGGATCCTTAAGTCACCACACGGAGGACAGCTGCCCTGACGAGCTGTGCATCTTGCACGTAACACGTGCCTTCACAGGAAGTACACATCCTTGTGTGATCAGGAACTGAGATTCTGGGTTTTGCGTGCTAGTAGAACATAATTTAGTCTATCTTAATAAAATCTTTCCAGAAATGGGCTTCACACATTCCAATCGAAGGACAGTTTTATTGTTTATAAAAATAGGCCCATCGTAGAATATTCTGGAGCTCCTTTTTGTTATGTAACAAAACATTTTTGGAATTTTCCTACATCAATATATAACTTGCTCTTTTTTACAAAAGATTTACAAAGGACAGCATGAATACATTCCAATGTAGTTAGGAGGTACATTTCCTTAATGTTTTCGAATAGATCTTACACACATATGCTATAAAATTTAAAGACGTCTACAGAGTATGTGTGTGTGTGTGTGGGAACAACCTCCCTCCCACTGCTGCCCTGAGACAACAAATTCTTCTCCAACGGTAACCAATAGTTTCTGTTCCATGTGTATTTCCGGAGATACGTTAGGCATAGGATATTTAAATAAACTCCCCTTGCCTGAAATCCCAAAACGATAAGGTCACATATCAAAGTTAAGCACGGGTCCACCAACACAAGTTTTGCAAAGGAGATCGCAGGAAGCCAGTTTCACTTTTAGTTCACCCCCCCCCCCACACACACACACAGCCTACAAAAGATGAAGGAATCATAGGCAGTTCAAAGTTTTTGGAGAACTCTATCAGTGTGCTGAGTCATCGCCTCACCCCAACCTCACCCTTATAGGGTGTGTGTCACTTACCTCATGCTAATATAAAGAATTTTACTGGGATAACCTAATAGAACATAATATATGTTTCTTTCAATTTGATAAACACAGTGAGCTCATGTCTGAGTAATGCCTAGAATACATGGAGGGAAAAATAAAATTCTGATGCAGATAATCTATGGGTAGAGGCGATCATAGCTTGGGATGCAGTAGGACTCACAACAATAAGTCAATGATCATATTTTCTGTAACCAAAAGTAATGAAAACATGCCAGGGTGGCTGGGGATGTACTCGGTTGGTAGAGTGCTTACCTAGCAAAGCCCAAGGCTTAATCCTCAGCACTAATTAAAGCTGGGTGTGATGGTGCATGCCTGTAATTTAGCAATCAGAGGATGGAGGAAGGAAAATCAAAAATTCAAGGCCATCCTTGGCTATATTGTGCTACTGCATGCCTATTATCCCAGAATTTCAAAGTTTAAGCAATGTCAGCTTGGGCTTCACTGCGAGTACCATGTAATACATAGCTACATGCCAGGGCCCTGTTTAGAAACATCAATAAACAAACAAAGAAAGCTGCAGAAAAAGCTCAGAAATTAAGAGAGCTTACTACTCTCCCAGAACCCTTGGGTTTGGTTCCCAGCACCCAAGTGAGGTGGCTCACAACCACCTGTAACTCCACTGCCAGGGATCTCATGCCCTCTTCTGGCTTCTGAAGGTACTACATGTATACCATACACAGACAAGTAGGTACACACACACACACACACACACATATATATATATATACATACATAAATATACATACATAAATTTAAAAATTAAAACTTTCCAAGTTTCTAGAGAAAAGTTGCCTTGGGTCCTATTCAAGAAAGCTGCCTAGAGACATGAGTAAACTTCAGCAGGAAGAAGATGGAGACATCACCAGAAGCCTAGAGTCTCAAGAAGGAATGACAAGCAACTACAAGGCAATGCATTCAGCTATGAAAATGGTGCTTCAGCATAAAATATCTCAGAATAACTCTAACAAAAAGTGGAAGACTTGTATGACAAGAACTTTAAATCTTTGAAGAAAGAAATTGAAGAAGATACCAGAAAGTGGAATGACCCCCCCCCATGCTCTTGGGTAGGCAGAATTAATATAGTAAAAATGGCAATCTTACTGAAAGAAATCTACAGATTCAATGCAATGCCCATCAAAATCCCAGCAAAACTCTTCAAAGACCTCAAAAGAACGGTACTCAACTTCATTTGGAAAAGCAAACAACCCAGGATAGCCAAAACAATCCTGGGCAATAAAAGAACTTCTGGAGGCATCACCATCCCTGCTTCAAACTCTACTACAGAGCTACAGTACTGAAAACAGCCTGGTAATGGCATAAGAACAGACAGGAGGACCAATGGAACTGAATAGAAGACCTGGATATCAATCCACACATCTTTGAACACCTAATATTTGATAAAGAAGCAAAAATATCAAATGGAAAAAAAAGCATATTTAACAAGCAGTGTTGGCGTAACTGGATATCAACATATAGAAAAATGAAAATAGACCCATATCTATCACCATGCACAAAACTCAAGTCCAGATGGATCAAAGACCTCAACATAAAGCCAGCCACACTGAACCTTATAGAAGAGAAAGTGGGAATGCATTGAATGCATTGGCACAGGAAACCACTTCCTAAATAGAACGCCAGCAGCACAGACACTGAGAGAAACAATTAATAAATGGGACTTCCTAAAACTGAAAAGCTTCTGTAAAGCAAAGGACATGGTCAACAAGACAAAACGACAGCCTACAGAATGGGAAAAGATCTTCACTAACCCCACATCAGACAGAGGTCTGATCTCCAAAATATACAAAGAACTCAAGAAATTGGACACCAAAAAAAATCACATAATACAATAAAAAAAATGGAGTACAGACCTAAACAGAGAAGTCTCAACAGAGGAATCTAAAATGGCTGAAAGACACTTAAGGAAATGTTCAGCATCCTTAGTCATCAGAGAAATGCAAATCAAAACAACTCTGAGATTCCATCTTATACCTGTAAGAATGGCTAAGATCAAAAACACTGATAACAACTTATGCTGGAGAGGTTGTGGGGCAAAGGGAACACTTCTGCATTGCTGGTGGGAATGCAAGCTGGTACAACCCCTTTGAATGTCAGTGTGACGATTTCTCAGAAAATTAGGAAACAACCTTCATCAAGACTCAATAATACCACTTTTGGGTATATATTCAAAGGCTGCTCAATCATGCCACAAAGACATGTGCTCAACTATGTTCATAGCAGCTTTGTTTGTCATAACCAGAACCTGGAAACAACCTAAATGTCCCTCAATTGAAGAATGGATAAAAAAAATGTGGTACATTTATACAATGGAGGACTACACAGCAGAAAAAATAACGACAACTTGAATTTTGCAGGAAAATGGATGGAGCTAGAAAGCATTATTTTGAGTGAGGTAACCCAGACACAGAAAGACAATTATCACATGTACTCACTCATAGGTGGTTTTTAAACATAAAGCAAAGAAAGCGAGCCTACAACCACAATCCCAGAGAACTTAGACAACAATAAGGACACTAAGAGAGACAGACTCACATAGATATAATCTACATGGGAAGTAGAAAGTATAAAAAGACAATATCTCCTGAGTAAATTGGGAGCATGGGACCATGGGGAAGGATTGAACAGGGGTGGAGGGAGAGGCAGGGAGGAGAGCAGAGAAAAATGTAGAGCCCAATAAATATCATGGGGAAAAAATTTAAAAAAAAAAGAAAAAGAAAAGGGGAGGTGATGTGGGAGTCCCCTCTGTGTGCTGTGATTGCCATTAACAAATAAAGAAACTGCCTTGGTCTGTTGATAGGGTAGAACTTGGAAAAAAAAAGAAAATGATGCTTCAGAGATGAGACTTCTTCCTAGAAACACCAGGAGGACTCTCCTGAGGGGCAGAATAACTAAGATAAAGATGTTTTCTGATTCTACTCCATAGCTGATACTTCTAGCTCACTGCTAATGAACTCTCCATCTTTAAACACAAGGCTTATTCCCCACCATCCTTCGCAGGTGATCTGCCTTCTTATTAATTTTCTCCACGAGAGGGTCGGTTAGATTTAACATGCTGGATGCCTAGCCTATAAACACCCTATGAAATTCTTTGTTTTTCTTTTCTCTTTTGCCACTTTGGTGAAAAGAATTAAAGTAGTGGCAGATAGAAGAACCTGGATCCAAGCAGAAAAAGCTGCTTTGTCAAGTCACATGTCTGTCCAACACTACTGTGTGAGCAGGAATTGTACTCCTGAGCTGCTGCTAAGCCACTGTGTCGTAGATTTGTCCCTATTAAACATATCAAACTATTTCAGCTCTGGAAAAGCAAATTGAATCTTGTTGCAAGGGAGAACTGCAAAAATATGTAATCTCTATAGCCAACATAAAGGACAGAGTCTATATAAGTCATATGGGAAATATTCATGATTAGTTTGAGTTTCTGACTGGGAAGAATAAAATCATAAGAGCCAAGAATAACACAACCATACACTGCAAACAATACTCCTGGAAAAATAGGCCATAGTGATCTCATAAAATTACATAATGGTACTGAGGCATCTGGCATGGCGGCACACACCTATAATCCCAGCACTCAAGGGCTAGAGGCAGGAGGACCATAAACTGAAGGCCAGTCTGAGCTACACAAAAAGACATCATTTCATTTCAAAACCAAGGGCTGGGACATGATTCAGGGGTAGAACATTTACCTACATGCACATGCATAAGACCCTGGACTCAGTCCCTAGCAACACACACACATACACACACACGTACAAGTATATCGTGAAAAATTCCTGTTGTGTGGTGACCTTGTAGTCATGAAAATATCATATTACTCATGCATTCATGATGACACTGTTGTAAACACGGCTGCCACAGTCTATGGTACCAAAATTACAGAAAATTATGTACAGTGTGATAGTTTGAATGTATTTGGCCCCCATGAGCTCATAGGGAATGACATTATTAGGAGTTGTGGCCTTGTTGAAGGAGGCTGGATAACACATGCCTTCAATCTACACCTTTAATCTGGGCCACACCTTCTGGAGAAAGTGTATCATTATGGGGGCAGGCTTTTGAAGATTTATATACTCAATATACCACCCAGTGAGTCAGTTGACTTCCTGTTGCCTACAAAATGTAGTGGTCTCAATTCCAGCACCACCTCTGCCTGCATGCTGCCATGCTCCCTGCCATGATGGACTGAACCTCTGAAGTGTAAGCGCAGACTGAGTGTTTCTTTTATAAGAGTTGCCATGGTCATGGTGTCTCTCACAGCACTAGTAACCCTAACTAAGACATATGGTAAATATATTTCATAATAGCAAATGATTGTGTTGTTGACTTATTATTTACTATACTTTATAACTCTTATCATACTATGCTTATATTTATTTTTATTTATTTTTTTAAAGATTTATTATTATTTTATGCATATGAGTATTTTGCCTACATGTATGTAGGTACATTCATGGTTGGTGCCTGCAGAGGCCAGAAGAGGGCATGATATCCCCTGGAACTGGAATAAAGAATGGTTTGTGAATTGCCATGTGGGTACTCAGAACAGAACACTCAGGTCTTTTGCAAGAACAAGTGCCTTTAACTGCTCAACCATCTCTCCAGCCCCATATGCTTGTTTTGAAAAGTTTACTATAAGCCAGGTAGTGATGCACACCGCTTTAATCCCAACACCCTGGAGGCAGAGGCAAGTGGATCTCTGTGTTCAAAGCCAGCCTGGTCTATAGAGTGAGTTCCAGAACAGTCAAAGCTATACAGAAAAAACCTTCTCTAAAAAACAAAACAAAACAAAAACAAAAACAAAAAGTTTACTGTAAGATGAGATTCCATCTGACATATGCGACCACCCCAAATAGTTCATGTTCACCAAATTTCTTGGTCATGTGAGAAAACAATGTGAGCCAAATGTGGTAGCACAGGCATTGTCGCAAGACTACCAGAACAAGGAAGGTTGGATGTGGTGGTCTAGGTTTCTCGATGGCGACCTACTTTGATTTCTGTGGTGGTAATAAAACACTGGCCGAGTGTTTTATCATCTTAGAGGAGGAAAGAGTTTATTCCAGTTTACAGTCCATCATCAGGGAAAGCCAGGGCAGGAACATAAAGACAGGAGGTGAGACTGATGGGGTGGAGGGACACTGCTTACTCCTTGCTTTCCACGGCTGGCTCTGCCTACTTTCTTAATACAACCCAGGACCACCTGCCTAGGAATAGCCCCACCCACAGCGGGCTGGGCCCTCCTATATCAATTGTTAATCAAGAAAATGGCCCCAAAGACATACCTACAGGCATTTCTCTCAGTAGAGGTTCCCTCTTCCAAGAAGACTGGAGCTTGTGTCAAACTGACATAAAAATTAGTCAGGGCAGATAGAAAGAAGTGCACTCTATAATGTTCAAATGATGAAGCAAAAACTAAATATCCATTTCTCAGAAAAATGCCAAATATTAAGTGATGTGTGGGACCTCACATGTGTCTCATGATTTAGCTCATTGAATTTTTAATATCATTTTTGGTTTTGATTTTCATTTTTTTTCTGATGACTGAGAAGGATAAAAGCTAAGCTGTCTACGTTAAAGGCGATACTGTACACGTTTCAAAAGTTATTGTCCTAGTAAAAAGTGTTCCTCTATCATCAGACATCTAAATTGGAGCAACCACTGTAGGGCTATGAAGTCTAGAA
Source organism: Arvicola amphibius (assembly GCF_903992535.2). Lineage (NCBI taxonomy): Eukaryota > Metazoa > Chordata > Mammalia > Rodentia > Cricetidae > Arvicola > Arvicola amphibius. Next base: position 126,209,945 of record NC_052049.1, on the reverse strand, counting down.
GCTCCTTAGCCACTGTGAGGGCTGTGACTATTTGACCGTTGCTTCAGTTCATTGGGAAAAGAACTGAACCATACTATTACCAATGCATACCTGTATTAGTCAGGGTTCTCTAGGCGAACCCTGATTGTGTGTGTGTGTGTGTGTGTGTGTGTGTGTGTGCCTGTGCACGCGCGTGCATGTGCGGGCGATTTATTAGAATGGCTTACAGTGTGTGGTCCAGCTACCCCAACCATGCTTGTCTCCTAACAGAAAGTCCAAGAATCCAACAGTTGTTCGATCCACAACGCTCTGTGTCTCAGCTGGCCTTCGGTATATGGTGGAATCCAGAAGCAGGCTGTAATGCCAGCAGAGGAATGCCTCAGCAGCAAGATATATAAAGTGAGGATGAGGGCAAGCAGGCCAAAAGCACAAGGATGCCATGAGGTGTGGCCTAGATTTAGGGCAGGTCTTCCAACCTCAAAGGATTCAGTCAAGAAAAATCCCTCCCAGGTGTGCCCAGCTGTTTGGGTTTTTAGTTAATTCTGGATGTAGTCAAGATGGCAACCAAGAACAGACATCGCAATATCCAGGACTCACACAGGCAAACCATTGCATGAGGTCCTCTTGGAGGCACTCCAAGGGTCTCTTAAGATAAGTTCTAATCTCTTCTTCCTTGCCCTTAAAAGGTTTTTGATGTTACGTTGGTCACAAATGAGCGTGAATTGGCCACACCTTCTGCTTGGAGAAGTTTTCCACGGGCTACACCCAGTTCTCATGGAGAGCCATTGTAAGCCCCGTGTAAAGTTTGCTAGCGCTGCTGAAACCGATTAGAGCACAGGGGCAGGAGTTAAGCACTGTTAAGCATTGTTAAACACCATCAACTACCGTGAGCTATTAGAATTGTTAGTTCTGTGTTGAGCTTTTGTTAAGTCTTTACTGTAAACGCCCTTTGAATGCTTTCTGTGAATGGCTAAAACTGTCAAGAGCAGGCATTTGACAAGCCTGGCAACCTTGAATGGGGAGCTGTCAGCCCTGCCGCCCCTTTATTGGCAACCAGCCAGACTGCCATAATGGCAGCCTGGTGAGTCTGGACACTTTACAATTTCTCTGAGGTTATTGTACCAGCTGCAGAAGATCGTTATAATGACAACTGAAGAACTCTGCTTAGAACCACTCCAGACGGTCTTTAGAAAACAAAACTCCAAGCCAGACAAGGTTTGGTGAATTCTAAGTGGTCCTGCAGCCATTTCACCCAGGCCGGAAGAGAAGCACTTGCTCTGCTCCGAGGCTGGCGCAAACACAGTCCTCCACTGCTCCAGGATTGATACAAACGTCACCCTTCGTTTGTACGTGGGGCTGCGAAGGCTGCAAACCCCTTTGCCACACTCCTCCGCTGGCCGTTTTCTACGCGGGCTGTGCGGCTCCGTTCTTCAGCCGGGAAACACTCTCCTGTGCTGCCCTCTGGTGTCACAACACTAGAAAAGTCTCCTCTTGCCGACTTTTGCTCAACGTTAGGAGAGAGGGCGGATGGTAGCCCAAGAAGCAGCGGGATGTTGGTGGTGGCAGCAGCAAGACCAACCAAGAGCACTGAAGCAACAGAGATCAGAGGTGGTGGAAGTAGAAAGTAAGCAAGAAAAGCTAGCGAGTCAAGACTGAAGAAAGATAGACAGATAAAGGCAAACCTAAGAAAAGAAACTATAGGTCCTGGTCACTGGAGGAAGTCTAGAGAGTTGCTGCGCATTGAGGACAAAGAGGCACCCTGGTACCGAGAAATGCAACACCAGCCACTGTCCAGGACTGAGTTCTGACACTCTAGTTCCAGGACCCACAATGCTAGCCACCCAAAGTTGAAGTCTATGTCAGCGTAGGTCAGTGTTTCTCAACCTGTGGGGCGCAACCCCTTTGGGAGTCGAATCACCCTTTCACGAGGGTCACCTAAGACCATTGGAAAACACAGACATTTACAATTAGTAACAGTAGCAAAATTACAGTTACGAAGTAGCAATGAAAAAATTTAATGGTTGGGGATTACTACACATGAGGTCATAGCATTAGGAAGGTTGAGAACCACTGCTGTAGGGCAAAAGTCCCAGCATCTGAGACCTGCTCAAGAGCAATCAGGCCAGTTGTCACTTGTACCTGCTGGGTGCAGACTGCCATCACCCCCCACTGCTCCTAGAAGCTAAGGATCGCAATAGCAATCAGGTGCCAGTGCTTCTGGAGGCTCCAAAGTGAGTGCCTGGCACTACCAGTCTAATTCCAAAAACCTGGAGCTAGCTCCTAGGCTTGTATGACTGTCTAGTTCTGTCCACCTACCACCCCACCCCTGGGCACACAAGGACCTGAGCTTTCCGGTACCAGAAGAGCTAGCTCATTCTCGCCAGTCCACAATTCCCGTCTAAGTGGGGCAAAGATCCTCCGGCCAGTGCTGCCTGGAGGCTGTCTGCCAGCATCTTACCTGACTTATGCATGTGTGGTGGAATTCTTGAGCCTCAGCATTCAGCTTGCATGACTCACCATTCAGTTTTTAAAAGAAGCCCCTGTTTGAGAGGCTCCAGGCAAAGCACCTTGTACGTACAATTCAGAAAGTTTTTTTTTTTTAATTTTCATTGTGGGCCTCTTAGTGACTGACTATTGTTTCTAAGACATCCAGAAACTTACTCTCTTGGCGTATGGGTGGTTTAAAGTGTAAAAACTTGCCTTGAAAGTCCATCTATCTTAATTCAATCTTTAGACCCCATGTAAAGGTGGAAGGAAAGAACCAACCCCTCAGAAATGCTCTCTGACCTTCCCGTGCCCACCATAGAATAAACGCCTACACACGCACCATGAGCTCATGCTAGCACGTGCACACACACCCACACACCCCTCGTGCACACAAATAAACTTTAAGAATTTAAAAGAAACTCACTAGTTTGGTGTCTAACAGTGGCAACACGACATTGTTTTCCCCGTGGTGTACTGAAGTCGGGCTCATGAGTCAGAACGTGAGTTGTATTGATTATTGTTCTGTGCTGTGTTTAACAAGCGACCTGAGACAGAAATTCAGGCGAGAACTTCCTCGTTCCCAAGTGAAATGAACCAGAATTAATGGAGTCCAAAGATGGGTCTTTGCAGGGATGGGACAGCTACAGAACCCAACATCAAACTGAAAAGGTTTTGAGAGGCAAAGGTGTGCTAAGCCACCGCAACTAATCCCAGGAAGTCAGCAGTATTGTAAAGAACAACTGAAGTACACTTGAAGGAATAGCTAAGCCTGATGTTCCATACTGCCTCTCAGTAATTGTCATGAGTATAAGAGAGAGCCATGGATGGGCACAGGAGACCACTTCCTAAATAGAACACCAGTAGCACAGACACTGAGAGCAACAATCAATAAATGGGACCTCCTGAAACTGAGAAGCTTCTGCAAGGCAAAAGACACAGTCAAGAAGACAAAAAGGCAGCCTACTGAATAGGAAAAGATCTTTACCCACCAACCCCACATCAGACAGAGGACTGATCTCCAAAATTTAATATCAAAATACCAAATATTCCAATTAAAAAATTGGGTACAGATTTAAACAGAGAACTCTTAACAGAAGAATTCCAAATGTCCAAAAGACACTTAAGGAATTGGTCAACATCCTTAGTTATCAAGGGAAATGCAAATCAAAATGACTCTGAGACTCCATCTTACACCAGTCAGAATGGCCAAGATCAAAAACACCGACAATAGCTTATGCTGGAGAGGATGCTGAGTAAGGCAAACACACTTCCATTGCTGGTGGGAGTATAAACTTGTACAGCCACTTTGGAAATCAGTATGGCAAGTTTCTCAGAAAACTGGGAATCAATCTACCTCAAGACTCAGCAAGCCGGGCGATGGTGGCGCACGCCTTTAATCCCAGAACTCGGGAGGCAGAGGCAGGAGGATCTCTGTGAGTTCGAGACCAGCCTGGTCTACAAGAGCTAGTTCCAGGACAGGCTCCAAAGCCACAGAGAAACCCTGTCTCGAAAAACCAAAAAAAAAAAAAAAAAAAAAGACTCAGTAATACTATTCTTGGACATATACCCAAAGGATGAACACTCTCATAACACAAGAACATTTGCTCAACTATGTTCATAATGGGATTATTTGTAATGACCAGAACCTGGAAACAACCTAGATGCCCCTCAACCGAAGAACGGATTAAGAAAATGTGATACATTTACACAATGAAGTACTACCCGTGAAAAACAATGACATCTTGAAATTTTCAGGCAAATGGATGGAACTAGAAAAAAAACATCCCGAGTGAGGTAACCCAGACCCAGAAAGACAGACATGGTATGTACTCACTCATAAGTGGATATTAGACATAAAGCAAAGGATAACCAGCCTATAGTCCACGACCCCAGAGAAGCTAGGTAACAAGTCTTCCTAAGAGAGACTTACATGGAACTCCCTGGGAAGAGGAAATAGACAAAAATCTCCTGAGAAAATTGGGCGCAAGGTGGGGAGAAGGGAGGACAGAAGGGGAAGACGTGGGGAGAAGGGGAAGAGGGGAGATAATGAGGGAACAGGATGGTTGAGATGTAGGAAGACAGACAGGGAGATCAAGGAAAGAGACATCTTGACTGAAGGAGCCATTATGGGGTTAGCGAGAAACTGGCACTAGGGAAATTCCCAGGAATCCACAAGGATGACCCCAGCTAAGACCCTAAGCAATAATGGAGAGGGTGCCCGAACTGCCCTTCCTCTGTAATCAGATTGATGGCTACCTTAATTGTCATCATAGAACCTTCATCCCGCAACTGACAGAAACAAATGCAGAGATCCATGATGCATGATTAATAAAAGATCAGAGAGAGAAATTGGGGTTCATCCTGAAGATCCGAAAAGCAAAGCAGTCAGCCACTGGCTTACCGCTACCTCAGTCCAAAATGGCAATCCTGCCTCCAGGAATCTTAGAATGAGACTGTGTCTGTGAGCTGTCTCCTCCCATTTTATAATCCCTTTTAGGGCTGGGATTAAAGGCGTGCACCACTGGGATACAGGTATGCACTGCCTGTTTTCTATGGCAACTAGTGTGGCTTCTGGGATTAAAAGTGTGTATTACCACTGCATGGTCTATAAGGTTGGCCAGTGTGGCTGTTTTATTTTTCTGATCTTCAGGCAAGTTTTATTTACTAAAATACAAATGAAATGCCACTATAGATCTAAGCACTGGGCCGAACTCCCAGAGTCCAGTGGAGGAGAGGGAGGAGCGATAATATGAGCAAAGAGGTCAAGACCATGATGGGGATACCCACAGCTCACTTGAGTTAGTGGAAACTCACTGACTCCAGACTGACAGAGGGGGGAACCTGCATAGGAACAAACTAGGTCCTCTTAATGTGGGTGACAGTTGTGTGGCTGGAGCAGTCTGTGGGGCCACTGGCAGTGGGACCAGGATTTATCCCTAGTGCGTGAACTGGCTTTTTGAAGCCCATTCTTTTTGGAGGAATACCTTGCTTAGCCTAGATATGGGTGGGAGGGCCATGGTCCAGCCTCAAAGTGATGTGCCAGACTTTGTTGACTTCCCATGGGAAGCCCTATGCTCTCTGAGGAGTGATGGGGGTGGGATGGGGGAATGTGGGGGAAGTGGGAGAAGGGGGGGAGTGGGAAGTAGGATTGTTATGTGAAATGAGTAAAGATTGTTCTAAAACTAAATAAATAATAGAGAGGCATGGAATAGATAGGAATAAACACTGCTGTTTGTATCTTAAAAACAACTACAACTTATGCATCATTTCTAACACAAGGAACAATTTTGGTCCAAAAGGTTTCTGAGGGAAATTAGATAGAAATAACTATGTTATGATTTTGCTGGCCTGCCCTGTCACCTGGGTACTCTGTCCCTTTAAGAGACTAAGAGACAAGCTCTATCTTCTCTCTCTCTCTCTCTCTCTCTCTCTCTCTCTCTCTCTCTCTCTCTCTCTCTCTCTCTCTCTCTCTCCCTCTTCTTCTGAAGAGGCAGCTGTCTCTCTAGCCCTTCCCTTCTCTCCTCTTCTTTCTCTCTGTCTGTCCCTCTATTTCTCTCTCTCTTTCTCCCCCTCATACTCCCCTACCCTCTTTTTTAAAATATTTATTTATTTATTATGTATACAACATTCTGTCTGTGTGTATGCCTGCAGGCCAGAAGAGAACACCAGACCTCATTACAGATGGTTGTGAGCCTCCATGTGGTTGCTGGGAATTGAACTCAGGACCTTTGGAAGAGCAGACAATGCTCTTAACCTCTGGGCCATCTCTCCAGCCCCTACCCTACCCTACCCTCTTATACCCTCCCAATACCCACTAAATAAACTCTCCATACCCAAGCTCTGTCTGTCCCTTACCTGCTGCAGTCCCCCACACCAGCAATGGAAACTGCCAGGGTCACTTGCAGTATAAATCATAACAAACTATACCCACATCTGCATGTACAAGTAAAGCCAGAAAACAGCTCTTGGCTATACCAATTCCACCATCAGGAAGCATGTTGTCACAGCCTTGTGCTCCTTGAGAAGAGCAGGAAAGTCTGCGATTAGGAAAAGCCTGCCAGAGGGCAGAATCAGAAATAAGAACAACGACAAGAGAATTGTCCTGAAAGAACAAAATCTAATCTAGAACTTCCTTCACAACCAGACAGGTAATGTGTGTCTAGTAGTATTTCACAAATACTGCAGGTGCCATGGCTGTGGCTGTCAGTTTCTTGTTCACCTCTTTTCTAGATAGGGGTTTTTATGGTCATCTTCCTGGCCTTGTTCCATCCCTGCATGTTGGGTGGGTGGGTTTATTGGGGTGATGAGAAAATGGCTACAACCTGGCCCTCAGTTCATAAGGAAATTCATTCAGATCAATTCGGGAGAAAGAACTTTGGATGGTACTTGGGACTGAACTCGGGGCCTCACACGTGCCAGGCTAGCACGTTACCACTAAACTGCTTTCCTGGCTCTGCTTTCTGTATTTCAATGAGTGCCATAATTGAATGGAACTCTCTGCAACTCCCTTATAGAAGGGTGAGGCTATTTGGTGGACAGGCCAACTGCAGCAAAGACCCCACTCCTTGCTTTCTATCAAAGCCACCATTCTCTTTAGGCACATACCTACCTTTCCAGCTGCGGTCTCCAAGTAGCTGAGTCTTCTCCATTATAAAGAAGTAATATGTGCACTTTCTGGCAAAGGTATGGTAGATCTTGAGACAAGTGGAGAGGGACTGGGTCTGCTGTCACACCACCTCCTGCGGAGTCTGTGTGATCTCTCACATAGGCTGTGGTACAAGCTTCAAGGAAGAGTGCCTGCAGAGACAGTGTGTGTGTGCTGTGCTTCCTGCATTAAAGCCCTTGCACTTTTGGCATTACCTACTTATGTTCTAATGAATACAGTCTGGTTTCTTCTGGAAGGGAAGATAGAATGTTTAAGTTTCCAGAGTCTACTGATGAGATAGTTCCATATACAGGAATATGATGCTAATGGAGGAAGATGGGTTAACATTCAAAGCAAAAAGGTTTCCAGGTTTAATATGGTGCTTAGTAAATAAAGAACAAAAGGCAAACTTAATTAAGCAATTAAGACAGATTCAGAAAAGATGGGATAAGGCTAGAAGAGAGAAGTAAATGCCTGTAATGTCTTGAGATTGGTTTTGGGGAAGGTTTGAAAAGGAGTTAGATATATGGAGAAGGAAAGAAGTTCTTCTGCATAGACTGCAGAAATATAAAAAGCCTGTAGACTGTGTGACTGTTAACCACAACCGCTTGCCCTTAGCTCAAAATGCCATAAGCTCATAGCCTAGATAAAGATTTATATCAAAACTAATGCCAAGCCATGTCTAGCATAACCAACTGCAGACTCACACCGGGGACATCTGGCTGATGAAATTCTATTCTCATGTATCTGATATAATGATTCTAAGAATAATCTGTATTACATGAAAAAATAATACATGCTGTTAAGCAAATTTTTTTGTATAAAGGACGAGTCTCATGCCTAGGAAAGATGCATTCAGATTCAATGCCTTTGAGTCTTGTGTCTGTTTGTCATTCACCGACTCTTTAAACACCTGTTCCTTAGACCCTGTCCCGTGGGTCCCAGTGCCCCTGCTGAGCTGGTCCTTTGCAGTCTGCATGGTGATTTTTTAAAATTAGCATACAGGGTGTTGGACATTAGTGCATTTTTATCTCCCTTACCCTCCCGCTGCTACCCCTGACTCTCCCTTATCTCCCCCGCCACCTCGTCTCTCCAAGTCTCTTTTCAGCTTTTATGAGTCTCTGCAAATGTCCTTTAGCCCTCTACCACCACTACATCCCCTTGATAGTTAATTGTGTTTATCAACTTGATGAGATCTGGAATCAACTAAGAGACACACTTCTGGGCATGATTGTGAGGGCATTTTCAGAAAGGATTCATTGAAAAGTGGAGACCCTCACTCAGAGAGGGCAGTATCTTTCAACGGGTGGCCCAAATAGACAGAGGTCCCCTGCCTGCCTTCTTTTCTTGTTAAGCAAGTGTGACCACCCCTCCTTTTGCTGCTGCTGCCAATACTTCTGCTGCTATCCTCTGATGGCATCCAACTCTACCTTCTTTGGTCTCCCAACAAGGACTGTTTAACAGTGACCCTCCAGGAAGCTTATAGGCCTTCAGGGAGACTTGCAGCATCCAGCTTCATAGACTGAGGTTCCCAGAGTATCCAGCACACAGATAGATGTTCATTGTTGGACTACCAGTCTCTATCATGTAAACCAATCTAATAAACTCCCTATTATAGCATATGCATTCTATTGGTTCTGTTTCTCTAGAGAACCCTGCCTAATGCAGGTTCCAAATGCAAACAATGGATGAGAACCTACCCAAGAAGACCTCCTGAACAAAACATTAAGTATCTTGGGGCTGGAATGATTACTCAGCTCTTAAGAGTGCTTGTGGCTCAATCATGAGAGTCAAAGTTCAGATTCCAGCACCTACATCAGGCTGCTCACAATTTCCTGTAACTCTAGCTCCAAGAGATCTTATGCCTTCTTATGGCCTTTCCTGAGGGTTCCTGCACATATATGTGGACAGACACACATGCACCCTCATAATGCAATAAAAATATTTTTAAAAAGAAATTATCTTGTTGAGTCATGTTTTAAAGATATTTGTTGTGATTTAAAAAACATTAACTGATACACTCTCTGAGTCATACTTCCTCAACAAAGTTTATATATATATATATATATATATGCACATATAATATATATACGACATATATGCTTACAAGTAATTATTAGTGATAATTGTTAATACTAAACACCCTGTAGTGAATCTTATATTCTGTTTCTTTTTTTTTCTTTTAGTTGTTTTGTGAGAGAGAGTCTCAAGGTAGCCTAGGATGGCCTTGAACTCACTATGTAGCCAATGATGACCAGTAACTTCTGATCCTCCTGTCCTACTCCCCATTATTTAGGTTATAGGTATGTGCCACCACACCAGAGTTTTTGTTTTGTTTTGTTTTTGAGGGAGTGTTTTGCTTCTTTTTTTAGTATGTGGCACCGGCTGGCCTAGAACTTGCTATGTAAACTAGGGAGGCCTCAAACTCACAATGGTCCACCTGCCTCTCCCTCCCAAGTACTGGAATCCTATGTGTGTCTCAGGAATGGTGACAAACACCTGGCATTTTTGTAAAGTGTTATAGATAATCAAACCCAGGACATTGTGCATCCTAGGTAACAGTCTATCAGTTCGGCTACATTATTTATTTAACTGCTTTTGGAACTGGAGAATGAACCTAGGGCCTTGGTCATACTAAGCACATATCCACTGAGCTATACCCCTGGTCCCTATTTTTGTTTTCTGCATAGCTTAAGTATCACACATTATTTACCAGCTTCCTAAGGATAGACATTTATACTGTTACTAATCTCTTGCTATTGTCCTGTGTTCAAGTTCTTTCCACTGGAATCTGCAAATGCAAAACCTGGTCAAATTCATGCCCAGCACTATCTGGTTCAAACCACTAGCTTATAATTTCTTTTAGTTTTTCAACAAATTTTAAAGTTAATACGTGCTCCTATTATTGCCCATCGTCTACTGTTGCAAAGGGCATACTGGAGAAGATCCGTAAATGATTACACGGCAAATATTTACACTGTAGAAAGACTATATAATAGTGTCCTCGGGGCTGGAGAGATGACTCAGTGATTAAGAGGACTTGACTGCTCTTCCAAAGAACCTGAGCTCAGTTCCCAGCAACCACATGGTAGCTCACAGCCCTCTAAATGGGATCAAATTCCTTCTTCTGGTGTGCATGAAGACAGAACACTCATCTACATAAAATACATAGATAACTAAATTTTTTTTTAAAAAAAAAATAAAGTTTGCCAGGGGCTGGAAAGATGGTTCAGAGGTTAAAAGCATCAGCTGCTTTTCCAGAGGAGCAGATCTCCATTCCCTGCACCATGTGGCTGCTCATGCCTGTGGTTCACATCCATGTAGGCAAAACACATAAAATGTTAGTATTTTTTAAAAAGAGAAAAGGAACAGTGTCCTCACGCCCACAACATAAATAACAGTGATCAGCCTCCCACCTAGAACTTGGAACTTTGCTTGGAACGTCAAGCGACTCACTGCATTCTCTCGAGCCTTGGCTTTGGAACGCCAAGTGACTCACTGCATTCTCTCAAGCCTTAGCTTGCTTGAGAAGTGCAGATCGTTGTGAGAACTAAACGATAATGAAGAGCTCGACGAGTGACAATTTTCAGTTAACAAGTATTTACTGGAGGTTCTTCCTGAATATGTGATTTTCTCAGTTAGCAAGGAAAGCAATAGTTTTACCTTTAGCTTAAGAATAGAACATGTGTCATAGCTGTTAATAACATTTATTGTTAAGATGGAAAATTGTTTTTCTAAAGATTGAATCAGCATGAAATATTTTTCCCTTTCAAAATGATTTTACATACTTCTATCTAGCTAGTTTCTTCTTTAGTAAAAATTATTATTACTTTTGTGTGTGTATGTGTGTGTGCATGTGTGTTTGCATATGTGTGTGCATGCTTTGACACAAGTGTGGAGCTCAGAGGGCAGCTTAAGGTACCAATATTCTTACCACCATGAGTCCCCAGGGATCAAACTCATGTCCTCAGAATTGGTGGCAATAGCCCACTGATTTCTTTTCAGATTGAATCACTGATACTTCCCCATGTCAATGCAAGTGTAGTGTACTGACTTTCATTATAGATGTTTGCATGATGCCCAGTTTGTTGCATGGGTACTGGGATACAATACAAACTCTGGTCCTCATAATTCCATAGAAAGCGCTATTAACCAATTAGGCATCTCTTCAGATCTAATATATACGCTATGAGTGTGTGTGTGTGTGTGTGTGTGTGTGTGTGTGTGTGTGTGTTGTGTGTGTGTGAACTTGCATGTGTGGAAGTCAGAGGATAACTTGCAGAAACTGGTTCTCTCTGTCCACCATGTGAGTTCCAGGGATCAGTCTCAGAATTCAGGTCTTCAGGCTCGGCGACAAGTGGTGTTTTTACCTGCTTAGCCATTTTGCCAACCCCATTTTGGCCTTTTTTTCTTTCAAAAGAGTCTCCTGTACCCCGGTTGGTCTTGTACATACTTAGTGAGGTTGATCCTGAACTCATGAACCTCCTGTTTCCACCTTCCAAGTGCTTAGATAGCCATTGTGCACCATCATGCCTGGTTTGCCATCTATCGTTAATAAAGAGAGGGTCCTTAAACTTTGGGACTATTTATTTGACTTTTGTGACTAAGCCATAGAACTAAAATGCTCCAGGGAGGATCTCACAATGTGGGAACAGGACAGTCAGTCGCTGGTGATGTCTTGTTCGTGTAAAAACAATCCATACAGTGGGTGACAGGAGGAAGTGGTAGGCGCACGGATGTAAATGCCATTCTTCTAGCGTGTAGATTTCAGAAGCGAAACTGGCTGGCTGAACTGCCCATATTAGGAAATGGCTGGTGGGTAGATGGTTGCAGTGTGAGTCTAAACAACTCGCCCTTTCCATGGTGTGTGCAGAGGGGAGGGATACAAGAAAGAGTTAATCAGAGTGGTTTTAGAACAGTTATCTTTATAGCCGCTCCATTATCTTTCTAACCAGATCTCAGTAGAGTTGTGAGTTTATAAAATCCAAATTTCTGGGTGAATATGATTAAGGTGTATAAAACTAAATTTAAAAGATATTTAACGGAGCTTTCACTTCAGGTAGAGAAACTGAAATCCCAGTTCAGTTTTTAAAGATAGGGTTTCTGAATCAGATTCCCAAACGAGCTTACCCATTTTTCCCTGGAACTGGGTTTAAAAATATGTGCTGTTGATTTGAGCGAATCTTAGATTCAACATAACCTCTTTCTATAGAACAGCGAGCAGATGCCTGGGAGACAGACAACTTCTTAATTTCTGTGGTATTGAATAAATTTCAACTTAACAAGATTTCAGTAGCTCTCCTGTTCTACAAAGGGAGTTCCAGAACAGCCAGAGCTATTACATAGAGAAAACCAAAACAAAACAAAGTCAGTAGCTCTCATTGTGTTATATGTAGCTTATTTATGTTAGCAAAACCCTAGGAGTAAAATAGCATTAATTTTGCAACAGGTACATATTGCTGTGTACAACAATAGAGACAATGAATTAGTCCCCCCAAAGCACACCAGACTAAAGCAAACACTCCCATCTGTACTTGGGAAGGGACACTTCCACAGAACTGACTCCATAGTGTCCTTGGACTCTCTGGTAGCAGGATTCCAAAACATCTACCTCAGGAGAATTGTGATTTTGAGATTACCCTGTGCTACCTAGTGAGATTCTGTCTCAAAAACCACATTTTGGGCAGGAGGGCTGGGCTCAACAGTTAAGAACTCTGAGTGTTTTTAGAAGACCCAGGTTCAATTCTTAGCACCCGCCTAGCAGCTCACAGTCATTCGAGATCCAGGGGACCTGAGACGCAAACATACAGGCAAAACCTCCATATATATAAAAAATAAAATAAAATTTAAACCACATTATAAAGCCAGGCAGTGGTGGCACATGCCCTTACTCCCAGTACTCGGGAGGCAGAGGCAGGTGAATCTCAGAGTTCAAGGCCATTCTGGTCTACAGAGTGAGTTCCAGGAAAGCCAGGGCTACACAGAGAAACTCTGTCTTGAAAAACAAAATAACAACAACAAAAACCAACAAAACACGTTATGAAAAATAAATACCTACCTAGTATCCTTCGTTGAAATTGGCAGGTTGTTCTTTGTTTATTTTGGTTTTTTATTGTTGTTGTTTTTTTGGGGGGGCTTTTATTTTCAGAAAGAAGGAATTCTAGCAAACCTTAATAGCAAAAAAAAAAAAAAAAATGTGTGGTTCAGGTCTATAATCACAGCTACTTAGGAGACTGAGGCAAAAGGATCACAATTTTAAGGAACCTGCCTAGGCTAGAGTTCATGGCCAACCTGGGAAACTTAATGGACCCTGTCTCAAAATAAAAAATAAAAAGAGGGCCGGGCGGTGGTGGCGCACGCCTTTAATCCCAGCACTCGGGAGGCAGAGGCAGGCGGATCTCTGAGTTCGAGGCCAGCCTAGTCTACAAGAGCTAGCTCCAGGACAGGCTCTAGAAACTACAGGGAAACCCTGTCTCGAAAAACCAAAAAAATAAAAAATAAAAAAATAAAAAAAAAATAAAATAAAAAGAGGCTGCAGATGTGGCTTAGTGATAGAGCACTTGCCTAGCAATACACACACACACACACACACACACATATAGAGAGCTAGAGAGAGAGAGATCCACAACCCATTCAGTGTTGGTTCTTAAAAATAAAGGGTTCTCTTTGTTTTGAAGCCATATTTTTATTAATTATTTGTAGGGGTGTGTGTCCGTGCATGTAGACATGTGCACATGTGTGTAGGTGCCCACAGCTCTGGCCTTGGTCCCTGGAGCTAGAGTTACACATAGTTGTGAGGCACCATGACAACACTGGGAACTGAATTTCCAGTCCTCTGGAATAGCAAGTCCCCTCTTAATCTCTGAGCCATTTCTCTAGCCCTGAAAATAAAATGTTATGATAAATGGAAAGACCAAACCCATATAGGTGTCTGTGGATACATTTACACCAATTGGTTAACGCTCCGATACTCCTAGCCAGCCAGGCTCACTGCCAGGCTCACTGCCAGGTTCACTGCCAGGCTCACTGCCAGGCTGACCTCAGTCGGAGTACATTTTCCTCTAGTCTCACCGACACTTCAGTGGCATCTGTCTTACTGGCCTCTGTGTGTTTAGGGGCACAATCCTATGACCATCTCTTCTGTTCTAGGACAGATGGCTTGGATTGCGTCCTAGCTCCATTTTGCTCTAACAGTCTGCGGGACCACTGTACTCTGGCCAACATGGAAATCTAGATGAACTTTGCAAAGACAGCTTTAAACTAAATTTTAAGGAGAGTGAAACAAGACATTGTTGCTGTAAATATTTTATTACACTTTATTTTCTTGTTTGGGAGTGAAGTTGTGCACCACTTCTCACTTGTAGAGTTCAGAGGACAACTTTCAGGAGTTGGCTCTCTCCTTCTACAATATGGGTCCCAGAGATCAAACTCAGTTCATCAGGCGTGGCGGCAAAACTTCTACCGGCTGAGTCATCTCTTTAGCCCTGAAACACAATGGTGTTTTTAAAGAATATTGATTCATTTTAGAATTTGCCTTGTGCTTGTCATACAGGTCTGACTTCTTCTACTCCCAGACGAAAAAGGAAATAAGGTCAAATTACATCTTCAGAATGTTGGCAAACCTCAGATCAAAGCTTGGAAAGGATCTTGGCAGGAAAGAATTATGGTCTGTTCATGCCCAGGGCCCATCATCAGTGACACCAGCATTATCACTAACACACACACACACACACTTTTGAAACAGGGTCTCAGGCTGTAGCCCAGTGAAGCTGGCCTGGAACTTACTTTGTAGCGCATGCTAGCCTCAAACTCACAGCAATCCCCTTGGCTTGGCCTCCCTCTAGTCCTGCAATTACAGGCATAAAGTCCTTTCACCTGACAGGAGTAATCACCTAGAAAAAGTTTTCAAAGGTTAGCATTGGATCTCAGCAAGTAGGCACTAATATTTCCCCCGGGCTGAGTGGCTGCTTTATCACACAGGTAGGTCGCCAGACACCAAATGCCAAATGTCTAGTTTAAAATCCAAACAGTTCTTTAAAAGAAGAGACTCCAAGGTGTGTAGTCTGATGGGATGTCCCCACCCTGTAGAATGACATTTTGGAAGCCCAATCAAACTGAAGATGATATTGAGACTCCATCTCCCACACATGGAGACCCTGCTGAGTGTGTTAACTTGATACACCACCCTTCAGGAACCCCTTCTGTCACATTCTTTCTCTACACAGGTCACTTTAATACTAGTTACTCAGCAGAGCTTAACACACGCCAGCAGAAGTTCCTGAGGGCATACTTGATCTCATGACAAGGAGAAACTTTCATCCTTTACTTGTATTTTAATTTTCCACGATGATGAAAGGTATAGCAATTTCACAACAGTCTTTTCCAGTCTCGCCAGGGCAATTAATCCCAGAAATATCCCTTGAGGGTCAAGGGATTATTGCTGAAGATGCAATAACTATTAATTGCAAAGGCAATGCATTGTATGTATCTTCTGGGTCCCCAAATTGATATCCACTCATATTGTAATTTGTCTTTCTGTTAAAGGAAGTACTTTATGCTCATTGGCATCAGACCACCATCATCACTATTCTTGTGCTTTGGAGCCACTACTAAATGAAACAATGATTATTTGAACACAAGTACAAGGGCACTACAACAATAGATCTAACAACTGGGATGGATACTAAGTAGCATATGCAGCATAAATACTCTTGATAAAAAAGAACAATTCCTATCTTGGATGGGAAGGGGTAAGATCCTGCAAAATTTCATCATGCCAATCAAAAGATCTATGTAAAAGTCTTGTACTGTTTATTTCTAAAATTTCCCCTTTATCATTTTGGATCCACACTTATCATTAACAACAACAACAAAAAACCCCCACAAATATGGAAGCTATAGATGAAGGGGACAACTGTGATAAACCCAATGAGAATTTTTCTTTTTTTTGTTTTGTTTTGTTTTGTTTTTTGAGACAGGGTTTCTTTGTGGCTTTGGAGCCTGTCCTGGAACTAGCTCTTATAGACCAGGCTGGCCTCAAACTCACAGAGATCCACCTGCCTCTGCCTCCCGAGTGCTGGGATTAAAGGCGTGCGCAACCACCACCCGGCAATGAGAATTTTTCAAGTGACACATGAGACACGTGATACGTAAGATTATCTATCCTTCATATATATCCCTTATACATTTTTTGTTGCAAATAGACAAATGTACAAGAAATTTGACAGGAGGACATTGGGGACACAGTCCAAGAACAAAGTCATGTGACAGAAATATGAGTGCTTATGAAAACAAGTCTTCTGACCTCAGTTGTCTCAAAAACATGGAATTGTTCTTGGAATATGCTTTCCTGCCCTTCCCAGGTGTATTGGATAAGTGAATTTACTTCAGATTATCATTACAACTGGCTGTTGTTATTTCTTCATATGTCTCTATGGAAAAACATGTTTTTTGCTACATGCAGCTTGTCCTTGTAACTATATATTCTGGTGAATTTTCTTAACCTTCATGGTATTGTAAGCAGAGACTTTTCATTTGCTTCCTGGCTGTCCAGACCTGAATAATCATACAGAAACTATATTAATTACAGCACTGTTTGGCCAATAGCTTAGGTGTATTCCTAGCTGGCTCTTGCATCTTAAATTAACACATTTCTATTAATCTATGTATCACCACAAGGCTGTGGCCTACTGTCTTTCTCTTTCAACAGCTACATGGTGCCTCCCTGGCTCTGCCTACTCTCTCTCTATATCTCTATTCAGATTTCCCACCTGGCTTTACTCTGCTAAGCCACAGGCTGAAACAGTTTTACTCATAAACCAATAAGAGTAAATATATGATATGCAGAAGGACATCCCACATCATCTCCCCTTTTCTGTCTAATTAAAAAGGAAGGTTTTGACTTTAACATAGCAAAATTACATATAACAAAGCAGGTATCAAACTAGAATTACAGTTACAATATTTCTTTATGAGTCTAAAGTTTCATATTTAATTTTTATTTTATCACAACTAAGGAAAACTATAATTGTAACTATCTGTCTTCAACTCCACCAAAGACCTCAGAAGGATATAATATTACCTAAGTCAACAGGAATTGCATTGTAAGCAACTTATAAAACTCTAGAATTGAAAGAGACATCTCGCTGCCTGGACAGTCACCCAAAGTTCTGTAATGTTGGGGCATCCATCTTTGGCCTACAGTATCTGGCAGACTTTTCCATGAAAATGGAAATTTTAAAGACTGTTACTTCTATATTGGCAGCTTGTCAGTCATTTTCTTCTGTGTCCTGCAGCATGTCTGACAGTTTCTTTGGTGGGGCAGGAATCCTGAAGGACTATCTCATTATCTTTAGGCAAATTCAGCAGTCATTTTTTCTGTGGGTCCTGCATATCCAGTTTATACAGTATACTGTCAAGCAGTCCAGGGAAGAGCAGTTTCTTGCCCCCATTGCTAGCTTTGTCATATTGAAAGCAAATTCCACAATGAGTTTCTTCAATGCTCATCAACCTCTCTGAATTTTTAATTGGTGCTGCCAGAAGCAGACATATCTCACTGTCAAGAAAAGCCTAAGTTCTTAAAACATTTTAAATGCCATATTCTGTAAGACTTTGAAGTGTTGAAGATTATCTAACTGAACTACATCTCTATATATCTAGAAAACCTAACTATCATGACTATGAATTTGACTATTATAAATGATTATCCATTAATCTGTAATTTTAACTATACATTACATTTTAAATGAGCTGTATAAACATAATAGCTTAAGCGAGAGCAGAAATACATGTACACAGTGTAATAAAATCAGCCTTAAATTTGTATCAATAGACCAAAGTCCCCAGATTCAAATGTCTCTCTGTAGTCAAAAATTCAAAGAAAACACAATAATACACATAATCCAGACTCTCTGCATATATGTGACTTTTTTATTACTTTTAAATTTTTATTTAATTATTTAATTTATTATTTATTTATTTTAATTAATTTTATTTAATTATTAACTTTAATATTTGTTATCTTTACTCATTTAATCTATGACCCTCTGTATTCTTGTCTATACTCTTTTTCCTCTCTCTCCCAAGGCTATGTACATATTTTAAACACACTATGACCCAATCAGAGGCTTATTTTTGTTTGAAACTGTCTTACGGAGACAAAACGCCCCTAACTTGGCTGGGAAGATTGCTCTCTGCAGGCTTCGCACTCCTTGGCATTTCTTTCTTTGCACTTCCTGCTGTGAGTATCCTTGCAACAAGAAAGCAGCTTCAATTGGGCCCTCAAGGCTTCCTGGAGTCAACCCTCCACATGTCTGTGTTCCTATGGGTCCTCATTAACCCATAGGATTCTTTTAATAAAAAGTTGACTTTTAAAACAAAAAACAAAAACAAAAACAAACAAAAAAAAAACTGTCTTGATCGAGTATCTGTAATCATTTTCTGACCAGGAGCACCTTTTTTTTTATGCTAAGCGGGCGTGGCTAAGACCAGCTCTCAGGCCCTCCCCGTTGACTCCTCCCCATTCAACATGCTGGAGATATGTTCACTGCCTCTGCTAGCCATGCTCATTGCCCCGGCTCCAGGGACGCAGCAGGTCTTTGTCACCATTAAGCAACTTGTAACACGCTGCTACAAACCCTATTTAAGTGTTCCATAACAGGACATCCTGAAAGTGCCAGAGCTGTTTGTGCCATCACCACAAACCAGGAAGCCAGCTCTTAAAGAAGTCATGCCTCTGCTCACTGCCAGCAAACAGAGCCTATCTGAAAAAAATGTGGCTACCAAGAAGCTCCAATAGACTCCCATTTTTGTGGGTCTAGAAGTCCCCCCTTTTTTTCTTTCTTTCTTAGGCTTTATATGGATGCATGTTGCCAAACGTTGGGTGTCATTTTGTAAATGGAGATTGTTCATTTTGTTTCCACAGTCACCCAAATACTATATTAATTACAACACTGTTTGGCCAATAGTTTAGGCATATTTCTAGCTAGTTCTTGTATCTTAAATTAACCTATTTCTATTAATCTATGTATCACCCCAAGGCTGTGGCCTACTGGTAAGGTTCCACCGTCCTTCTCCTTCGGCAGCTACACGTTGTCTCCCTGGCTCCGCCTAATCTCTCTATGTATTTCTGTTCAGATTTTCCGCCTGGCTTTGCTCTGCTCAGCCATTGGCTGAAACAGCTTTATTCATCAACCAATAAAAGCAACACATATCCACATTAGGGTATAAATTGTCTGATAGTCTGAATAAAGTTATTACATTTTTAGGCTCCATTCTCCAAGTTCCACTGCCTCTAAAATGGTAAGCAGGAGGGAAAAAAGAAATTTAGTGGAGGGAACTTATTAACTAGGCCAAATATATGAGGATGAGATGACGTCTATTGCTCTGGTCCTCCAGTACTCAGCAGTTCTAGGAAGTGTATCAACCAAATCCACCCTGACTGATGCAAAGAAATACTTCCTTTAGGGGCTGGAGAAATGGCTCAGTGGTTAAGAGCATTGGCTGCTCTTCCAGAGGTCTTGAGTTCAATTCCCAGCGACCACATGGTGACTCACAACCATCTGTAATGAGATCTGGTGCCCTCTTCTGGCATGTGGGCATACATGGAGGCAGAATGTTGTATACATAATAAATAAATCTTAAAAAAAAAGAAAGAAAAGAAATACTTCCTTTATCTCTTGTTTGTTGCACAATAAGCCATATCAAAACTAGTTTTTATTTTTTTCATTAGTCTGGGAGTTTGGTGGGGAATTCTAGTTCTCAGTTCAATAAGGCCTAGATGATCTAGAATAGAATGGCTCATATGTCTAGTGGTCTGAAAGCTGTTTGTTCTAAAGGCCCATGCTTGAATATGGAGCAACTCATTAATATCAGTTGGAGTGGTGTCCTGTGTCTGTTGGCCATCAGACCAGTTGGGAGTTATTGATGTGACAGTCCAGTAACGAGAGGGGAGGTCCCTCTTCTCATGATTTCAGCATCTCTTCACATCACATTTGCTAGCACCCTATTCCTAGGATGGGGCAAAGAGTAATCTGTCTCAGCTACTGACATCATCAGGGTTGTTTTCCTGGACCTACAACTATAACCTGGAGAGGAGCTAAAACTAAACAGATTGGCAAGAAGCTAGATATCCCTAGGGTCCTGCAGGCTATGTGAAGAAATCTAGGCCTTGATCTCAAAAGCAATGGGAAGCCATAAAATGTTTTAGAAGGAAAAAGATAACTTCTTGAGCTGCAAAAAGAACAATACTTCTAAGTTTGACAGGAAGAAGAGTGAAATATAACACTTTAGTCACAGAATGTTGGATTAAGGGAAAGGCTTTTTTTTAAAAAGAAAAGAAAAGAAAAGAAAAAATGGGCATGCTGCTTTGAAGACATTCCTATACATTCATGAATTGGAAACTTGAGTCTCAACACAATACTGTTAGGAGGTGAGGCTATTAGGTCATGATGGTTCTGCCTTCATGAACAGAGTAGTGTTATTGAATGGATGATCTAGATAGGCTTCTTACAAAAGCAAGTTTGTCCCTTTCTTGCTCTGTTGCTCTTCCTTTTTCTGCCATGGGATGACGAATCATGAAGGTACCAAGATAGGGTCTGTCAGTCTTAGTCTTCCTCACATGTGTGTACACATGCATATGTGTGGCGGGCAAAGGACAACCTCAGGTGTCTTTTTTTATTATTTTTTTAAAAGATTTATTTACTATGTATACAGTGTTCTGGTGCCAGCACGCCAGAAGAGGGCACCAGATCCAGATCTCACTACAGATGGTTGGGAGCCACCATGTGGTTGCTGGGAATTGAACTCAGGACCTCTGGAAGAGCAGGCAGTGCTCTTAACCACTGAGCCATCTCTCCAGCCCCTCAGGTGTCTTTTTTTTTCCCCAGGAGTTGTCCATCTTGTTCTTGGAGCCAGGGTCTCTCACTGGCCTGGGATTAGGATGAAGCTAAACTGGCTGGCCCTACAGCCACCAGGATCTACCTGTCTCTGGGATTACAGGCACATACCACGGTGCCCAGCTTTTTTACAAGGGTTATGGGAATGGAACCAAGGTTCTCATGTTTGTGTACCAAGTACCTTGAAGTCTTATCTATCACCCAGCCCCATGAGTATTTTGTTTGCTGTTTTTTAATGAGCACGCAGCCTCAGGTATTCTATAACATCAACCAAAATAGAATAAGGGGCTGGAAATATAGCTTAGTAGCAAAGTGTTTACCTAGCAAGTGTGGGCTCTTAGGTTCAATCCCCAAGACAAAACAAAACAAAAAATACGCTAAGAAAGTGGGTGAGACTTGAGTTTGCTTGAATATTGAAGATCCAATATTGCAAGAGCTAACAGGAGATTTCTGAGAACTAAGGAGGACCTGAGTTCAAATCCATAAAACTTCAGTGCTATGGTGTGGCAGAAACAGGAGGATCTCTGGGGCTTGCTGGCCACCAGCTTAGTTCTAGATTCAGTGAAAGACCCTGTCTTAAGGCAATAAGGTACAGAAGGGTAAAATAGGACACCCAAGGTTCTCTTCTGGGCTCCATGTATATGTCCCCACCCCCACAAATTAAAATTAAAAACCCTATGATGACTATTCTTAGTTGTCAACTTGACTATATTTGGGGTGAACTACAATCCAGAAATGGAGGGCACATCTGTGGTTGGATCTTGGGGTGGGATGACACACACCTCTGATTAGGATCTTGAGGTGAGAAGACACATGCCTTTAATCCAGATCTTGAGGTGGAAAGACATACCTTCAGTCTAGGCTACACCTTCTGATGGAAGCCTATATAAGGACAGGGAAGAAGGAAACTCTTGTTCTTGGCCTGCTTGCCCTCGCCTTGCTAGCGCATCCATTCCTTTGCTGGCATTGGAGCTACTTCTTCAGGACTCCAGCATACGCAGAAGACCAGCTGAGACATCCAGCCTTGTGGGACTGAGCAACCACTAGATTCTTGGACTTTCCATTCACAGCTAGCCATTGATGGATTAGCTGGACTGCAGCCTGTAAGTCATTTCAATAAATTCCCTTTATATATAAATATATATGTGTAAATATATAGAGATTCATCCCATAACTCTAGAGAACCCTGACTAATACAAAGCACAACAACTGAAAGGTTTTCCTTTTTACTATCCCTTTATAATTACCCTCCATGTTTTTCTAGTTTCAAGAGTGTAATTTTGTGATAGACTTGTTTCACTCAACAAAATGTCCTTATTATGTTATAATATGTAATGCCAAACTGCCATGGATAGCAATTTTGCACTCCTCTTCCTTCTGATCATGGATCTGATAACATCTTCTCAGTGCATAATACAACTGTCCTACCAGTTAGTGAGTTGGGCTCCAAACCTAGTATCTTTCCTAACTCTCCTCTAAGCTACACACCCAGAATACCAGACTATCCTGGCAACCTCACTTTCACAATAGACCTGAAATCTGACCACTTCTCACCCACCGTAATGACATCATCTACTTCAGGACAACCGTCATCTTCGAGGATTATTGCTTTCCTCTTTATCTGTCTAGCCTCATGATCCACAACAAGCCTCCGTGCCACACTAGAACGGTTCTGTTAAGAAGTTTAAATCTAATTAAATTATTTTTTGGCTCAAAACTTTCCATGGTGTTAGTAGTGACTGGCAAAAATAATTCTATGTCTACAGTAGTCTGCATAGTTGAGCACTTGGCTAATTTCTTATGTAATCTCTATCACTTGCCCCTCACTCGTCCATAAAAGTCAGTTTTCTATGAGCATTGTTTCCTTGTTACTGTTCATACTCCTCTTCCTGTTAATCTGTCAAACACGTTCTTACCTCGAAGCATTCAAATATTGTCTCCTCTGTTAGAACATTCTTTCTGTAGAGTCCACGAGATGTGGGTCACCCCTATGAAGTCAGTCCCATTTTGGTTTAAGAGCTCCTTATCAATGAGTTCTTCTCCAGCATCTAAAAATAGAAGTTGCCTGACACAATTGTTTAATCTTTACCCTGCTTTGTTCTGCAGAGCACTTACCGGGCACTATGTATTTGGCTTCCTTTCTGCAGAACCAGTAAAGACCACTAAAAGCAGGAAATGAGTTTTGTTTACTGCTCAATAAACACCGAAGTGAGGACCTGGCCAGGCATGCACAAGGAATTTGGTATTTTTGATTGCATAATTTATAAAAGAGAAAAACAGGCTGGGAACACACGCAAGTAGATTTCTAGATTTTAGGGCATTCTCTATTTTCTGTTACTTATATGATAAGGTAATCAGGGGAAGTTATATGTAAATACAGAGTTAGAGATTCATGGAGATGGTGAGGATCAAGCTGAGTAAAAGAATAGAATGAACTTTGAAGCCACCTTTAGAACTCATTTTAAATGGATGATTTAGTGGCTCCAATCTGTTCAATCAGATCATTTTCTATGGCAAGATACGGGTATGAAAATGATAAAGTCTCTTCTGGTTAGAGGTGTTAGTTGAGGAAAAGAAAGGTTGGGGGGATTGAAAGGTTGGGGTTGTTGTGAAATACCACTGAATCTAGGATAAGGAAGGAAGTAGAGAAGGTTAAAGTGTAAGAGATAAAGTAGACGTTTTTCAGCAGATTGGAGTTTCTGATAAAAGAACAAGAGTGAAGGTACAACGTTTGAGCAATGTGGAAGGAAATGGTTCAGTATCCTGATACACACTAAAAAAAAAAAAAAACCCATAGTTTTTAAAAATTTAAAAAAGAAAATCTCCATAGGGGACTGAGGAGATGGATTAGTCAGTAAAATGCTTGGCACCAAAGCAAGAAGGGCCTAAATTTGGATACCCAACACCTAAGTAAAAAGCCGAATGTGCTGCACACCTGTAATCCTACCGCTGGAGAGGTAGCGACAAGAAGATTTCTGGAGCTTGCTGGTCAACTACTCTTGCTAAATAGGTGAGCTACAGATTCAGTGAGAGGTCTTGTCTCAAACAAACAAACCAAAAAAAAAAAAAAAAAAAAAAAAAAAACCAAAAGGAAAGGAAGGAAAAGAAAGAAACCCCAGGTTTTGGCTGGGATTGGAAATCGGGTGTAAGGCTCAATGTTAAGTGGGCCTTAGACTCTGGATCAAGGAAGATGAACAGAGGGGAGAAAGTTAAACCATGGAGGTGCACGGATAAACTGATAGGTTCACTACAACCAAGCATCGCAGAAGCAAGGCTTGTGTGTGTGTGTGTGTGTGTGTGTGTGTTGTTGTTGTTGTTTTGTTTTTTATTTTATAAGCGGTGCCAGGATTAGTCACATAGCCCCTACCTTTGGAAACCGGAGGAAAGAAAATAACTCTGGTGATTAGGGCGGGGTTGAGGATGTAGGTGGCGCTCCAGGGGTTGCAGCAGCCCCCGGGGACGGGAAAATCTCAGTCTAAAATAATTCAGAGATTAAAAAAAGAAGGGAATGCTTAATGAAGACTGGCTGAAAGATAGCACTCTTAATCCCTCTCTTTAACTTATTGCAAGGAACGTCCAACCTTTGTTGCCAGAAAGCAGAGTAGATGTAGTTACCCTGCTTTTTTTCAACTCCCCGCGAAAGCACTCCCACCGGACCGCCTCTGTGTCTGCGCTCTCCCATTGGCTGACGTTTCCGCCCGCCTTAAATAGCTTCCGCCCACGGGTCTAAGCGGAGGGCGGACCCTAGGAGTCACTTCCGCCTCGTCCCCCACCTTCCACCACCTCCTTCCCTTTTTAGCTGCTTCCGGCCTCAGGCCCCGCCCCCGTCCCCGAGGCCCCGCCCCTGACTGCCCCTCCCCCGCCCCAGGCCGATGGCCCGGCCCCCGTGGCACCGCTTCCGGTGTGGGCCCCGCCCCGGCTGTGGCCCCCAGCTGCGGAGAAGTCGGAGGCTCAGCTGCTGCGCTGGGGCCTGAGCGGCTGCCTCCTTCCCAACCGCGAGCCCGAGTCCGGAACGCTGCGCATAGGTGAGCTACGCGGGTCTGGGTTCTTTCAGTCGCGGCGGGAGCGGGGCTGTGGCAGGTGGAAGGGACCGAAATGGGAGGCGAGGCAGGTGTGTAGGGGAGACGCGGGCCAGCGAAGCGGGGGGACCGCTGAAGAAGAGTGCGAGCGCCGGGAGGAGCCCTATCCTCCCGGTGCCCAGAGGAGTGATCTGAGATAAAGAGATGGGAAAGGTAAGGGACCCCCGGGGAACCTCAAGGCGAGCTTAGGTGGAGTTGGGATGCTTGGAGAAGAGCCTGAAGATTGACAGAGAGGGTTTGGTGGGAGTAAAAGTGATAGGGCTCCATTGGGAGGAGGGTAAAGAAGGGACAGAGAGACTCGAGAGGGTCGGGGACTGAGCTGCTGGAAACGAAGGTAAGCAAGGCCGGGCTCAAGCGGCAAGCAGTCCGTTGCGCCCCGTTTGGAGGTCCGGGAAGTTTAGAGGATCCAGCGAGGGATGAAGGGATGAAGTGGTTTAGATTTCTGTGGCGTAAATTCTCTAAATGTTGGTAGTATTGTTTGGATTATTGGCTGTTTAGGGGTTGGGATGAGATGGGCTCTGTGAGGGAGAATGAGCCCATTGAGTTGTAGAACCGAGTCATTTCTTAATAAAGAGGCTATGGGACACCTCCCCTTCTGCTGAGGGCAGCCCTACAGAGAAGATGGTGCCAACCAGACAAGAAACATTTGTTCACTGACTGGCAGGAGTTGGTTGAAATATTTCCATTGTGTTGGTTGACATTAATGATTATATGAATATTTTTAAATCACCAGTGAATTACTTGTTACTCTTGTGTGTGTGTGTGTGTGTGTGTGTGTGTGTGTTTTGTTTCTGTATTTTTGTCCCCAAAGTGGTTTTTATTTTAGATGAATACTTTTGCCAACTGGGTATAAATCCTTCAGGCTTTCTTACGGAATTAGAACTAAAGCAGAATGAAGGGATTGCTGCAGGCATAACTTACACTTTCTAAACTGCTAAAGAGGAAGTATGGGCAGTAAGAGGCAAATTGGAATTTGAATCTTTTAACCGCCTGTGAAAACTACAACTGAGTGCTTCTAAGAAACAAATTGAGAATCGCCTAGCATGATTCTGGTTGTTCTTTGGTCTTTTTCCCCCCTAGCTTTAAAAATTGTACCGCTATAAGCATGTAGAAACTTACAGATCAAAGCTATTTTTCTTGCTGGGGATTTCTTTCCCCGTGAATATTTGAAGATACTGAAGATTTCATTTTCTTTTTCATTTCAAGATGCTTTCACTCCATCTTCCAGCTCAGTTCTAAAACACTGGGACAATGCAGATATCAAGTCCCAACCTGCACAGGGCAGCTTCCCCTTTCATGTGGCAACAAAATTGCACACCCCGTTGCCAGTCCTCTTCACCCTAAAATTTACTTTGCCATGGTAATCCATTCACTTCGGAAGACTTGTGAGAAAATATAATTTAAGTGAGGCTTGTTGAAGGTGGGAGCCTGGGAAGGGTTAGAGGTGGCAGGGTGTGAAAGGGGTTTGTGTTTGGAGACAGATTGGTAAGAATGCAGATAAACCTGCCCCCAGAATACTTTGGGACTGGAAGCCTTTTCTTGCTGTATTCATCAAATAAATATAGTAGAAATGAATCAGACAGAAAGAGGATGTGAGGAGATTTAGTTGTGGTTTATAAAAACATAGCATGACTTGTTTAGGCAATATTGGTACCTGTTTCAAATTAATTAACTTTAAAATCTCCAGAGGAATTCCCCCCCTCCCCGTTTGTTTTTGAGGGAAGCTTGCAATTTGAGACTCTTGCCTCCTTGCATGTTTCTTTCTTTCATGTTGTTGAAACCGGATTCTTTTGGAGGCTATAATGTCCACTTAGCCTGGTTCAGTCTACTCAACAAACTGGCTGGCAATTTGATCTGGGAAATTTGTGAAGTTTTAAACCAAGAGCAGTTTGCCTGATCTTGCTTTTTCCGTCAGAAAAGTCATTCTGTCTGTCTCTTATAGTTCTGTGTCTAGCTTGAGTAGGAATCTCCTTCTCCAGAGAGTCTGGGAAATATAAGCCATATTCTTTCTTTTGCAGCCAGGCTATTCTTTGCCTTTGTTAATTTCAATTTTTCATAGTTACTACAAATTCTATAATTCAACACCTGTACAGTGCAAGTCCAGTAGATAACTGTTTGATAAAGCAGAGAGTAAGAGAGATAAGAACTCAGTTGTTAGCAGACTTAAATGTTTTCTGGATTTCCTTTTTTTAAAGCAAAATGTTTAAATTTACCCCTACCGAGATTTGCCCCCTATTTCCCCTCTTAGATCCTGTTCTCTTTTTTATAACTTTCCCTCCCCATCCTCTAAACAAACCCCTATAATTTACTCATCTTGAAAGTCGGGTTTAGGAGCATTTAGTATTCAGAACTTTACTGGAGAAGAGACAATCTTTTATACCTGTTTTACATAGTTTTTCCCCCTTCTTTCTCCCTTGTGGTTTTGGTTACTCACTTAAAATATAGACCCAGTGTGCCTGCTGGTCTGTGCCCAGGTTGAGAGCCATGCCAGTCTGTGGGTGAAGTCTGAGACAGTAATGGAGCCTCTGCAGCAGCAACAAAAGCAGCCACACCAGGCTTCTCTACAGATGGATGCCAGAGAGAAGCAGAACCTGCAGACAAGAGAAGCACAGTTGCTGTATGCCCCCAAACTAACCACCCAGCCTACTCTCCTTTCTGTCACACCTGGGAGACCTTCTGGTAGCCCTGCTCTGGGTCCCTTAGCCAGAGTTACACCAGCCACACCAGTGACCCAAGTATTTGAGCAGAGCAGCATCAACTCTGAACCCGAGGAAGGGGAAGGAGGTCTGGAAGACGAAGATGGAGATGATAATGTTACAGAGGTGGCTGAGAAAGAGGCCCAGGCTGCTTCCAAATATTTCCATGTGCAAAAAGCAACTCGCCAAGACCCCAGAGCAGCACCCATGTCCAGCCTGCTTCCAGCACCTGGACTCCCACTACAGGGACAACAAGCTAAAGAAGACCATACCAAAGATACTTCCAAGGCCCCACCTTCCATCCCCACAGCTGGGCAGTCGAGCTGGAATCTGGATGAGCAGCTTAAGCAGGTCAGTGTTTCTGCTATAGGAGGAAGAGGCCATTGTTCTACCTAGAGGTCAGCCACAGAGGGTGCTGGGTGGGCAAGAGCTGGGACTGTGCCTTTTCACCCCATGTCACTGACCTAGATAAAAATAGTCTGAAGTTTTTCTCTGCATTTGTTTGCTTGATCTGAGGGTGTAGTTCCATGATAGTGTCAGAAGCTAGATTCAGTCTCTAGGACCACAAAAATATTAAGTGATGGTTCTTTTTATTAAAGCATTAGAGTGTATAAGTTACTGTTAATGTGTCTGGTTTGTTCCAAGTTTCTGTTAAAGAATCTTTCCTCTATTTTTTTTAAAGGAGGAATGAGGTAACAGCTGTGTTTCATTAGGACTATCTAAAAAACAAAGTGGCTGGTTCACACTTGTAATTCCAGTACTTAGGAGGTGGCAGTAGAAGAAGCAGTAGAAAAGGTTGGGTGTGTTAGTGTATACCTGTAATCTCAGTACTTGATAGGCAGAGGCAAGCAGATCTCAGTGAGTTCAAGCCTAGTCTGCATACTAAGTTACAGGCCAGCCAGGACTACATGGTGAGACCTTGTCTAAAAATTTTTAAATAATGAAATTTATGGTTCTAATTAGTTTTCCTAGTAGGAATGTAGAATAATTTTCCCTGTTAGTTTTTTAGCTCTAAGTAAACTCAAGATTATGTTTTTCGGTTGTTTTGAAGTTGAATATAGATGCTAAAAAGCGCTTCTGAATATTTCTCAACAGAGAGCATTATAGACATGATTCTGTTATTTTTTTTACATCGTCTGATTGGAAAGAGGGAAGGGAGACCTCAGAATTCCCTTTCTACTCAAAGAAAGTTGAAATTAGTTCCAAACATGGTTGAATATTAGAGTCAACCGTAGCGGGTTTTACTTGTTTCTTTGGAGGGTGCTGCTAGGGAGCAGCATGCGAGTAGGAAGCTTTTTATAAAGGCAGACCTTGGAGTCCTAGTAATTGAATTGTTTTGGAGGGTAGACCCTAAGCGATCTCTTTTCAACTAAGCCTTTGTCTTTATAATTTCTTTGTAACCTACACTGATGTTTTTCAGTGGTCAAGGTATGAGAGTAATGGTAAATTGTTCCAGGGTGGCTTGTTGGTGCTATAGACAGGACATTCATGATAAGGCCACTAGTCCCTAGATATTCTGAGTTTACATATACACTGTCTCTGTAATCCAGTGATGCTACTTAGAAGGCATTTGTGAAAATCTGTGGCTTACAAAAGGGCAATTGCAAAGTCATAGTTGACAAGGTCCTTTGGAAACTAAAAAATAAATAGGCATCTTGTATCAAGGAACCCTGTGCAGTTTACCAGAGTTTTATACAATAGCATCAACAGTGGGCTCTAATCCCATCTCTTCATGTCTGTTCATTTATATTTTGGTAGCATTTTAAATTGTTCTGAGCCTGTGTTTTATCAATTGCAAATTGAAAATAATGAAGCTAAGTATGATTTATATTCATAAACTCTAAATTTGTGAGGCTGAAATAGGAGAGTTATGAGTTTATTTCTCAAGGACGTTGTAAAGGGAGAGCAAGTGAGCCATGTGAATGCCTGTCTGGTGCCAAGCACTTGGCGGATGTGCTGCAGAAGTTGTCTTGTACAATTGTTGTGCCTTCCTCTTCCAATGGGCATCCCTCTGAAGGCACTGGGAGACACGGATCACCCAAGGGGGTAGCTGCAGAGCTAAGACTAGAATCAGGATTCCAGCTTCCACGACAGCAGCACCTGGCCACCAGCCCAGATCTGCCTTCTGGCTGATTTCTTTGGTTTAGTAAAACATCTGTGAATTGCCGGCAGCCCCTGCACTGCTGTGTAGTTGGCACCGTTCCATGGTGGCCGCTGAGTCAGCTCATAGCAGGAACCGCCCTGACAGCGCTGGGAAAGTTCAGGCCCGAGGCGGCTGCTGCCCCCGCCTTGGCAGCTGGCCAGCCTCTGTGTGTGTGCGGTCATTCCTAGAAAGTGCAGCCGTGTGTGAGGAACAAGTGGAGCTCCAGAGCCTGTCTGTCTTCAGGAAGTGCAGCAGGTGTTGAGGTCAAGCCATTAGAGCTTTGAAAAAAGAGACTCTTCAGAACTGGCGTGTGCGTGCACACGTGTACGTTGTGGCAGGGCGCCCAGCCCAGCATTCTGTATGGCGGCGGCCCGTGGCTGCACAGCTCAATGGAGGCTGGCTGTTGGCAGCTCAAACTCTGTGAGTTCATTTAAGTTTCTGAGGCATACATACTAAATATAGACTGTTTGGCAGAACACCTGCCAAAAATATTTTCATAAATGCCAGAGTAGCTAAGACCTAATGCTTCATTCTAAATTTACCTTCCTTCTGAATGTAGAGAAGAACCTTTCTGTCTGGGAGACAGTAACAATGTCTTAAAACCTTTGATGACTACTTCTTGTTTCTCTTGTAAATTTAGTTTTTCAGTTTGGTCTTTGGGCTCCTCCTTTGCTTTGTTTCTGTTGTTTGTGTATTAACTTTTTTACTGCATTTTATTGATTTTGTGTTTGTACATGGCATATACATGCCGTACTGGCATCCGGAGGTCAGAGGACAACTTGTGGGAGTCAGTTCTCTCTTTACACCATGTGGGGCTCAGGGATCAAACCCAGGCAGGCTTAATGGCAGGTGCCTTTATCAGATGTACCATCCTCCCTACCCTCTTCCCTTGTTTTAAACTTTGTTTTAATTAATTAACTTTAAAGTTTTACTGCATGCGTGTGTGTGTGTGTGTGTGTGTGTGTGTGTTTGGGCATGCACGCGTGTGTTGTAGTATAAGTAGGTATATGTGTAGGCATGTCTCATGTAGAGGTCAGAGAATAGGAGTCAGTTCTCTCTGTCTACCATGTGGATCCTGGGAATGGAACTCAGGTTGGCAGGCTTGGTGGCAGGTGCCTTTACCTGCTGAGCCATCTCACTAGTCCTTAAACATGTTTTTAAAGAAGTAAGAATTGTGCTTGAGGGTGTGTGTGTGTGTGTTTATGTTGAGTTATGCTTTGGACAGAAGACTGAAAACATAGCTCTGAGAGAGCCTGTAAAGACCATCAGACCATGAGACTGGCTGGCTGTTTTTGTTCTTCAGTCTTTTGTTCTCTAAGTAATTAACTTTTGGAGAGAAGAAGTTAAGTAGCACTTGTTCCAGCAACAATTCAAAGACCTTTTACAGTTGACCCAAGATCTTAATTGTTAATGAGTTATAGTGTCCTTTATTCTAAACAATCTACTTGGCAGAGTCTTTGTGCCAGGGCTGTCAGCTGCAGGCACGGCTCTCCCTCAAGGAGCCAGATGTCTAACAGTGCTGCTGCAGAAGCCTCAGGGTAGGGTTGGTGGTGCGATGCTGCTCTGTGATGCAGATATTCTAAAACAAATGTTGCTTTTCAAACACTTATATACATAGCAAAGTAGAAGAGGTGATTTTTTTTCCCCCTCTGTACAGTATAGTGTAGAATTTTCAGAAAGTTCTACAGGCATTGGTGAGGGGCTAGGCAGTCATTTGCAAATTGAAAACCTTAAGGGTGGCCCAGTTATCCTTTGTTTCTGAAATCCTGTTCTTACAGTACATAGAGTCAAAATTACCTCATGGATTCTCTTCTCAAAGAAAGCCTTGCAAAATATTTGCTTCTAAGGCCTGGCTCATTCTCTGACACCAGGGTGATGGGAAGATGGATAATACTATGGAGCCCAGCATTCTAAAACCCGTCAGATTTCTATGGGCAGAGTAAATAATTGTAAAACAAGACAACAAAGAACTGAGTGTTCCTTTTCTCAAAGGAGATCACACAGCCAACTTGGGGTGGGGGCTGGTTCTTAGGGGTGGTCTTCTCCTGCCTGGAGAGTGGGTGTTTTGGCAATACAGGCTTTGTTTTGAGCCCATTAGTGGAACTAGTGGTTCCTTCCACAGAACAGGAAGATCAGGGATAGTTTGATGGGCATGTGGGGGCTAGAGTTTATATGTCTGGTTTTCTGCTTACTTTGCCAGATACTTTGGTTACTCTGTGTGGCTTTGCATTGCCAGATCAGTGAAAGCACTGAAATTTACTGGGGTTCATTGCTCAATCAAGATTGCTCCCTCCTCAGTCCCTTGTGTTGTACAAGGCTTTGTTCAGAGTTGCCTTCTAGGATGGAAGGGTCTTATTTCAGAAAACTTTCAACTGAAGAAATCCTAACCCTTCTTAAAGCTTGCTGATCACATGTTAACGAGAACAGGGTATTACCAGTTCTGCACATCTGGGGAGCTGTTTGCTGCATCTTCAGCCTGTGACAGCACCTCTGCAGGATAGAAGCCAAGATAGCTCCAAGGCAGATGGGAAGGATCGTTTAGTTTGATGTGCACTGGTAGACAAAAAGGAGCATGACTTGGTTTAGAGTTAGTTTGTTTGAATAAATTATTGAATTTGTGTGCAGTTAATGAAGTGCCTATTAATGGCATACAGAAATGGAAATGGGGCTTGAGTGTGATTCAGTTGATAGCGTGCTCACCCAGCACACATAAACCCTGAGCTTGATACCCAGCACCCCATAAATGACATGGTGACACACTTCTACAATCTAGCATCTGGGAGGTAAAGGAAGGAAAATCAGAAGTTGTAAATAATCCTTGGCTATGTGGTTGAGCTTGAGGACAGGCTACCTGAGACTTCATCTCAAAAAAATCAATAGTCTTGTCTTACTATGTTAGATTAATTCCTGCTTGGTAATTAGCTTGCAGTGTGGCATCTGTCTTTTTCTTCTAATGCTTTGGCAAACTGCTCTCCAGGATATATCCCTCTAGTGTGTGGGCCCATTAGTAGGCCTACTGTTCTGGGCACATACTTGGTAAGTACTTCATGCAAAACATTTGAGGGGTTTTGCAAAACTTGTTTAAGCTGTTGACTAGAAAAAAAAGGTGGTAAGCTCTCCCCATTTTCTCTGTAGTGTGTCCTTATGCCCCTCAGTATCTGGAATCACAGTCTGTCTAGATTAGTGACTGTCAGTTGGAGCTGATTCTTCTCTACTGCTTGACACTTAGCAGTGCTGTTGTGCCTGTATCTGGAAGCAGATGTGTGCTCCTAGCTTCTAGTGAGAAGAGCCATGAAGGCTGCCAAACATCACACAGAATTTAGGACAACATTTACACACTCCTGACAAGGAATTGTCTGGTTGAAAGTGGTAAGGTTGAGAAACCCTGCTGTCCGTGGTTTCCTTAGGCAGAACAGGCTGTGCTTTTAAAGATTTGTGTTTGTGCTTTACTCTTAGCAGCTGAGGAGTTTGACAGCCTTGAGTTTTCTTCATTTCTGGTTATTTTTCCTGTTGCTTGCTTATTTATTTATTTTTCTTTGCTTTGTTTTGATTTTTGAAACAGTCTTTCTGTGTATTCTCCTTCTTCTTCTTCTTCTTCTTCTTCTTCTTCTTCTCCTCCTCCTCCTCCTCCTCCTCCTCCTTCTCCTTCTCCTCCTTCTCCTCCTTCTTCCTCTCTCTCTCTCTCTCTCTCTCTCTCTCTCTCTCTCTCTCTCTCTCTCTCTCTCTCTCCCTCTTTTGTTGGTTTTTCAATTAAGTAATTGATATAGGATCTCACTGTGTAGCTTTGGCTAGCCTAGAACTTGCTATATAGACCAGGCAGGCCTCACACCACAGAGATCTGCCTGCTTCTGCCTCTTGAGTGCTAGAATTAAAGGTGTGCATCACTACACCTGATTTCAGAATCCTATTTTTAGTGTCCATTTTGAGTTTGTGTCCTTGGGTAGTCATTACAGTGAGCACGCTATACCTGTGAGAGTTTTGGGATCTACACCTTGAGGTCTCTTATTTGCTTCCTCCAGCCCAGCCCTGTGTACTATCCATAATATTTATGGTAGTTTATGAGAGAGCTTGGTTGCCCTTCCAGACAGTCTTTGTTAACCCACAAAGATTAAGGCAGATACTTTGACACACCTGTTACTAGCAGATTTGATTCTTAGGTCAGTCTTTGAGAGATAGGAGATGTGGATCTAGATTCTAGCTCTGTGACTTATTATGGTGCTTTGAACAAGCACCTTAACTGTCTGCACTGGACCCATGCATAGATCTCTTCCAGAGGTACAGTAGCTCTCTCCCACCATCATTGGGCTTGTTTTGTAGATGCTACAAAGGTAGAAGAAAAATAGAAATATGAATGGTCTTTGTAAAATGCATAGAATGTCCAAAGTTAGGTTGAATTGCCTTAATTTCTAGATACTTCTTAAGGCTCTCATTTTTAGTCCTTACTGGCTTGGTAAGTAAGATGCTCAGTAAATCCTGGATACTACTCAAGGAGAGTTTCTTTAGGTTTTCTAGAACTGTGGCCAAACATAAGTATTTAGGAGTCCTCTGAAACCTTTCAGGCTTGTGGAAACATAAACCATGTACTTTGCTGTGCTTTTCCTGTTAGCATAGGGATTGGGGATATGTGAGTGTTACTGAAGTGGAGCTGGCTGAGCTTGCTCCACATTCCCCAAAGACTAATCCCTCTGCATGTGTCCAAGTCCCACTCTTCTAGACTTTCAGGGATTTGATCCCTCAGTGAAGACTTCTGTTTCCTGACTCTTCAGACGCTTCTCTTCTGAAGAATTCTCTGCAATTAAACATCATCTCCCAAACTTTAAAACCAACAAGCAACAAAACTGTAGTCTTCAAATTCATACATTATGTGATTGTTTAAAAATTGTGAGTTTGCTTTTTAAAGAAGGCCTGCACTGCACACTCCCCAGGCACAGTTTTTAAAGAAGGCCTGCACTGCACACTCCCCAGGCACAGTTTTTAAAGAAGGCCTGCACTGCACACTCCCCAGGCACAGTTTTTAAAGAAGGCCTGCACTGCCCACTCCCCGGGCACAGTTTCTCATGAGACTCGCACACTCTCGTTCGTTTTGTCACACGTGCCAGCACACTCCAGCCAGGTCCCTGACCTTTCGCTTCTCTTCGCTAAAGTTTCTAATGGCTGCCATGTTGCCTGGTCTAACTTCCTCGACCTCATTTGTTATTTAAGAAGAGAGTTGGATCATTGACCATTTCCTTCTTGAAATTTTTCTTCTTTCTTCTTATTTTCCTTTATCCCTATAATGCTTTCTTTTCACTTAATTCTCCAGGTACTATTCTAAGCCTTCTCTACGTCATCCTTGGGAGACTCACATATTCGTAAATATATGAATGAAACATATGTTACTTGAATCTATGTTTCTAGGCTGATACCAGTGTATCTAACCCCAGCTGACTGGTTAACATTTCCAGTCATATCCTATTCACAATGGGAACTAGTGATGCATGTCTTTAATCCCAGCACTTGGGAGGCAGAGGCAGGGGATCTTTGAATTTGAGGCCAGCCTTGTCTACAAAGTGAATTCCCATACAACCACAGCTACACAGAGAAACCCTGTGTCAAAACACCAAAATAAATAACTATATAGAGCCGGGCGGTGGTGGCGTACCCCTTTAATCCCAGCACTCGGGAGGCAGAGGCAGGCGGATCTCTGAGTATGAGGCCAGCCTGGTTTACAAGAGCTAGTTCCAGGACAGGCTCTAGAAACTACAGGAAAACCCTGTCTCAAAAAACCAAAAAAAAAAAAAAAAAAAAAAAAAACTATATAGAATAGCTGTCCTACTCATATCTCAAGTTTAATACATGTAAAGCAATTAAAAACTTTTAAGCCTATCCTAGAACTCACTCTGTAGACCAGGCTAGCCTTGTACTCACAGAGATCTGCCTGCCTCTGTCTTCTGAGTGCTGGAATTAAATGTGTGCACAGCCGCCACCCAGTCTAAAAACATTTAAAAAAAAGACAGGGTCTTAAGTCTCAAGTTGCCCAGGTTGTTCTCCAGCTTGCTATATAGCTGAGGCTGCCCTTGAACTCCTGATCCTCCTGCATCCATCTCCCAAGTACTGGTAGAGATGAACTCTTGGTGTTGATACTTTCCCTACAATTATTTTCTTTTTGATTTTCCTTCTCAGTCCTTCATACCAGAAACTTTGGAGTTGGGTTATTTCATGCCTGCCCTTGTCATCCCCCAAACTTAACCAGTCTTCTCATCTGAATATCTAGAATCCTGCCACTTGTCTGCTATCACCTACCGTCTCCTCCAATTCTGTGCTCACCCCACTTTTTAATCCATTCGACATAGTCTGTAATGATCTTCTAGAAACCAAATCAGATTTTGTCACTGCTTTAATGCCCTCTACGTATGTTGGGTGTTCTAATTATGAAATTCAAAATCTGCATGTCTAAAACCTGCCTCATTATCTTTACCTTGACATCAGTAGTCTGTCTTGTCACCATGCACTGTGGCCTTTGCTTATGGTGATCATCATGCTTGGGCTCTCTTGCCCAGGCTCTTTCTCTCCTTGAGTTCATTGTAACTGTCATTTACTCAGAAGTCTTATGCAGGATCTGGTTCTCTCTATGTATGCTGTCATTGATCATTATGCTTTACTTATTTTATGTTTGTATTATCAGTGCGTTGATATCTAATTCTTAAGCTAGATCCGTGGTTCTCAACCTTCCTAATGCTGCGACTCTTTAATACAGTTCCTCTTTTGTGGTGACCCCGGACCATAAAATTATTTTTGTTACTACTTTGTAACTGTGATATTCTACTGTTATGAACTGTAATGTAAATGTAAGTATCTAATGCAGAATATGTGATATGCCGACCTCTGTGAAAGGGTTGTTCAACCCGCAGACTAGATGAACCACCAGACGAGATGGCGAACTCCACGAAGAGAGGACCACACTTACTTTGTATTCCAGCAGACAGTAGTCATGGCATAGGAGGCACTCTATTTTGCTGCTTCTGCCTTTGTTGACAGAAGTTGCTTGTTCATTTCCTGGCTGCCCAGACCCGAAATAACTACACAATAACTGTATTAATTTAAACAGTGCTTCACCTATTAGCTCATGCTTCTTATTGGCTAGCTTTTATATCTTAAATTAACCCATTTCTATTATTTTATATTTTACCACGAGGCTCATTTACCAGCAAGGTTCTGACTGGCTCCTCCGCCAGCAGTTACATGGCTTCTCGTTGACTCCGCCTGCTTTCTCCTCTGTCTGCTTTGAATTCCCTCCTTGCCCTGTTCTGTGCTGCAATAGGCCCAAAACAGCTTCTTTATTAACCAGTGCTATTCAAGGTGTACAGAGGGGAATCCCATAATATATCTTCTTTTAATTTACTCTGCTTTACTTGTTCTCATTTATTTCACGTTTATGTGACTGGTTCCATTTTGTGCTTATAGGCAGTGGGGGGGGGGTGGCAATGTTAAGTGTCTGCCTGCCTCATTTTTTTTTAACCTTTCTAAAAATTATTATTACATTATGTTCTGTGTTGGGGAATGGGGCTCATGTAAAGATCAGGGGACAACCAGTGGGAATTGGTTCTTTCCATCTACCTCGTAGAGTTCAGAAGTCAGCTTGTAGGATTCATTTCTCCCTTTCTACCATATGGTTCCTAGGGATCGAACCAGGTTGTCAGGTTGGATGGCAAACCTAAACCTAAGCCTAAACCCGCTGAGCCTACCCTCCCCCTGCCCTCGCACATTTTTATTGTTACTTTTAGATTGCGATTTGCATCCTTTATCTTTTTAGCAAACCATAGTACCCAAGCAATTCTGATATTAACCTCCTCCAGTTCTGTCTTGGAACCTCTTGTGGTTTGTACTTTAGTTCCAGGTTTTTGTTTGTTTTTTTTTTTTTTTTTTGAGACAGGGTTTCTCTGTAGCTTTGGAGCCTGTCCTAGAACTAGCTCTGTAGACCAGGCTGGCCTCGAACTCAGAGATCCGCCTGCCTCTGCCTCCCGAGTGCTGGGATTAAAGGCGTGAGCCACCACTGCCCAGTTTATTTCCAGGTTTTTTGTTTGTTTTGTTTTCTTGCTTTTCTCCAATATTTTCCCCTTAACAGTCAATTCTTTATACTTACCAAGTTTATGTGTTTTTTTCTCAGCACTATTTGTATTCTACTCTCTAGCTCTACTTTTTTTTATTTCTTTAATGAGTTTTTAAGTTTGTAATAAATTTAGCCATGGTAAGTGGAAACATTTCTTCATATCTCTCTTGACTTTGCCCTTTTGTACTTTGTTCCTAGCTCTTTAGATCCTGGGTCCCTACACTGACCGTTATTTTGTCTTCTTTACCCTGTTTTTCTTGTTGGAGAGTGCAGTGTGTTGTGAGTCTGGTTCCATCTTTGTAAATCTTGGTTTTTAAGATTTTACTCAGCTGTTTTGTGATTGATAATAGTATTCTAGCTTTGCACTCTCTTTCATCTATTCCATTTGAACCCTCTTCTGTCCCGTAAGCCTGATTTGTGATTGATAATAGTATTCTAGCTTTGCACTCTTTTTCATCTAGTCCATTTGAACCCTCTTCTGTCCCGTAAGCCTGATTTGCAGTTGTTTCCTCTCCTTCACTACCAATATTTTTCTTCTTGGGCACGTGTGTGTGTTCAGGTGTGTGCTCTGGTGTATGTGTCATCCACGGGAATACTGGCCAGTCAACCCAGGATCCTTCTGACTCTGCCTCTCTACTTCTGGGAACACAAGCATGTGTTACCACACCTGGCATTTGTGTGTGGGTTCTGGGGATCAAACTTGGGTCCCCAAGCTCTCAAAGCAAGCGCGTGAAGATATATTTATGTATGTATATTTGTTCTTTTTTTTTAAAAGACAGGGTCTCTCTCTGGGTGGTGGTGGCACACACCTTTAATTCCAGCACTCAGAAAACAGAGGCAGGTGGATCTCTGTGAGTTTGAGGCCAGCCTGGTCTACAAGAGCTAGTTCCAGGACTGTCTCCAAAGCCACAGAGAAACCCTGTCTTGAAAACCAAAACCAAAACAAAACAAAAAAAAGGTCTCTCTGTAATAATATGCAGCATGAGGTAGGGACAAACACACCATCAGACAGAGCTTACGTGAGAAGGGGGTTTATTGAGGATGTGGGGGTGAGAGACAGAGAGACAGTGAGCTTCCTCCTCAGAAACGGCAGAAAGAGAGCGGGAGTGGGTCGAGCTTGACTCTTAAAAGAACCTTTGCACCTGCATGCAGATTTAGTAGCCACAGGACCCTGGGTGCATCCTGCCAGGTGACAGGGGCCAGCATACTGCCTGAATCCTAACACTCTGCATAGCTCTAGCTGTCCTGGAACTCAACTCTGTAGACCAGGCTGTCCTCTAACTCAAAGAGATCCACCTGCCTCTGCCTTCAGAGTGCTGGGATTAAAGCTGTGCACCACCGCCGAGCTAATTCCTTTAATTTTTTAAACTATGAGAATCTTGTTAAAACTTTTTTTGTTATGGAAACTTTAAGCATAGAAAAGGGAAAGATATTGTTTAGCTTTCTTCCAAGTATCCATATTTGGCCATTCCTTTGATACATGCTTTTAAATTCGGTTGCATGCTTTTCCTTTGTCCTGTCCTACATAAGAGTTCATTTCCCCGTATGATTTGCTGTTTTCTTTGTAAGCTCATTTTGTAGGGATTTATTTCTGGAAGACTTGTCTACTTCAGAGTGTTTTGTTTTCTTTGCTTAGCTGCTTGCTTTGGTTTGGCTGGTGTGGATTTGAAGTGTCTATTTATGCCTAGGAAGAGCTTGACTTCCCTTGGGTGCTCTGTAGTGATGGCAAAGTTCCATGCTGCCTCTGACCTGGTGTGCAGGTTTGCCAGGCCCAATCTTTCAAGATTTCTTCCTCTTACGTAGTTACTTCAATTCTGGTTCTTGACATGCCTGAGACCTGCAACATGAATTCTAGGGGTAGGGGAAATGATTAAATCCCAACCCTCACCCCTGTTAAGAACTATAATTGGGGTCCCCAGCTATGGTAATACCCTTTAATCCCAACACTTAAGAGGTAGAGGCAGGCAGAATTTCATGAGTTAAGTTTGGCCGCTTAAGATCCACATGGTGAAAGGAGACACAGACAGGTCAAGGCTCACATGCCCCCCCCCCACAATAAATGTATACAAAGTAATAAAGATAATTAAAAATAAAATTTAAAAATTAGTTGGGTGACAATCTTTCTTTCTTTCTTTTTTTTTTTTTTTTTTTTTTTTTTTTTTTTTTTGGTTTTTCGAGACAGGGTTTCTCTGCAGCTTTTTTTAGAGCCTGTCCTGGACCTAGCTCTTGTAGACCAGGCTGGCCTGTGACATTCTTTCTTTAGCCCTCAGCTTTAGCATTTGCTCCTATTTCTACTTGTGAAGCCCTTTCTTGATTTCATGCTTAGCTCTGTGTAGGAGGTGTAGAGTTAAATTTCATCTAGCATTTCTATAGTTTTTTTTTTAAGAATTGGGGAGAAGTCATCAGAGTTCTACATCAGATTAGCCTTACTGCTAATGGTTTTTGTTTGCTTCTTTTTTTTTTTTCCTGTGTTTTTTAACAGGATATTTTGACCTGCCCTATGACAATTACTGTCTTATATCATTGAGCTGTGTAAGGCAAGCCCTGCCATTACACCCATTTGTTCTGTGTTATTGACAGCTGAGGAAAGAAGGAAGTAGGCTGTATGTGGCCTCACCAGGAGGAGCTGGGCAGTGAACCCAGGCAAGCCTGGCTGCAGCCCTTTGCTCCCTTCTGAGAGGCATCGTCTCTCGGCGCTTTCATCACTTGAGCAATAACTTTGTGGTCTGTAGCTCAGTACAGTGCTTTGGGTTCAGTCCCCAGCACCACGTGAAATGGGTGTGTGGTGTCTTGAATTCCACAGAAGCTAAAGGGCTGATAGTTCAGTGTCATCCTCAGATACATACTCCATTCCTAGACTGCTTAAGACCCTGTCTCAATAATCAATCTACATAATTTCTATTTTTTCCTTATATTGTAGGAGTCATTTGGCCTCATTTTAGGTAATATGAAAATACACAAATTATTAAAGAAAAGATACGCCGGGCAGTGGTGGCGCATGCCTTTAATACCAGCACTTGGGAGGCAGAAGCAGGCAGATCTCTGTGAGTTCGAGGCCAGCCTGGTCTTCAAGAGCTACTTCCAGGACAGGCTCTAAAGCTACAGAGAAACCCTGTCTCGAAAAATGAAAAAAAAAAATAAAGAAAATAAAAAGAAAGAAAAGATACAATAAGCTATAAACATACAACTTAGATATAACTGTAAATATTTGTGGTATTTTCTTTGTATTTTAAAAGAAAATACCTACTGTAGATTTATTATTTTATTTTATATACAATTTTGTGCTTGGCTCTTATTACCAAATAGTCTGCAAAATTTTTAATTTTTAAATAAATGCTAAAGTGTCATTTTTAAAATTTAATTAATAGTGGTACATGTTAGATTTCAAACCGGGGACAAATGGCTGAGGTGCTTATTTAACATATCAAAGTAGGCCTGGCCACCAGTTTCTCCCTTTATCCCTCAATTCCTGCCTGTTACAGGACACCCCTGGCTGAACTCTCCAGCTCAGGGGGCTGGGCTACTCTTCCCCATATAATCCAGCCATTTTGGTTGCCCGCTCTCTTTGTACCTTTGGCCTCCTGGTGCTACACCTGGTTCCCCTCTCTCTCCTCCCCCACATGGTGCAGCTCAGTCTGGACATGTCCATTCTGGACTCTGTCTGCCTCTGGCCATGCTCTCCCACCTGTCTACAGGAAACCTCCTCTCCCATACCTAGCAGCGGTCATGATTCTTTTCTTTTCCTTTTTATTTCTTTTTCATTTAGTACACACTTTTAATCCAGCACTAGGGAGACCAAGGTGGGTGGGTCTTTGTGAGCTCAAGGTTAGGCTGGTCTATAGAGCAAGCTCCAGGCCAGCCAGGCTTACATAGTGAGATTCTGTCTCAATAAAATAAAATACAATATTTAAAAATTTGAGACAGGATGTTATTGTAGCCTTTGCTGGCCTCAAATTTAGAATCCTT
The DNA here is from genome assembly GCF_903992535.2 of Arvicola amphibius. Lineage (NCBI taxonomy): Eukaryota > Metazoa > Chordata > Mammalia > Rodentia > Cricetidae > Arvicola > Arvicola amphibius. Next base: position 126,167,966 of record NC_052049.1, on the reverse strand, counting down.
CTGCCTCTGACTCCCAAGTACTGGGATTACAGACTTGAATCATCATGTCTATCAGATGTACTTTAAAATGTTTGAGAAGGAAAAGTGACAAATAGTTTTAAAAGTGAAGTAAAAGTCAGCAGGACTTTGGGGTGGTTTCTTGGTAAATCTATATCTTTTTAGATTTTTATTTTATTTTTTGTATCCTTTTCAGATTTTTAAAAATCACTATTTGTTTATATTTCAACAAAAACAAGAACCCCATGTATTGTACTTCAACTTTCTTTTTTCTCAATACTGTGGCTGTCTTTTATGAATGTTCATAAAACAGTTGTTTTGTTGTTGTTTGTTTTTCAAGACAGGGTTTCTCTGTGTGGCCCTGGCTATTCTGGAACTAGTTCTGTAGACCATACTGACCTCGAACTCAGAGATCTGCCTGCTTCTGCCTCCTGAGTGCTGGGGTTAAAGTTGTGTGTCACCACTGCCCTGCTGTGAAGCTGTGTTCATGCATGGTTTCTTGTTTATTTCTTTTGTAGTACTGTAGATTGAACCTAGGTCCTGGTACATGCTAGGCAAGCTCCTTTTAACCACAAAGCTACATTTCACCCCTTACTTATGTTTTTGTAGTCACTTATTTTAGAATCAAATAAGTACAAAACTGCTTACGAATAGGCACTTATGAAGAACAATTATAGGAAAATTCAGAGTACAAACTTAGAGTTCAGAAATTAACTCGAAAGGCCAGAGAGATGGCTCAGTGGTTAAGAGTACTTGTTGCTCTTGTAAGGGCTATGCAACCATGTTGGGTGGCTCACCTCTAACTCCAGCTTCTGGATCCGCTATCCTCTGTGGGTACTCACACAAATGTGCACATATCTACACAGACACATACACATAAATAAATAATTAAATAAAAATTAACCTGGGCCTGGTAGCTCATATTTGTCCTCCCAATATTTGGGAGGTTGAAACAGGAAGGTTGAAAGTTCTAGCCCATTTTGCTACACAAGAACTCTGACAAAATAAATAAATAAGAGAGATGTTTAAAAAAAACATAAGCTGATGCACGATAGTTTTTTTTTCCACTTAAATGTTTGCTTTGTATACATTTAAATTGTGTTCTATGAGACCTTCAGAGCAGTTTCTAGCCAGGCTCCTAATCTCTTAGCTATTTCTCCTGTTATATCCCAGTTGTCCGGCTCTGCAGCTCTGAGTAAGCTCTGCCCACGTCAGCAGTCTTGTCAGGAGCATAAGCAATAGCTCAGAGGTTGGAAAGGTCTGTATTGCTGGGTTCCACAGAGAGAAGGAGCCAGCCTTCCTCCCAGACCAGGCCTGCCTTGCATTTCACCGTGCCTTGGCATCGGGTCCTCTCATGACCAACTTTGCATTTTCATCTTTCTCCCTCATTTTATAGAAACACTTCATTTCTACCAGCCTTCCTGATTGCCTAGATGAGAATGTAGGATCATGTCTTCTTTCTCCACCCTGCTCCCTTCCTGCTGCTTAATCAGAAGTGTTGCTTGGCTCTTTTTCCAAGTGACTGAGTTTGAATGATCTCTGTTGCTAGTGGGAGGTGGACAAGCTCTTTCTGGTTCCTGCTAAAGTTACCTGACAGCGGAAGGTGAGCATCTGATAATTATAATTCCAGCGCTTCCAGGGCTAGAGTGATTTAGTTAAGAGCAGTAATCTTGATTTTATCAGGAGGGTTTTGTAGTCCAACAGTGTAGCTTCTAACAGTATCTGTTTTACTTCCTGGGGCTCCTCTCTCCCCTTAGGATTCCCCTGTAATCCTGCCCCTTACCCTTCTGTGTCTCATTGCTTCCTGCAATCAGTTAAAAGTAGGAAGAGAGCAGGAGTGCTTTTCTTTTCTTCTTATAAAGATCTAGAAAATGGAATTTCAACACTACAACACCACCAGCCAGGCCATCAGTAAAGCTGTCACATACATGCCTCATATAATTCTGACCCATGGATCTGGACAAAGACAGGTAATTATGTGTTGCTTATCATATGGGAAAAAACAGCCATGTTCAGCCTAAATACTTAGATAGGGAATATATTTCAGAGCAATTAATTGATATTCAGGAGCTTGAGATCAGGCCTTTGAAACCTGGTGATTTTGCTAATGACTACGTTGAGGGTCAGTTCCTAGGAATTTGCCTAGATCCTTGCCCTTGGGGCTCATATCTATTAAATTATAGAGTAGACAGGAAATGCATTGCCGTTTTTTTCTTTTCAGAGATTGCTCAAGAATCTCCTAAGAGTTATCAGTTTGCGCATAGGTGTTAAGGAAAGAAGTTTTCTTCCTTTTTTATTTATTTATTTTTTTTAGGACAATTTCTTAGGTGTCAGAATGAAGAGACACCCTCCCCCCAAAGTGAAGAGTTGGTAGAAGCTTCACCCTTTTACTTAACCCTATGGAAAAGGGTTAGTTTTTGCCTTGAGGAGAAATGAGGAATGGGAACTAAAATTGCTTTGGACATCTGAGCTGTGCTTTAATAAGATATTCCAGGTGGTCAAGGAGTAATCCTAAAATAGCCTAGATACTTAATTGCTTTTAAAGTCAAGCTCCTGTCTCTGGGGAGGTAGGGCTCTGAGGAATGCAGTGCTGGCTCCTGAGGTCTTAGAGGCGTGGTCTGGTGGGGTTACTCTCCCCACCCCCCAATCCAAGTGAAAACAAAAGCCAAGCCTTTTTGGGTCTGGGGGCATTTGCTAATATTTCACCTTTTTTCCACACTTGGCAGTAATAAGCCTTTGGCTTCTGCTTCTGTAACCTGGCTTTCTTTCTAGCTGTGGGATTGGTATTGTCACCCCATCCCCTAGACAGTGGTCTGTTTTCATTAGTGCTCAAAGGCTTCCTGCTTGATCCCCTGCCTGGCTTCTCTGTTTGCACAGGACCATATTTCTCTCCCTTAAGAGTTCGGTCATCCTCCCTTTTATCCCCGCAGCCCAATCAAACTGATTCTCAGAGTTGGCTGCTTCTTAGGAGAGTCAGTTCCTCTGGTTCTGCTGCTGCTCCCCTCCCTAACCCAGATTCTCAGAGTTGGCAAAACGACCCACTCATCATTATTTATAGAAACAATATATTGGCATTATAAATCACCACTGGGAGGGGGCATTAAAAAGATATTTTATAAATGAAGAGAATTCAGGCAAAACCTGAAAGACTAACTCTGTGAAGGAGTTGTTTCTGTGGTTATTCTGTCCTCTCAGTGTGATCCTAAGCACTAGTCTTCACTACTGGGTTGCGCGACAAGGAGCATACAGGAGGTCTTGACACATGAATTAAAAGTTAATGTGGGGACTAGAGAGATAGATGGCTCAGTGATTTAGACCACTGACTGTTCTTGCAGAGGACCTGGCTTAGAGCCACCTGCAAACTCCAGTTCCAAGGGAACTGCTGCCTACTTCTGACCTCCAAGGGCGCCTCCATGCATATGGTATACATATAAACACACATATACACATAAAATAAAATAAATACTTTTAAAAAGTTAATGAAGGGCTAGGCGTGGTGGCACATGCCTTGAATCCCAGCACTTGGGAGGCAGAGACAGACAGATCTCTATGAGTTCAAGGCCAGCCTGGAACTAGTGAGACCCTGTTTCAAAAAAAAAAAAAAAAGGCAATAATAGATAGGTGGCTGGAGCAATGGCTTGACAGTTAATAACTGGCTAGTCTTCCTTAGACCAGGGTTCATTTCCCAGCACCCACATGGTTTCTGACAAACATCTGTAACTCCAGTTACCAGGTTTCTGACCTTCAGGGACACTAGGCACGCATATGGTACAAAGACACATGTAGGCAAAACACCCATACACATTAAAAAAAACTTTTTAAAAACTCATAAAAACAAACCTCCTAGACATAAATGGGGTTTGTTTGGTATCTCCCCACGGTGTTGGGAATTGAAGTCAGGAACTAGCATGAGCATTACCACTAAGCACATCCTCAGCATAGACCGTTTGTTTAATTTCCATCTCTCGACATGAGACTCTAAGCTCCACTAAGTCAGAGGCTTTGATCTGTCTTAAGCACTTCTTAGAAACTCTAGCATATCCTAGGAGAGCAGAAGTTTGTATATGAGTGAATAGAACAGAAAAACACAAAAAGTGAAGGACACCCACACCCCCAGCTCCATTACATGTCTGTACATCCATATGTATAGGTTATATTTTTCCAACAAAAACAGTTCGTTAAAACTATCCAGAATACTGATTTTATCTTACTTTTTCTCAGTTTAGAAATTGTCTTCTGCTTCCTTCCCCACTGTTCTCAGTTCAGAGTTTAAATTTTCCCCTGGTATTCAAAGCATTTTACAGACTGTTTCCACTTTAACTATTTGATTTGATGTACTTACATCCTCCTGCCAAAACATGCCTTGTTTATCCTCTACCCCAATGCTCATTTGAGCTATAAATCTCCCCTCAGTCCATATTCTCCTCAGTAGCTTGCTCTACCTGGGGTGTGTTTTCAGTGAAATCTGGACTGAATAAATTCATCATCAGATCTTTGTTCTACAAAAGAGGAAAAAGGCCACATGGTCCAACCTTGCCTCATGTGAGATCCCAAATCCTGAGATCCCAGGTAGTCATCCAGAACCAAGCTGCTGCTCACTTCCTAAAAAGTCTTTCTCTATTGCCAGGTAGTTCTGATAGATAAAGACCTTCATCTGTAGACCTGAGAGCTTCCTGGGCAGTTCTTCCCAGCTGCCCTACTTTTGCCTGCTGGGACTGAGGCTGGCTCCTCTTCCATAGGCAGCTTTTTAGATTTTTCAAAGAATGAATTTGTTTATTTTCCCTCTGCTTTTCTAATCTTCTAGGATTGAGAAGTTGGAGGGCCAGTGTTTTAATTTGAGTAGCAGTCAGGTAGCTTAAGACTTTGACTTGTTTTATTTTGAAACCTTTATATATACATGCTAGGTGCCACATTCCTCTGGTCTCTAAAATGTACTCTCCTTTCTCTTCCTCCACTCCCCTTCCTCCTGGTCCCCGTCCCCTGGAGTAGCTGGTCTATTTTGGAGGTAGAGATAGGTAAAGGTCTCCCCTTGTGGGGAAAGATGTCCCCAGATGCCTTTCCAGGGCAAGTGAAGGCAGTTTTTGTTTGGTTGAAATGAAGCCAGTGAGAGAATCAAGAATAAAAGACCCTCCCATTAATGAGCCACTCAGGCCATGATTTAGCCTTTCTCTAGACAAACTTTCTCTGTGCTGACGTCACCAAGCAAGCCAGGCAAACCTAGCACACTGGTGCTGCCAGTTAGGAACTGTGAGACCTTGTTTAAGTTCTCCCCCCCCCCCCCCAGTCTTCTTTCACTACCTTTTTGAAGGAATTTAAAGGCAAAATAGTCTGGTTTCCCTGGGGAAGACAGTTGAATGTGGGTATGGCAGCTAAAACTAGTCTTAGGTGGGTATTTGGAGACAAACTGTCAGTTTCCTGTGAGCTCCTGGTGAGATCAAAGATGTTAAAAGGGATTTCTGAAGTAAAAGGAGGCTGTAAATGACAATAAGTAACCACTGGCTACTGTTGACATCTACTCTTATTTCCCCTTAACCCCCAGTTCTGGGATTGCTGCCTGTGCAAGTGGTTCAAAGCCTTTTCCTGGAAGGGTAAACCTATCTGCAGTGACTCTTCAGTTTGTGAACCCTCTTCGTCCCCAAAAGGTTGAGCTGTCTCTGGGCGTGCATTTTTCCCGTTCTGGTTTGCCTCTCCTTTTCCCTGTTGTTTCCACTACTGCATTCTGTCAGCCACACTTGATGTCTAAGAACAATTATTTTGGGTCTGATAACTTTTTAGTTGCTCATGTCCACACCCTGATGATAGATGAAGAAAGCTTATATTGTATAAGGGAATCATCTACACCGTTCTGTGAGAGCTGTAACAGAAAAGCGCTGCGGGCAGCCCTGTTAGTGCAGCAGGCAGCAGGCAGCAGGCAGGAGGCCGGGAGTCCCGGCGCGCTAACCATTTCGACCTCTCAGCAGGTACCAGTGCTGTCCCTGTGCTGAGGGCTGGGGATACCCTCAAAGTGCTTAAGATTAGAGATGAAAGGACTCAGGTAACCAGAATATGAGGCTACACAGCTTAGAAGGGAGGCCGGGAGGCTTCATGAAGAAACTGGCATCCCACTGGACTGTGACCGATGGCTGGCTACAGGGTGAGTCTCACCTTAGCCAGAAAGAAAAGAGAAGGAATGGACTGTCCTTCCTTGCCTTGGAACAGGAGAAGGAAGACACACACTCAGGCAACTTCTTTTTCCTTGCATTCCTAAAAAAATAAAGTTCAGTGTCTCATTTCTGTCCTGTGGTCAGTGTCCTCCTCTGTGGTTATTGGGTTAGAGATGTTTCCGGCTACAATCCTGTCACTGTAGAATACGTTGGCATCCACTTTAGAATGTAGTTCTCAATTATTGTTCTTCTCCGTTCTCTCCACTCCACCCTCTAGTGCCAACTCCTTTCTGGACCAGGCACATTATAAGCTGTTTCTTACTTTATGGCAATAGCCAATGCTTAGAATCCCTTGCAGCTGGGGCAGAGCTGGAGAAAGTAGAGGAGATATAGTGGATACCAACCTCTTTCCCAACCCCCTCTTCACCCCAGCATTCCTCTCTTTTCTGTCTGTAGAACTCTGCTGTCACTTGGGTGTTTATTTTCACACATAGCCCTAAGGTGGCCACACTGGCATGCTTGTTCTCACACCCCTCCCCCACTGCTGAAAGCCCCACTAATTCAAGGTTGTGGATTAGGTTCTCTCCCTCCAACTGAGAGTGACATAGCTTATGAGCCTTGGGATGCCTGCAAGTTACTGTAATTAGCAAATACTCAGTGTTTTCGTCTTGGTGACTGATAAAGAATCCTCCTGTGAGCATCGGCCTCAGATCTCTAGCTGCAGAGTTGGAAATTGAGCTGCCACAGTAAACAGCTGACATAACAGAAGCACAATGATCCCCCATTAAATGTCTTTCAACCAATAGGAGCTCCCAGGATAATTGACTTTCCAGCAGGAATTACTGGCTCAAACAAAATCATTGGGCATTAGGGCAACCTACTGCACCCTTTGAAAGGGGTTCAAATGTAACTGTCTGGTTTTGCTGACCTAACAGGCATAATTCATCTTGATTATTCATTGTGCTAGTTGCCACCAGATGATACTAGATTTCTGGTGACTATAATTACAATGTGGGATTGAACAACAGAAAAGAAAAAAAAAGAAAAAGAAAAAACGATGTTGTTTTTCTACTTGGTTATTGACTTGAAAGGACACTAGTAACAGTGTCTGCCTCTGGATCTGGTTGTGTACTGTCCAGTTCCTGACCAAGCACTTTTTTACACACATCTTTCACTAGATAAGCGGGAAAACAATTTGTCATAGTCTGTTTCATTTCAACTGACAAGGTGTTACTTCTCTGTCAGACTTATTCACTGTGCTGTTGTTGCTGTGAGGAGGAAGTGGGTCTCCATCTTAGAGCCAGCTTCAAGTAACGAAAGCAAAGTACAGCCTTAAACTAGCTCAATAATGGCCTCTTGCTTTCAGGCAAGGGGTGTAGGGTGTGCATATGGGTGCCGAGTAGACGTCGCCCAGGCTGTCATTTCATGGTTTTAGAACAAGATTCCTGTGCAGTTGAAAAGTGTTCTTCCAAGAAATCTCTTCTTCTAGCCCCCTTGGCTTCTCCAGCACTTCCACACCCTGCTAGCAGGGTGGTGCACCTGCGTGTGCCTGTGGTCCAGGAGAGGGGAGGAGCGGGTGTGTCATAGCTCAGGGTATCTGGTTGCATCCACTAGGACAGAGTGAACAGAAAACTACACTGGGAGATTTCATACTTGCCACTGCACAGAGGTGCTTGCACTATCTCTATGGTATGCATGTTTGTGTATTTGGAAGAGATTTTTAGTTCAAAGAACAAATTGATTACTTCCAGGCTGTGTGGTATTGTGCTGAGGTACAAAGAAAATAGTAAGATCGATTTTCTATCAAGGAATGTTCCTTCTGATGGAGATGACATAATTTCAAAAGACTGTGAAATTCTGAACTAGCAGCAGAGAGAGACAGCTTCCGGGGTTCTTAATGCAACCTGGTGACGGGTGGGTTTCCTATAGAAGAAGTAAAGAGGCGCCCGCTGAATGAAGAACATAAACACAGGCTCCTTCCCCTTCCCTCCCACTCCACTGAATAACATTGCTTTGATCTAACCAAAGCTTGGGTTTTGTTTGTTTGTTTTGTTTTTTAATTTCCTAATGAAAATTGCCTTTTGTGCCTAATCTGCACCTCAGGCATAGTCTCAGGCTGTGGTGGCCTTCAGTCACTCAGGCATTGTTTTTGGTGGTAGGCTGGGTTGAGAGACTAAAGTTTGCCCCACTCACTTGGCCCTTCACTTCAGTGCAGTGTTGGGAACTGAGCTGAGCCTCTTCCCGCTCACTGCTCAGTGAATGTGTCTCAAAATGGCAGTTTGTAGAAAGTCAGCTGGGATGGGGATTCTTGGGACTGTGGGCTTTTGTGTTTTTCTTGGCATTTTCAAGCATGAGCAACATCCATCTTTGCCAATGAAGGGAGAATGGTTCTTTTGAAACCCACCCACCAACCATATTTTGAAGCCATCTTCAAAAGCAAAACAGGAAATTCATGAAAAGATAGTAGAGGGTCCTGAATAGGCTTTTCTAGTGAGCAGGAGGTTAGGGATGCTGAGGGTGGTCATCTTTCCCTGAATGATGGTCTTGCTCTTTCGCTCATGATTCCCATTCCCCTCTCAATTTTGTGTTTTGTCCCCTTCAGAATGGTGCTTTGGCCTGGAGCGATGATGCTGATGGAGGCCGGGGAAGAGAGATCTCTCGAGATTTTGCCAAGGTCTGTAATGTCTTTGTGATAAAGATAGAAGCAGTTCTGCAGTGGGCTGTGTCTTTCCCCTAAACACAGAGATGTGAGTGGCAGATGAGTCACATCTGTAGTTACTCAGATGTCTGTAGGAGCTCTGGGGTGACACCTGCAGTGAGATGGGATGTTTCATTGTGGTTTTCTCTTGGGGTCTGGCCTGCAGCTGTATGAACTGGACGGTGACCCTGAAAGGAAAGAATTTCTGGATGACCTCTTTGTCTTTATGCAGAAGAGGGGTAAGTGTGTTGCCTCACATTGTCCCGACTAAGTGCTTGCAGAGTGGCTGCTGTGCTACTGCTGTCTGTCCTCCTTCACTCCGCCTTGTCCAAGGGTTATTTAAATAATTGACAGCCAGATTGAAGGGAGCAGAGAGGACCTTAGCAAAAGATAGATTTGGCCCTGCCTTATTTTTGTCTCCCTTCCAATTAACTAGTCTCTGGAGACATATCAAATTTAAATATGTTTTTATTGTAGCCTTATAGCTGCCTCAGGTTTCATTTAGGTAAGCATGTGGCATGTACTGTTGGCGTAGTTAGTCCCACGTAGACTGAGAAAGGTAAGTGAAAGCATAGAGACCTTTCTGGTTGTACTGGAGGGTGTGAAATGTTCTATGAAAAGGAAGGGCCAACATTACCTATTGGATCTCTTTGACATAGTTGGGATATTCCTGCAAGTTAACTGCTGAGTACGTAGACATCCAGTTATATCCACTTCTCAGTTCTTTGTCCTCCTCTCTCCACACTACCCCCTATAGCTGGCTCCACTCTGGACCAGGTTGTGACTGACTCTTGAGCCCAATGACTCAACTTCCTGGCTTTATATCCTGTCACAGCAATGGGTTCACCAGCTAGGTCAGGTCTCAGGAAGCATGGCCACGACTTCAGCCACTCTGGACCCTTAACAATTTATGTAGCTCCACGTTCATCACCCTCAAGATATAGCCACTATCAGCCCCTTCACTAGAAACCTCCTAAGTCTGATCACATTCCTTAAGATATGTTAGCAACTTTAGTAAGATCTGGGAATGATTTTTTTTCTTTGTTCTAGGTTGAGCTTTGATGGCAGCTAAATATTACTGAATACACAGCTCATTTTCTCTCCCTCTCCCCACTTCTTTTCCTTACTTCTCTTTCCCTTCTCTTCCCCCCCTCTCTCCCCTGCTTCTCCCTTTTTACTCCTTTTTCTAAGCCTATGCCTTCAGTGTAGTGAGTGCTCACTACTGGTTTGCTTTAAAAGACAGTAGGAAGAAGCCGGGCGGTGGTGGCGCACGCCTTTAATCCCAGCACTCGGGAGGCAGAGGCAGGCGGATCTCTGTGAGTTCGAGGCCAGCCTGGTCTACAAGAGCTAGTTCCAGGACAGGCTCTAAAAAAAAAAAAAGCTGCAGAGAAACCCTGTCTCGAAAAACCAAAAAAAAAAGAAAAAGAAAAAAAGGTTAGAGGCTTTGTTCCTCTATCTCCAAGCCTATCAGAGCAGTATTCGCAGCCCTAATTAGTTTACCCCTCCAACAGTTATCTGGAGCTGGTTGGTATGTGTGAGTAGAAAACAAAAATATAGTCCTGAATGATGATGTGAGTGGCAGCAGGGAAACTCCCAGTGCCCTAAGAGAGAGAAATCCACTTAATACTTTGGCCTCGCCTTCCAATTACCTTTTAATTATTTACAAGCTCCACAAGCCCAGCTGGTGCAAAGGCAGGAGCTGATCCTGTCTCAGAGGGGCTGCCATAGCAATATAGATTTGAATCAGCAGTGGAGCTCCACTGCTTTAGTTTCTACTTCATTGTCTTTCTCTCTTCCCAGAAGGGTTTTTAAAAAAAAGAAAGTGTAAGCTAGATCAGCCTAGTCATGGGTAAGATTGGTAATTGTTTACTTCTTCAAGTTTCCTTCATACTTGTGGCTCCTGGGGGACAGTCACTTTGTCCTACCTCTATCTCTGGAATCAGGCAGGTGGTGCTTAGGATGTTTGCTGTCTGAGCATCTTGTTGGTTCTCCTGACTCAGCTGACTGAGATGCCTGAAGCTTGGTGTAGATCTGCTTCATTTCCATAGCAGTACTGTAGTTTAGGTTAGTAGTAGGATGCAGTCTTCATGGCCTTGATGTCCAGAGGGCCGCCAGCTAGTCATCCAGCATGTGTTTGTGTGATGGCAGCTGTGGATGATGTCGGTCTAGAGCTCTTTGGGCCTGTCTTCAGCACTTTTGCTAGATATTTCACCATTTGCTGGTATCACCAAAAGAGTAAAGATAACTCAGTCTTTTGCTTGTTGTTAACTCTAGTGCAGATTTTCTTTGCCTTAGCAGCTGTTGACTTTAGGGACTGGATTATCCTTTTTTGTGGAAGTACACTTGTTGTACACTGAAGAATATTAGCAGTATCCTTGGCCTCTTCCTAGTAAATTTCAATATCAATGCTCAGTCGTGATATAGAAATGTCTCTAGAAGCCAGATGTGGGGTAAATACCTATAATTGCTCCACTTGCAGGGGTGGAAGTAGTCAAGGCCAGCCTCAGCTACATGGTATATTGGAAGCCAGCCTGGGCTACAAGAAATCCTATCTCAAAGAAATGCCTCTAGATATTGTAAACGGCCTTTGGGGGGAAATTGCTCTCTAGAAAGAGCTACTGCCATATGATTGGAAAGAGTAAGTAGAAAGTTTTCTCTGCAGGGGGGAAAACTCCATGAAAATCATCTTTCCTCATTTTAGGGTCAGCTTTTGTCAGGCAGTGTGTCTCAAGCTCCCCACTTACCTCCTGCTTGAGAGTATGAAATGAGCTCCAGGAGCCCACACCACACTGGAGCACAGAGACAGGCTCTGAGACCGACTCAGTTCCTCCTTTCTGGAACACTGTTAACTGCTAGTCTAGGATGAGTGGGGTTCCCATGAGCTGGGGAGCAGGTTGCACCTTTAGTGGTAAGAAGCGTGTTGTCTGTTCTTACTTATCACTCTTCAGAGTGGAATATGTAGGGTGTTCAAAGTGTAGGTCTCCTGAGCTGGGATCTCAGCAGCAATCGATTCCACCAGACCTATTGTATAAACCTGAATTTTAAAGTCCTGGTCATGCTCCCCTGGGTTAGGAGCTGGGCTGGGCAGCTTCCTTATAGCAAGCACCTCAGAGGAAGTAGACAGGGCTCTGAGGGAGGCAGCACACAGCAGGCTGCCCCAAATGACTGCAGCTGCAGGTGATAAAAACAGCCATCATGTGGGAAGGGGCACAGGTTGTAACTGCTGCTTTGTGCTGTCTCCCGCCTGTTAACACATTTGGGTGAATTGACTGCAACAGATGGGCCTTTCAGCCTTTGGCCTTTAGTTTCTAGACCCAGCTCAGTTACTTGCACCCTGGTGGCCCCTCCCCTCCCAATAGGGTCAGTCTGTCAGGAGAGGAGCCTAAAATCACAGTGGGCTGAGCTCCTGCTGGCCTAAGGAAATGAGGCCCTTGGAGACGGAAAAGGCTGTGGATTGTGCAAAAGCCAGGCAAACATTCACCCTTCTCCAGGATCTTAAGCAAAGTCTTCTCTTTGGCCATACTTTCCTTATCTGTAAGATGTCAAATGTTCACTTAGTCAGTGTGGAAGCTTGTGTTCTACTTCCAGGATTGCTCTGCTGAGCTCCCTTCGGGAGAAAGAAGATGAGGAGCTCTGTCAGCAGCTGTCTAGAAAACACTGCTATGAAGAGACCCCAGGTTCTCTAAGACAGCTCTTTCTTCCCTTTTGCCAAATAACACTTCTTCTTTTGTGGGCTGAAGCTAAGTTGAATTACACACATTTTGTTGCATTAAGAGTCTCTTTTCGAAGCAGAACATTGTTCTCAGAATGATGCTTAGATGTCAGAGCTCCAGTGTCCTTTTCTTCTACATATATATACCAAGGTGTGTGTTGCCAAAAATAAAGCCAAACAGTAAATAAAATTGCCTGCCAATTTAACTCACTGTGGATTGTTTCTGAGCTCTCATTCTCTTATACAATGCCCATTTAGTTTTCCACTGCCCAAGGGGAGGAGTAATTTGTAAGTCTGATGAGCAAAGGCATGTATAGGTAGTTCCATTTTCACTTCACTGAGAAAGAAAAAACTCTTTCCTGAGAGGAAAAACAAAAGTGTGAGCTCTGGTGGCCGTGGTGGTAGTGGTGGAGTGATTTTACAGTTATTTTTAATATTATCCTGTACACTTTGCAGAATATTTTCAGTCTAGTATGTGATACTTTGCCACCAAGAGCTTTATCTCTGTGGGATAGAAAGAGCAGAAGTTAAACTGTGACTTACCCAAATCTGGAGAGCAGACTTAGCATTTGGTCTCCTAAGTCCTAGGCCAGTGCTTAAGAGACTCGTCCCTAAACACCAGCAACCCCATGACTTACTTGTAGGGACTCGGGCAAACCTTGTGCCTCCTGTAGCAGAGGGTACCCACCACTTCACTGGCCACTGTCTAGTAGAGGATTTGCTTAACACAGAATAGAATGTTGTGTGCAAGGGGAAGTCTCATCCCCAGGTCAGTCGTGTCTCTTGGAAGGACAGGTGTGACAGGTCAGCAGTCTGCTTTTTGCTGAGGCAGGATGAGGGAGTGGGCTCAGAAGAAACTCCCAGAATACCCTCTAGCTAGTTATCCTATCTGTCTCTACATCCCCACTCCCACTCTCGACATGTCAGGATAAGCAACTGCATGATCACAAGGAAGACATCTTTTGTCAAGACCTCACTCAGAGATCTGCCCTCACGCCAGTTCTGTCACAGCTACATACTGGCCTTGGTTTTTCCCCAGTGGATTGTTAGATCTGTTTTTGATGTGCATATACAAAGAATTTACTGTGGGAAAAGAGCTTGGTCTGCCTCAGAGTGCAATTTGAGTGTTTTTCCTTCTGTTGTGTGCTTATCTATCCATCAGGCAAGGAAATGTTCCTGACTTATATTGCTTTGCCTTTTGGTGGGGGTGGTTTCTCTGTGCTCTGGTGTCTTGCTGTCAATGCTCTGTGCCCTGGACACCCTTTCTAATAAACTCAGATGTTGTCTGTCAGATGCAGTGGGTTTGGAAGCTTTGTCTCACAAGTGAGAGCCTGAAATACAAATCTGTGATACTCTCAGGGTTAGTCTTTGAATTTGAGCCTTTTCTCTCCCCCAAGTGATCCAGCTGCTGTTGCTAAGTGCACTGTTTTTCTTCCTCCCATCTCTAATTGTCATTTAATACCATATACCTCCTCAGCCATCCATAATAATGGGAAAAGGGGTTTGGTTTTTCAGTGGTACAATTAATTTGAATTCCTCACTTTTATTAAATTCACCTTCTTTCCCCTTCAAAATCTTGCCTTGGTGAATTAGCGTATGGCAAAATTCAGTTATTTAGAGTACTCTGTCCCCTCTGTTGTAATATAAGTCAGCGTTTTAGAAGTTGGCCTAAGGAAAGCCTGAGCTGAGGTTTTGGCCCACTTGAGGTTGGCATAGGTGGCAGAAGAAGCAGATAGCTGTATATGTCCTAGCGTGGCTACTATCCCTCTCCTCTGAACTTTGGCAAGATGTGATCCACTAACAAACAAATAGGAGGACTACAGCCTACCTCCTTCAAACTCTTTGTTAACCTTTGACCTCAGGGATTTGTGAATGCTGAGCTCGCACTCTGCTATAAAGTAAGAGGTGGAATGGTTCTAACTGTGACTTTATTATTAACCACAGCAGAATGTAGTGTCACCTAAAGCAAGCCCAAGCTGGAGTAGTCAGAAAGGGCTCGCTTGAAATTAGCTTCCTGGGTTGTAGAGCAGCCAGAATCTTACTCCTTTCTGAAGGAAGTGTAAATGTGAGTAATACCACACAACCATAAGAATGAACTACTGCTGGCATACCCAGGATGATTCTAACAGACTTAATGTGGAACAAAAGCTAGACACAAGCGGTTTTACTATGTATGATTCCATTTATATAAAGTTCAAGAAAATGCACATCAGAATGATGGACCCCACCAGCACTGATGGGAGGGCGAATGGATGTTATTAGGAAGAAAGGGTTTTGAGGGGAAGTGGAAATGTTTCATGTTCTGACCTGAGGGTTAATTCCATGGATGCTTGTGAAAACTCCTTTGTCTACTCAGATTAGCATACTACACCATGTGTAAGTTACAGATCATTGCTGTGTGCATTTGGAGGCAGAGGGCTGAGTATATTGGTCATTCTAATAATGGATATTGGCACGTCCTTGCTTTTGCCTTTCCTTGTGGAACAACATGGCACAGACTGCTGCAGACTGCTGGGCACTGCTACCCAAACTCCTATTGGGAGATATGGTCTTCATAAACTGATCAGAGGAAGAAATCACCAGTTATTTTCCTTCTTGTTCCTGAGGAGCAGGCCAAGGATTAATATACAGAGGAATGGCGGGGATGCCAGCTTGCTTGCCTGCCTGCCTGTACACATTCCCGGTCTTACATGGATTTTAACTCCTCTATACACCCTGGTTGGCTGTCTTGACAGTCAGGCTATGGGCGTGATTAATGACCTTTTCGAAGCCAGGAAAAAAGCAGACAAGGATCGCTGGCAGGGCCACACCCTGGGTCCTGGGCCCTCACC
Organism: Arvicola amphibius; assembly: GCF_903992535.2. Classification (NCBI taxonomy): domain Eukaryota; kingdom Metazoa; phylum Chordata; class Mammalia; order Rodentia; family Cricetidae; genus Arvicola; species Arvicola amphibius. The sequence continues at coordinate 126,152,585 of NC_052049.1, read as the reverse complement.
CCTGACCAGTAGGCAGGAAAGCACCCTTTGAGTCTCTCTGCTCAGATTGTTGCTGGTCTTCCTTGGAACAGGCCATTCTCTGTGATGGAAGAAAGGGCCTTCCTCTCAGCATTCTCCTAGACTCCCATCTTTGTGTCTAGAGCCAGAGGCAGCTGTCTCTATTGCCTTTCCTCTACTCTAGTATGTCTGTATCACCCAAGTGATACAGAGGGTGCCAGGCCAGAGAGCAGCTTCTGCCCAGCCATTTCTACACTGGAAGCTCCTGATGACAGCTCTAGCCTATTAGTACTTGTGTCCAGCAGCATTCCCACCAACAAGGGTTAAAGCCCCAGGAGTCTCAAAGGCTTTGCTTGGGTCCCTAGCCCTCATAAAAGCCTTTTACATCCGTCCCTGGGGCTGCCTTAGGCTCCCTGGCTGAAATCTGATAAGGGCCCTCTTTGTTGCAACTGTCAGTCTCCTTTATTGAGGAGGGAACTAGAGACCAGTGGCATTTCTTGGGGTACAGATAAGGCCCTGGATTCCTGTCAGAGTGAGCATGATTAATTACCCTCAATCCTAGCTCTTGCTTTGATAGCAGTGACTGACAGTCTGCAGGCTTCCTTGTCAAGTGCCCCCAGGCACCCCCTCCCCCACTAGAGTAGGGATGGTCTCCTGCAGGGCCAACACAGCCACCCACAGACTTCTTTTCCATGGGTGTTTGTCTCTTCTGCAGCTCTTTGCATACCCCTCTCAAGCAAAGACTCTGTTGGTATAGAAAAGGATCTAACAGCCTAGAGAGCAGCCAGAGACCCTTTTCCCCTCTCCAGAACTCTGGGGAAGCAGCCATTGCTTGTGGACATGAACTTCCTAGACCAGATCTTAAGTCTCATAGTAGTCTTTCAAAAGAGAAGAGTCCTAATTAACCATTTCAAGGTCATTTGGCAGCATTAGTCCCTAACTCAGGCAGGCTTCTAAAACCAAGCCTCCACTTTAAGTAATACTCACAAGTACCAATTTTTATTTAAATTTTTGACCCATGCATTCTTAAGCCTTTAAAACTGAACATCATCTAAACGACATTCTTCATTTCTGTCCTGCAAGTTAATGTTAGCTTGACACAAACTAGAGTCTCCAGAGAGGAGAGAGCCTTAATTGAGAATATACCTCCATAAGATTGGCTATAAGCAAACCTGTAGGGCATTTTCTCATTAGTGAGTAATGGAAGAGAGCCCAGCCCGCTGTGGGTGAGGACACCCCTGGGCTGGTGGTCCTGGATTCTATAAGAAAGTAGGCTGAGCAACACAGTAAGCAGTTCTTCTCCAGCCCCTGGTCAGCTTCTGTCTCCAGGTTCCTACCAGGGTTGAGTTCCTGCCTTGGCTTCCCTCAGTGAACTGTGGTTTAGGATTATGTAAGCCAAATAAACCTTTTCCTTCCCAAGTTGCTTTTGGTCATGGTGTTCATCACAGCAGTAGAAACCTTAACCAAGACAACTTTATAGATGAAATTGTGGCCTGCATCTGCTGTCTCCTATGTACACACACACCTGGTTTTGACCCAGTCCCTTATCAGACCTCCCTCTGTTTTCATAGTAGCATCTCCTTTTGAACAAGGGAAAAAAAGGCTTCCAGATCCACTCAGTGCAAAGCAAACTGCTAAGAAACCAGCCTGAGGACTCCAGTTGGTTCTCCTATTTGCCAGGAAAAATCCAAGGCTAGGCAGGCTTTTGTGTCTGGTTTATCTGGATGATGTGAGAAAAGCACACTGTTTCTGAGAGTGCTCAGGAGCCATCCTGCCCTGGGAGCCATGTTAACACTCTAACAGAGGGTTAGCCTCAAACCAGACAGACAGTACCAGTCCTCTTGTGGACTCTACCAGCAGCCTCCTCTGGAATAGGAGTTGATGGAGTGAAGGAAAGCAGAACCGTGGCTTTCTCTGCACATAGCTGCAGTCTTTGGTGTGAGATGTTTACCAGGGGTGTCTACTCCCCCAGCAGGGGAGCTGGGTGAAGTTCCTGGTGAAGGTATAGCTTTGACTTCAAATACTGCTCTGGCCTTCTTACGTTCTCAGGTCTGTTTTCTTCCCTAAGCAGTTCCCAGCAATACCTAATCATTCTGCAATAGTGTTATCTTCATAGACTTCCAGTGGCCAGTGCCTTGCCTAGTGACTACTTCAAATGAACATGAAAATCCTTCCTGAAAAACTGCTTGCAGATATTATGAACTACAATAGAGTCTGTCATGGCTAGTATCTACACTCACTTTCAGTCAGAAAACAAGATAAACCAGGAGGTGGTGACACACACCTTTAATCCCAGCAGAAGCAGGTGGATCTCCTTGAGTTGAGGCCAACCTGGTTTACAGAGCAAGTTCCAGGACAACCAGGGATACACAGAGAAACTCAGTCTCAAACCAACAACAACAAAGAGGGGGAGGAAAGGGGAAAGAAAGAGAGAACAGGATAAATAGCCTGGCACTTTCATCTTGCACACCTGTCTCTAGATGAATGATGACCATTTCTTTGGAAGTTGTATTAATGTTAAAATGATCCAGAAGAAAATAAGGTTGTTCAGATACGGTGATCTAAAATGTATTTAGCTCTCCACTGGCCTTCTGAAGAACAGTGCATTTCTAGATAGTAAACCCTGCTATGCTGGTTAAGTGCTCAGCTACAGATGACCCATGTATTCCATACCCAGCCATCTTCTCTCTGCACTTTCCCTCCCCACTCCTCCCACTGATGGACTCACAGTTGCTTTGCCTTGCCAGCGTCCTACCTCTGCATGTATTCTTCTCCTGCTAGTCTTTGTAACCGGGAGCCAGAGCAAAGACCTTGCTCATTCTGAACTTCTATTCCCCAGGCTCTCGAATGATGACTGCGATCCAAATGATCCAGGGCAGGACCTGAGAGGGGGACAGCCTGTTCAGGCCTGTTACCGTTAGACATTCAAATGGGTCTAGTGATGAATCTCATTGAGTGTGTCTCATGTTGTCCCAGGATGGCTTACGTAGTAGAAAATGAACTCTGGATCCTCCTGCTTCTACCTCCCAAGTGCTGGAATTACAGCCATGTATTCCATCACTCCCAGAAAGAAACATTATTGTTTAGTCTGCCTAATATGCAGATTTTGCTACAATAATATTAGAGCATGAAGGAAAAATAGTTCCTGCTTTTACAGATTTAATAGTCCTGAGAAACCATTTGAACAGATGAAACAATGAAAGCAGTTGCTGAATTTTAAGAGTATCACAGAAATCAGGAGAGGGAAAGAATCTGTGAGACCTGGAGGAGTTAGAAAGTTCTTCCAGGGCTGGAGAGATGGCACTAACTGCTCTTCCAGAGGACCCGGGTTCAATTCCCAGCACCCACAAGGTAGCTCACAGCTGTCTGTAACTTCAGTTTCAGTGAATAAGATTCCCTCACACAGAAATACACACAAGCAAAACACTTAATGCACATAAAAATAAATCATTTTTTAAAATCTTGAGAAAGTTCTCGCTTGGTGCAGTGGATGCTGAAGAACAGACAGCATGGAGACTTGAGCTGAGCTAAGTCATGTCAGACTGGAGGAGGGTAGTAGAGGCAACAGTGGGCTTGACTTGAGGGTGACTTGAGAAGACTCAGGTGACTGGAGCGAGAGCAGTGACTGGGGTTTGCTGAAAATAGACAATTTTTTGTGGAGCATTGGTGAATATGGATCATATGACCTAGTCCTGTGAGGTGGATAAGCCATGAGACTTTGTAGGCTTTTAAATGAGCAAGTGAGGGGCCAGAGAGATGGTTCAGCAGTTAAGAGCACTGGCTACTCTTCCAGAGAACCTGGGTTCAGTTCCCAGCACCCACATGGCAGCTCACAATTGTCTGTAATTCCAGTTCCAGGGCATCTGATACCCTCACATGCAGGCAAAATACCAGTGTACATAAAATAAGAATAAATAAATCATTTTTTAAAATAAGCAAGTGAAATACCTAATAAGAGTAGAGATGATCTGGTCACAGCGTGCGGTCATAGGTGTGAATCCAGGCTGCCGCGGGCGAGCCAATGACCTGGCCCAGATTGGTGACCCAGGCCAAAAAGGAAAGATACTTGTGAGAGGTACCTCGGAGAAAGAGGCAATGGGCTCTCCCAGCAACCTGAAAGTGGGTGATGAGCACAGCCGGGACTGATGCGGAAGTCCCTGCCTAACTTGTAAGGACTGCAGAAGTGCTGGGCAGGAAAGGGCAGAGAAGGGGACAAGGGAGCCAGGTTAAGGAGGTGAAGGTGAGGTCAGTGTGCATGTCTCTTAGTTTGAAGTGACAAGTCGTTCACATGAAGATATCTTGGAAGTTTCTGGAGGGTAGGCCTCCAAGAGAAGACGGTACCAACCCTGACCTGCACAACTCTACCATCTCAGGCATTTTGTCTTTGTGGCAGGAATGGATTTGCTCTTGGGAGCAGCACAGTGCTCCACCTGGAACTGTGAGAATTTGGGGGGTAGGTCAGGAATTTGATATTTTCTGTATTAATTTGTTTGGGTTTCCTTTGTCTTTTTATTTATATATTTAAAGACAGTGATCAGTAGTCTTTGTAGCAGAGACTAGCCTTGAACTTGAGATTCTCTTATCACAGGCTTCTCAGTACTTGGAATTAAAGGCATATGTCATTTTCCTTGGGTTACCTGTGCATTCTTGGTTGTGAGCCTGGCCCTAAACGGCTTAACCATTTCTCCAGCCCTTACCTACACATTTTTAAACATAGCTTCATGACCTTTCCCAAACGTGTCAGAAAACAGCTCTCTGGTTAAGACAAAGGTCTTGAAGCCCAGCGGTCGCCCCATTCACACAAAAGAGCTCTGGTCCTACCAGGATAATCCCCATAGCTGGTTTCTCATCAGAAATGGAGACCTGGTAGAGGCATTCCTGAGGATGATACACAAAATATCTTTTGGCCTCCACATAGACAAATACAGATAATTTTTTAAATTTTTATTTATTTTGAGACAGTCTTACCATGTAACCCTGAATGGACTGGAACTCTCTTTGCAGACCATGCTGGCCTTGAACTCAACAGATCACAGAGATCCACCCCCTTTTCCCTCCTAGGTGCTAAGATTATAGACCTGTGCCAACATACCCATATATTTCATTATTTTATGTGTGTAGGTGTTTTGCTGTATGTTTCAGTGTATCATGTGCATGCAGTTCTAACAGAGGCCAAAAGAGGGCATCAGATCCTCTGGGACTAGAATTATAGATGGCTGTGAGCCTCCATGTAGATGTTGGGAATCAAACCCAGGGCATCTGGAAGAACAGCCAATGCTTAGCTGCTGAACCACCTTTTCAACTCCCACATAAGGTATTTTTTAGGGTGGGGCAGGAAGCCCTTATTCCATTCTCCTGTTTGGATTATCTAAAACAGCTGATGAGTGGGCCATGTTGTCCCATCTCAGAAGGTCAGCACTTGGGAGACTGAGGCAGGAGGTTTTACCTTGAAGCCAGCCTGGTCAACTTTGCTAGACCCTGCTCCCCAAAATGTTATTCCTGGTGAGACTGATGTTCAGCTGAGGGATAAAGTATCAGCACTGGAAAAGAGCAGCCTCTGTTCATGCTGCTTTGCCACTATAAGGCAACTCAGTAAGGTGGGGGCAGGGAAGGGGTGGGGCAGGAGCAGCAGTCCATGTACAGTAAGAGGAGTTAGCCATCAAAAGGCAACAAGTCTCATTCGCTGCCCCGGATGCTGACCCTTCCCTGTGGAATTCTCCCCTCTGACCTCCAGATCATTAATCCCGAGGCTGCCAAATGACAGTCATCCATCACGCCTCCTGACGAGCATCCCAGCCTTCTGTGAAAGGACCTGGGCCCCTCCCTCACTCCTGTCCCCTGGTGCTCATTAGTAGCCCTTCCTGCCTAGTGCCAGGTTTCCTAATCAAGTCCCTGGCTCCCTCTCACTTCCCCTCTGGGCCAGTGGGCGGAAGCTGCTCTGACCCTCCCTCTTTCAGAGGCCAGGGAGGAGGTGGAGTGATTACTGAGTGGGAAAAGAATTGTTGAGTGGCTTTTTATTCCCTGAGAGACCTTTATGTCCAGTATCTACTTTGACTTGTCTAGTCATAAGAGAAAAAGAAAACATGTTTCTCCATCCTGTCTCAGGAGAGAAGGCAGGCAGTCTGCATAGGAGCATGTTTTCTTAACTGTTCTCAGTACTAACAAGAATGTAAGCAGGTGGATGGCCGGCAGGGCCTGAGCAGAAACTGACTCCAAAGGCTCCAGGAATGTAAGTTGCCAAACTATTAGAAATCATCTGAGATTGTACTTCTGACAACAAACAAAACACCCTCTAAATTCATCTAGATCAGAAAGGCTAAGGAACTTGTTTCAGACCACACACACACACACACACACACACACACACACACACACCAACCCCCAAGTTAGGCCTGTCCTACTTATTTTGGACAGAACTGGCACTGAGTCTAATTGCTGTCATGTCTAGGGTGTTAGAGTCAGAGCACACTTCTGAGAGTCACAAGCTTTGTGTGCTGCCTACTAATGGTGTGTACAGATTTGATGCCTTCTTGCTCAGCATGACTAACACAGCCCTCTGTCTTGTTGGACAATCACAGGCACTCCTATCAACCGGATTCCCATAATGGCCAAGCAGATCCTGGACCTGTATATGCTATATAAACTGGTCACAGAGAAGGGGGGCTTGGTGGAGATAATCAACAAGAAAATCTGGAGGGAGATCACCAAAGGCCTGAACCTGCCCACGTCCATCACCAGTGCTGCCTTCACTCTCAGGACCCAGTGAGTAGCCGCAGCTGAGAAGGAAACGGAGCACATATTAGGATGTTTAGGCCTGAGTTGAGGAAGGGAAGAAAGGACTCAGATTCCTGAAACAGTGAGGAGCCTTTGAGGTGAATCCCTCAGACCTGAAAAGATGTCCTCACCATGATTATTGTATGTCAGTATTTTATTATTCTGTGTGATTTAAACCTTACAATCAGCCCTGGCAAATAAATCCAATCTCATTTTGTAGATTATAAAAACAACCCTGTGCTAATCAATTTAGCCAGTGCCATACTGGGCCAGTAGACCTGAAATTCAGACTTGGGCTTCTGTCCCTACATTCTATACTTTGTCCACTTTGTCTACCCTATATTCAGCCTCGGGTCAGTCCAGCCTCATTTGGTCGCTGACCTGTTTTGTTAATGATTGACTAGTTACAAGGATTGACAGAAACAGTAAATCCAAGAGTAGCCATTTAGAACGAAAGCCAAAATGGAAAATATTCTTCTAGAATGTTCTAGCTGCTCTGTGAAAGAACAGTTGACATATCGGTCAGGTATCATGCCCTGGCCTTTATTGAAAGATGGTAAGGACCAGGCAGCAGTGATGACACACACCTTTAATCTCAGCACTCAGGAGGCAGAGGCAGATGGATCTCTGAGTTTGAGGCCAGCCTAGTGTACAGAGTGGGTTCCAGGAAAGCTAGGGCTGTTACACAGAGAAACCCTGTCTCAGAAGAGAGAGAGAGGAGGGAGGGAGGGAAGGGAGGAAGGAAGGAAGGAAGGAAGATCGTAAGGTTTGGGGGCCAGAAAGAAAGCTCAGCAGGTAGCTGCTTGCTGCCATACCTCCCTACCTGTGTTCAGTACCTAGAGCCCAATCCTCATTGTAGAAGAAGAGGACTCCTGCAAGTTGTTCTCTGGCCTCCATACCAGCACCAAGACATGCATGTGCTCATGCCCATAATGTATGCACACACATGCACACAAAATAAGTAAATGTAAAAAGAAAGAAAGGCTTTATCCATCAGGACTATTCTAGCAGAAATAGCTGTAATTAGAATGTTAGTGTATGGGGGAAAGAATGGATCCTTGGGACAGATGAAACATGCAAAGAAGGGCAGCCCTCCTGGGTCCCATCCAGTGGGAAGATTTGCTCCTTAAAGGCATTCCAAAGGTATAGAAGCCAGTGGAAAAGATTGTAGCTAAGGCCTTAAGGTTCCTTTTATGACTGATGCTTCAGATTCAAGCAGTGTGTATATCTGAGTAGCACTAGAGAAGCCTGAAGGAATGTGTCCAGTGAGCCCAGACTTTCTTTTTATTTCTGCTGTACATGCCACACTCTAGCTCTTGCCTGATCAAGGCTGCTTCCAAAGACACATCAACTTACACTGGATCGTCTCTGGTACTGTGTTTTATATTATTCTTCCTCCCTCTGCAGGTACATGAAGTATCTATATGCCTATGAGTGTGAGAAGAAAGCCTTGAGCTCCCCAGCTGAACTACAGGCTGCCATTGATGGCAATCGTCGGGAAGGTCGGAGGCCCAGCTATAGCTCCTCCCTCTTTGGCTATTCTCCTGCCACTGCTGCTGCTGCTGCTGCTGCCGCTGCTGCTGCTGCTGCTAGTGCTGCCACTGCTGGGACCCCTGCCCTTCTGTCGCCTCCCAAGATCCGATTCTCCATCCTTGGACTTGGCTCCAGCAGTGGTACCAGTGCCAGTAGCCCTCGGATATCCCCAGCATCTACTCTCAGGAAAGGTGAGCAGGGCCTTTGGAGGAGGGAAGGGATGGAGAAAGGGAGCCCACTTTCCCTTTGTCCAGGAGGGGCATTGAGGTAGAGGGTAAGTCCCTGTGGATTCAGTCTAGCTCTGTTTCCTTCTCAGGTGATGGAGTCCCAGTGACAACAGTGCCTGTGCCAAATCGCCTGGCTGTGCCTGGGACTTTGGCAGGCCAGCAGGCTGGCAACCGGACAGGCACACTGGAGCACCTACGGGAGCGTCTAGAATCAGGGGAGCCCCCTGAGAAGAAGACATCAAGGTTGTCGGAGGAGGAGCAGCGCCTGGTGCAGCAGGCCTTCCAGCGCAACCTCTTCAGCATGGCACGGCAGCTCCCCATGAAGATCAGAATCAACGGCAGGGGTAAGCATCAGTGTGTAACTCCGTCTTTCATAATGCCTGCCACACCCCAGCTCCACTCAAGGCCCTGAGGCTGGGTGGCTGTAGTACGTCCTGACCTCCTGGCCTAGGAAACGTCCTCTCCAGTCATCCTTCCATTACCTCACTGCCTTAGAAGACTCTGGAGGCCAGAAGAGAGCCACTGGAGCTTCCGTGCCCACCGAGATCTCACCATCCTGATGTTTTCTAGGTCAGAAGTTGCTTCCGGCAGTGAAGTTCTTGTACTCTAACAAAAAGGAAAGTGATTATTCACAGAGGAGACAGATGCTGTGCTTCCCCCACCCTTCCTAGCCTCTTGCTCTGTCTAAATTACAGCGTTTGCGTCCATCCCATCCACTTTACCCGATGTAGGCTGCGGTCAGGTCTGTCCTTCCTGAGAAATAGCAGAGACACCAGTGACCTCAGAATAAGAACAGAAGTAGACAATACAAGTTTAGCAGTACGTTTGACATTATCCCTTTTCCCCTCTTCATTTTTCTAATTTTCCACCTTTTTTCCTAAAATACACATTCCATTTCCCTCGTTTTTCTCCCGGCTCTCCCATTCAAGCCCCTTTCTATGCCCTTGTTGCTGTGGCTCTCTGTCAGCAAACATGGGCAGTTGTATGCTGGGAAGAGAGGCAGGTGTGAAAGAAGCCATTGAGATTCCCAGGCAGCCCTCCTGTATGATTGGAAGAAGGGACCATTTAGAGACCAGTGGAAAAAGGCAACTCACGTGGAAGAATGCTTGACTCTGTAGAGGGAAGGCAAAGGTCAGAGCCAGGCAGAAGTCCTGTGTGCCAGCTGCCCCAGAGGGCAGGGAAGGCGAGGTGCTGGAGGCAAAAGATCCTTCTCCAGAGATCCTTACAGTTCAGATGGATCAGGGGTAGGAGGAGGCCAGGGCTAATTTCCGGAGCTGATGTATAGTGGGAACCCAGTTAGCATTGGCCTGGTCTTCCTTCACTCTAAGAGTCCAGGAGTAACTTGGCAGCAAGCTAGTGAGTCTGGTTCTGCTGCCAGACCTATGATGAGAGGTAGTTGAGACAGAACTACTAGTGAGTCTTAGAACACAGACCAGCTTGACTAAGCAGCACCAGAGGACAGCAGGAAGCTTGACCAGGTCTACTGTCTCTGATTCCACAGAAGACAGAGCAGAGGCTTCGGCTGCAGCACTGAACCTGACCACAAGCAGCATTGGAAGCATCAATATGTCTGTGGATATTGATGGCACCACCTATACAGGTAGGCCCTGGAGCTGTGGGGAGACCCATGCTAGCTGCCAGTCACAGTGCAGCTTCCCAGCTTGCCCTGTCTTGCTCTCTCAGATACCTTGGGGCACGTGCTGTGGGGTGTGTGTGTGTGTGTGTGTGTGTGTGTGTGTGTGTGTGTGTGTGTGAGGAATGGAGTTGTCCTGAGATGCAGAGGTCCTGGACTATAGGTGCGTAGATTAATAAGACGACCAGTCTTCTTCAACAGTGATGGGAACCCTCCAGTCAGTGGCTGGCTTGTTGAAGATGTCATTTAGCATGAGGGTTTATTTGTCAACAACCCTATACACACTTTTCAGAATACATTATGAGCTAGGTCACCATTTACCATGCAGTCTTCCAGAGAGCAAGACTCCTTTCCCTGACTCATTAATGGTCTTTGGTTTTTTGTTGTTTTTGTTTTTTTGTTTTTGTTTTGTTTTGTTTTGTTTTGTTGTATGAGTTTTGAGGTGAGGGAGCAGTGAGACAGGGTTTCTCTGTGTAGCTCTGACTGTCCCTGGAACTTACTCTGTAGATGAGGCTGACCTTAAACTCAGATCCTCCTGCTTCTGCCTCCTGAGTGCTAGGATTAAAAGCTTGCACCACCATGCCCAGATCCATATCTTCTTTTAAAAAGTATTTTATGGGCTGGAGAGATGGCTCAGAGGTTAAGAGCACTGACTGTTCTTCCAGAGGTCCTGAGTTCAATTCCCAGCAACCACACGGTGGCTCACAACTGTTTATAATGAGATCTGGTGCCCTCTTCTGGCCAGCAAGCATACAGACAGACAGAACACCGTATACATAATAAATAAATAAATCGTTAAAAAATAAAAAATAAATAAATAAAAAGTATTTTATTATTTTTTGTGCATGAGTGTTCCATCCATCTGCATGAGTCTGTACACTATGTGGATCCAACCCAAGTCCTCAGGGAGAGCAGCCACTGCTCTTAATTGCTGATCTATCACTCCAACCTCATCCCCTGTCTTAAATAAACTAAGGACTATGACACTCATGTAGCTAGCTAGGCGTAGTAGCGTATATCTGCGGCTCCAGCACTCAGATGACTGAGGCAGTCACATCATGAGTTCAAGGCCAGACTACCCGCAGTGACCCTGAGTGCTGCAGAGGCGGCCTTGCTGTTTTCAGTTGTATCTTCCTAACCTAATTGCCCCCTTTGTTTTTGAGACAGGGTTTTTCTGTGTTGCTTTGGGGCCTATCCTGGAACTAGCTCTTGTAGACCAGGCTGGCCTCAAACTCACAGAGATCCACCTGCCTCTGCCTCCCGAGTGCTGGGATTAAAGGTGTGCACCATCACCGCCTGGCTGCCTGTAGTATTTTTGTAGTAAGTGGTTGGGCTTGCATCTGTAACTAGCAATCTTTCAAAGTCAACATAGAGTTCACATAGGCAACAGACCCAACCTGAATTCCTGGCTATTCCATTTGTTTAGGGACAGACTTGGGTGCAAGCTCAAGCTGGGTGCAATCTGCCTGTTTTTACCAGGTCATGGGGTATGTTGGCTGCCTGGTGAGAGCATCCATGTGCAGACCAGTAAAACCTTGCATTCTAATCAGACTATTTCCCTAGGAATAGCCCCTGGCCACCTGCCACAGCATCAGAATGCAGCCAGGAAAGAATGGGTTCTTAGAAACAGCCATGCCACTGTGGCTTGCCAGTCTCTTGTGTTGTCCTGGTACCCTGTGCTCATTCATGATGTGTCTTGGGACATCTGGGCCTAGTTTGAGTCCTGAAGAAAACAGGAACTGGGAGTTATGGCTAGATCTCAATATCCTCTTGTCATTTTCCTATAACTCTCAGAGAAAGTCAGGAGTTGAGGCTCCCAATACTCTGACAAAATGGACCTCTCACCTGTCTTGACCCTGTCTGCCCCAAGCTTTCTCAGTCGGGATGTGGTGTCCAAGAACCTCAGGTGGTTCTGAGACTTAAGGCTACCATCCTCCATTAGCTCCCTTCTGCATGCTGCTTCTCACGCCTGTGCTTGCTACTGCTAGGCCAACTCCTCTGCAGGGTTCCTAGGACTTGAGCATCCTCATTCTCTGACCTTCCAGAGAGCATCCTGAGTTCCAAATGTCTTGGTGCCCTTCTGCTTAAAACTTTCAGGCCGGGGCTGGAGAGATGGCTCAGTGGTTAAGAGCATTGCCTGCTCTTCCAAAGGTCCTGAGTTCAATTCCCAGCAACCACATAGTGGCTAACAACCATCTGTAATGAGGTCTGGTGCCCTCTTCTGGCCTGCAGGCATACACACAGATAGAATACTGTATACATAATGAATAAATAAATATTTAAAAAAAAACTTTGAGGGCCTCCAAATGGGTTCCCATAGCTGTTCAAGGCCCCACCCACCTCCTTAGCCCCTTACTCTACTGCTGCCTAAACCACTAGCCCCAGTGGCATAGCCTCTCATGTTGCTTTGTCTCTGGTTACCTGGTCACCATCTCTTCAGTTTGCTGCTTTTTCTTTTTCAAGGAATCTAGACGCACACTTTCCACCAAAATCTTTTCTGGGCTGTACTTGTGTTCCTTTCTCTAAACCCTTATGATGTCTCCAACAGCAGAGGTGCATCAGGCTCAGAACATTTATGTCATTCTAGCAAAGACACTGGTTACATGCCTGTCCTTCAGCAGCGTATGACCTTTTGATGGCAGGACAGTTGTCTGGGCTTCCACTGACAGCTGGAACATGGTAGGAGAATGGAGCACACAGGGCTAGGCCAACAGTCCTGCTTTGTTTAATTGAACTGAGCCCATACTGCTTCTTCTCCCACCCCAGGTGTGCTATTTGCCCAGAAACCAGTGGTCCACCTCATTGCAGGCTCTGCTCCCCAGAGCATTGGCAGCGGCACCAGCAGCAGCAGCACCAGCTCTCACTGCTCACCAAGTCCTACCTCATCCCGGGGCACCCCCAGTGCAGAGCCCTCCACCAGCTGGTCCCTCTGATGAGCAGCACCCAGCACCCATTTCCTACTCTCCTGCAGAGAGTAAGGGAGATTGATGCACAGAATTTACCTCATCTCGTGGAGCCCACATCAGATACCATCTGGCCAGATGTTGAATTTGGAAGTGTTCATCTGCTCAGGCTCCATTCAGGTTCTGCTGTACTCTGGGGACAAGGAGAGACTTGGGGAGGGGGGGGCGGGGGGCAGGGGCAGGACAGAGCAGCGTTGTCCAATCAGGGATTGTCCTGGAGAAGTGGATGGGGTATTTGAGCATCCAGCTTCCCCAGGGTTCCCAACCACTCCCCATCCCAGAGCAGTGTATCGACAATCTGTAAGGCGACATGGGGCTGGAGGCTTTTCATTTCCCTTCCCCTTAATTTATTTTCCTTCTGCTGCCTTCTGCCTTCACCCCAGGATCACCAGTCTCTTAGTCTGCCCAATCCCCCAGTATTTAAGTCCCATTTGGGGCTTTAGGAGCAGGAGATTGTCTTCCTTGCTCTAATCTTTTGAGCATGGGATGGGGTGGGCCTTCCCAGTCCTCCTTGCTTATTGCTTGATTCTTTGGGCATGAATCTCTCAATCCAAGTCTTAACTTCAGTCCTCAGGGCCCTGGAATATTCCCTTAGTTGTTCTAAGAAAAAAAACCTGTGAGGGCAAGCTTCAGGTTCAGGGCCTCTGCACATGAAAAGGAGGAAGAGCTCATGGTGCCCAGGCCCTGGGACCTACCTGACAAGACTCCTTTTAATCCCTAAACCTCAGCTCCCTGCCTGCCCATGTTGGCCAGCTCTCCCAAGATACCACTTGTCTCTGGCCCCTTCTGTCGTCTCTTGGGGCCATTTCAGCCCTACCAGCCCCAGACATGCTGATGTCAGGCTCACAGAAATACCTCAAATTTGTAATTGTTGATATTTGATTCTTCAGGAAGTATTTGCATCTCTGTAATCTTTTTTATATATGTTTTGCTGACTTTAATTTTTTAATTTTTATTGTTGTTGCTGTTGTAGCACCAAAGAAATGAAAGCAGATCACCCCAGCCGGGTGCGATGCAGCCAGCCTCCCTCCAACCTGCCCATGCTCTGACCAGGAGGTGGACAGGTGGGGTGACTCAGGGATCGCCACAGCAGGAGGATGGGGTGGAGGGACCCATGCTTGCTGGTGGATCCTGAAACCACACTGGTTCTCTCTGCCCTTACCCCAGCTGACAGAGTAGGGCAGGGTTTCTTTCTGCCCTTGGAGCCCTCGCCTTAGGACATAGGAAATGGCTGTGGGCCCTGCTTAAGGCTGAGCCCCAGAACTGAGAGCTCTGTCTCCTCTTAGCGTGTAGCTGGAATAGGCCACTGTGGTAGAGAAAGGTTGGTCTTCACCAGAGCTCCACTCTCATCCCAGTATGCTCTACCCTGTGACATAAGGCATCACCCACTGGGACTACTCAGGTCGTGGCAGTGAGACTACCCCATGGCCCAGCAGTCCTGTCTAGGGCAAGAAAGGAAAGCAAAAGCTCATGCACAAATATACCTCAACCTGGCAAGCGCCACACTGCTGACTTCTGGCTCCTGTCCCTGCCCAGGACACACATACTCAGTAGCACACACATGGCTCTTATACTGGGAGCTGACCCTCTTCTGGCCTCGGAAGCCTTACCCACCAGGCACATGCAGGGTTGGGCAGAGGACGTCTGGGTTCTGGTGCTGTGAGAAGGCTATTTGGCCAGTGTGTCTCAGGATTTAGTCATGAAGGATAGACCCTTCCTATCCAGGGGAAACAAGGACAATGCAGGTCTTTCTGGTCATCAGATCTCCTTTCTCTTTCCCCAGGCAGCTGTCCACCTGTCCCTCTCTATGCCCCTCACTTCCCTCAAGCCAGCAGCAGGCTCCTAGCCAGAAAATGCAAGAACTGGGTGCCCATGTGTGCCCAGCATTAGGGCTCTGGCCCAAGTGGAGCTTCCCCTGCAGGCATAGTCCTGAAAGTCACGTGGCAGGACAGCATCCCCCTTTTCATGTCTTGTATGTATTCTAACCAGAAAAAAAAAATGTGATAGCACATGGTAGCCTAGGCCGTGAGTAAATACCTCAGATGTCCTCCCACAGCAAGTGTCCGTATGTGTTGTGGTTATTTTCTGTCTTACATGTTCTTGAATGTTTATATTTCAATAAAGCTCTACCTCTTCACATGAGTAGGTCTGGACTTCTTTCGCTTGGTTTCTTGCACTTGACAAGGTCCTTCAGAGGAAAAGGAGGTTTCATGAACTGTGCCTCAGGTCCCCGGCTCACTATCTATTTTCCCAAAGGCTCGACCTCTATTTTTCTGCTGTGCCATCAGAATCTCCTGGCATTCCAGTGACCAAAGCTGACAGCAGTGGTGTCTTGTGTCTGACTGGCAGGGGACCACCTCCATGGTTTAGCAGAGACCCTTGCTGAGCTCTCACTTGGTCTGATTCAGAAGAGATGTATCTGAGCACTGGAAGGGCCTCCGGCTAAGAGATTGGCGTGTGTCATCATCCTCTGTATTTTAGAGAATGTTCTAACCAGGGCATGTCAGGCTGGGTGGAGGTCTTTCCTGCCAGGCTAAGCAGTCTTACGGCACAGAGGCAAGGCCAGGACCACAAGCAGCTCATGTGACTGCATATCCCCTTTCTCTGACACTCGAAGGTACTAGAACCTTAGCCGAGTCATGCTTCTCACTGGCCAGTGTGACAGCACACCTTTATACCATCACACTGTGCGCAAGGTTCTTGGGTTTCACGCCATCATTAGAAATAGCCAGACTCTGTCCCTTGATAAAACCACCAGCAAGGTGGCTCAGCAGGTAAGGGGCTTGCTGCCAAGCCTGAGGACCTGGGTTAGATCTCTGAACCCCATGTGGTAGAGGGGGAAACTGACTCAGCTTGTTGTCTGACCTCCATACAAAATGTCTTAACAGGGGTGAGGGCCTGGTGTATTGGTTTGCACCTGTGACCCCAGCGCCTGGACGACTCCGCAGGTAAAAGCTCCTGCCCCAGAGCTGACACCTACTTTGATCTGGCAGGAAAGCACACCTCCCAAAGTTGTCCTTTGTACACGCACTGTGCCACGTGTGCACACAAACACCATCTAAAAATTGTGTATTTATTTACTTATTTAAAATATTTTTTTAAAGAGGATGGATCAGTCTGGCTATAGTGGCACACCTTTAATCCCAGCATTTAAGAAGCAGGGGCCAGTCTGGCTGAGACATAGTGAGTTCCAGGCTTGCTAGGACTGTATGGTAAGGCCATGTATGAGAACAGCAACAGTAACAAAAACAGTGGATCAGAGTCGTCCTTGGCTACTGTATTGGGTTCTCTAAAGGAACAAAACTGATGGAATGAATATATGTATGTATGTATGTATGTATATGGAAGTTATTAGAGTGGCATGGGCTGTGATCCTGGTAGTCCATTGGTTCTCACCTGTGGGTTAAGACACTTTCGAGGGTCAAAAGACCGTTTCACAGGGGTTGCCTAAGACCATCAAAAAACACAGATGTTGGGCTGGAGAGATGGCTCAGAGGTTAAGAGCACTGCCTGCTATTCCAAAAGGTCCTGAGTTCAATTCCCAGCAACCACATGGTGGCTCACAACCATCTGTAATGAGGTTGGGTGCCCTCTTCTGGCCTGAAGGCATATATTGTATACTAAATGAATAAATTTAAAGAAAACACAGATGTTTACAATATGATTCATAACAGCAAAATTACTTTCATGGTTGGGGTCACCACAACATGAGGAACTGTATAGAAGGGTATAGAACTGTATAGAACTGCATTGGGAAGGTTTAGAACCACTGGAGTCGTCCCAACAGTGGCCAAGGATCCGGTAGTTGTTCAGTCCATGAGATATCGGCGCTAGAGTCTCAGGGACGTCCTAGACAGCTGTCTATTTTCAGTCCATATTGGAACCCCGAGGAAACAGGTTCCAGCACCAGCGAAGGGATGGCTCAGGAGCAGGGTAGATGAACCTGCCTGTGAGAGTGAGGACAAGCAGGCAAAGTGAATCTTTGTTCTTCCACATCTGCTTATGTGGGCTGCCCCCAGGAGGTGTGGCCCAGATGTGGGTGGTCTGGGCTTGGGGTAGGTTTTCCACTTCAAATAATTCAATCAAGAAAAATCCTTTACTGTTTTGCCAGCTGTTTTGTTGGGTTTTAGTTAATCCAGATTTTGTCAAGTTGAGAGCTAAGAGTAACCATCAGGACTACCTAGGAAGTCCCAGGCCTCTCTGGGCTACATGAAACCCTATTTAAAGAGAAAAAAAAGAAATGATCAGCACTTTAATCACTGGCCACCAGTCATGTGTGACACATGAAGAATCAGTAAGCCTCTGGCTGGGGGGCTGAGGGGTAAAGTGTGACACTGGGTTGGGATGTTGGAGACTGTCTTCATTACCACTCTGTTGCTGGGAAGAGACACCGTAACCCAGGCAACCAATGAGAGGAAGCATTTAATTCTGGTACTGCTTACAGTTTCAGAGAGTTGGTCTATTATGATGGTGGGGAGCAGACAGGCATGGTGCTGGAGCAGTAGCTGAGAGCTTTACATCCTGGTCCACAGGCAGCAGGCAGAAAGAGGAAGAGACTGAGCCTGGTGTGGGCTTTTGAACCTCAAAGCCCACCCCCCAGTGACACACCTATTTCATAAGACCACACCTCCCAGTCCTTCATCATCCACATAGTTCATCAGCTGGGGACTAAGCATGCAAATACATAATAAGCCTCGGGGGGGGGGGCATTCTCAATCAAACCACCACAGAGCTGGATAGATGAGTGGAGACACCTTTTTACGGGGAGAAGAGTCTGAGGATCGCACCAAACCACTGCAGTTCCTTCTGTTTCAGAATGCCAGAGAAAACGAGGAAATAGAAGCCTTCAGAAAATTTCAAACACCACCATTAACACACACACACACACACACACACACACACAATGTTCTTCAAACCTTAAAATCAAAAGACAAACAGGAGGAGAGATGGCTCAGCTATTAGGAACACTTTCTGCTCTCTCAGAGGACCTAGATTTGATTCCTAACCCTTGCAGGGTAGCTGTAATTCCGGTTCTAGGTGATCCAGTGCCCTCTTCTAGCTTCCAGGAGCACCAGGCACACATGTGGCACACATGCATATATGCAGGCAAAATACTCATAGACACACACACACACAAAACAAATCTTAAAGTCAGGCATGATGACACATACCTTTAATCCCAGTACTCAGAAAGCAGGCAGATATCTGAAATAGAGTCCAGCCTGGTCTGTATAGCAAGTTCCAGGCCAGCCGAGCTACAAAGAAAAGAACAAGCTGGAGAAAGCTACTTGCAAAGGGGTAGTAGTGAGATGGACTAGTGAATGCTTATTCATCACTAAGACGAAAGCCAAAAGAAGGGCAGGAAAAGCCGGGCGGTGGTGGTGCACGCCTTTAATGCCAGCACTCAGGAGGCAGAGGCAGGCGGATCTCTGTGAGTTCGAGACCAGCCTGGTCTACAAGAGCTAGTTCTAGGACAGGCTCCAAAGCTACAGAGAAACCCTGTCTCAAAAAAGAAAAAAAAAAGGAGGAAGAGAAAGGGGAGGGCAGGAAAGCTGGGTGTAGAGACTCAGGCTCCCCAGCACTTGGGAGTTGGAAGAAGCAGAACTATCAAGAAGTTTAAGGACAGCACTGACTACATAAGGAGGCTCCCTGGGGTGCATGGGACTGAGTCTCAAGAAAAAGTAGGAGCCACAAACAAGTGTGTCTCAGAAGACAGAACTGGAAATGTAGCTCAGTGGTGGAATTTACGCCTGGCATGCAGAAGCACCTGGGTCTAGTTTGTCCCCAACACTGCAGAGATAGAGAAAGTCAGAAGGCAAAATACAGCCCAGCCTCACTAAGACAGTGCACACCACTGCACAGCTCTGCGGTTGCACAGGGGACTCCCTGCTGGGGAGGACGCGGGCTGACGGATTTGGAACCAGTTGCTGAGTAAATGGAACATGCAGTTGTCCCGGGGCTGTGAAAACTCCCTTGTGGGCGTGTGCCACGGAGGGGAGCGCTGATGACAACCATTGAACCTGGTGTGGGCTGCGGTTCCTTCTCAGGCTTGTACCTGGATTGACTTCTTTCATTTCTGTGGTGGTGTGAATGAGAACGGCCCCCATAAGCTCATTATTTTGAATACAATCCCCAGTTGGTGGAAATGTTTGGGAAGGATTAGGGGATGTGGCCTTGTTGGAGGAGGTGTGACACTGAATAGCAAAGAGGAGAGGGGTTTATTCTGGGCCTCTCAGGTATATGGAGAAGCCTGGACCTAGCTGGCCCAAATTGGCCTCTAGAAGGGCCCAGAACCAGAACTGTTTTATCTATGGATGGTACCCCTCTCCTGTTAAAGATCACCCCCAGGCCAGCCCGTGTCTCTGGCGCCAGCTACGCCGCTGTGGCTGTCACTATGGCCCATTACAAAGCCGCCCGGCTCGAAGCGTGAGCAGTTCCGGAGGTACTTGGAGAAGTCGGGGGTGCTGGACACGCTGACGAAAGTGTTGGTAGCCTTATATGAAGAGCCAGAGAAGCCCACCAGTGCTCTGGATTTTTTAAAGCATCACTTAGGAGCTGCTACCCCGGAAAGCCCAGAAATAGAGCTGCTTCGCCTAGAATTGGCAGAAATGAAAGAGAAATATGAAGCTACTGTAGAAGAAAATAAAAATCTGAAAGCAAAGCTTGCTCAGTATGAGCCACCTCAGGAGGAGAAGCGTGCTGAATAGGATTCTTCTCAGTTGAAAAGACACTGAAAACTGGTTTTGTATCACTTGAATAGCTTGTATAGTATATAATCTTTCCTGAAAAGATGCTATAAACTTTTAATATGTAAAATCCACTCATCACACTTTAATGTTATAAACACATATACATAGAATCACCAATAAAAAACTCAATATAACTTTCTTTGGGGCTTAAAGGAGGAGAATCCAAAATAGATCTCGAAGAAAAGCTAAAGAGCCACGTAACTTTTCACCTTCAAAGACATTTTATTTATTATCCAATTAGGAATGATGGTACTGGTTATATTTTATCTAGGAGATTTAGCATGGAGCTATTCCTTGGTTGAGGACTTGAGCATAGTAGGCACACTCATTCTTGACAGTGTATTCCAAGTAGACAGCTGGACAGATCTGTGATGTAAGATGCTTCTGCATGGGTTCCCATGCGTCTTCTGCTCCCTTATATAATGTGGAACAAAGAACTCTTTGCCACCACTTTGCCTTAGATAACTGTGTGTGTGCCAGTGTGAACTCTGACACCACGTTTTCTTTCTATGCAATCCCGCCCATCTGATAATGCTGCCTTGCTGTGCTGTGTGCTTTAGCGTCCTGGTTTCACATTAGTCTGTGTTGTTTTCAGTTTGCTCAATGCTGCAGTTACCTTGATTGTAATTTACATAGCTTCCAGTAGGACTACACTCTTACCCTGCCTTACTTAGTTCCTCAGTTGAACACAGAAGAGAGATAATATAAAATTCTGGGTTCATGCACAAGCTGGGATGGGAAGGGGGATGAACCATTGTCACAGATGATTATAATATGTAATTATATAGTGCTTTTTTTCCTCCTTAAAAAAAAAAGATCACCCCCAAAGGAACAACTTGATGTCTTCTCCATGTGTGAGATCCCCTTCACCAAACTGAAATCTCTCTTGCCATCAGATCCACTTCCTGAGAAGCTATCTGCTCTCTGCACACAGTGAAGCGGTGCAATTGACAGATTCCCAGTTTTCATTCTCCCTGCACATGAGCAGTTCAGGAAGGGATCCACAGATGCAGGGAGACTCTGTGTAGAGACCTGGGCTAGAGTCTCAGAAAGCTCAGCAGTGATGCAGGCAGGTGCCATGGCCAACTCTGTACATGAATCCTGGTTAACAGATGGGAGTGGGGAATCCGGAAGGGGAGATCACATTGGCAGGGTGGGGAGAGGTGTCGAGGAAAAGAATGGCCAGTGTCTAAAGGTTCCTGTCACTGTGATGAAACACCATGACCAAAAGCTAATTGGGAAGGAACGGGCTTATTTGTCTTACACTTCCACATCACAGTTCATCATCAAAGGAAGTCAGGGCAGGAACTCAAACAGGGCAGGGACCTGGAGCCAGGAGCTGATACAGAGGCCAGTCAGTGCTGCTCCCTGACTTGCTCTTCACAGTGTGCCAGCCTGCCTGCTTTCTTACCAAACCCGGAAACACCAGCCTGAGGGTGGCACCACCCACAATGTGCTGGGCCCTCCTCAATGATCCCTAATTAAGAAAATGCCCTACAGGCTAGCCTACAGCCTAATCTTCTCGAACCATCTTCTCAGCTGAGGCCCCTCCTCTCTCATGGCTCTACCTTGGGTCAAGCTGACATAAACTAGCCAGGACAGCTGGCCCTTTGTCAGCTTGACAGACACACTCATCACTGCTAAGGCACGGCTTTTCCCTTCTTGTTCATCCTCAAGAACACATGTTTAATATGAACATCATGGTATAAAATGCTCACAGTTTTACAAGTCCCACAGCCTTTACAGATTCAAACACTTTAAAATTTAGTCTGCTTAAAAATCTAAAGTCTCTTTTAAAAAGCTACAGTCTTGCTGGGCAGTGGTAGCACACACCTTTAATCCCAGAACACTGGAGGAAGAGGCAGGTGGATCTCTGCGAGTTTTAAGGCCAGCCTGTACCACACAGCAAATTCCAGGGCAGCCAGGGCTACAAAGAGAAACCTTCTCTCGAACCCACTGCCCAAATCTAAAATTTCTTTAGAAATTTAATCTCTCTTGGGGCTGGAGTGATGGGTCAGTGGTTAAAAGCACTGGCTGTTCTTCCAGAGAATCCAGGTCCAATTCCCAGCACCCACATAGCAGCTCATAGCTGTCTATAACTCCAGTTCTAGGGTCTGACACGCTCACACAGACATGTGCAGACAAAACACCAATGCACATAAAATAAAAACATATCACTAAAATGCAGTCTCTCAACTGTGTCTCCTATAAAGTAAATATTTCTTGCTTCAAGAGGGAAGAACCAGGGCACAATCACAATCAGATCAAAGTAAAACCACGCCCCAACTGGGACTCAGTGTCTAATGTCTGGGATCTACTCACTATCTTCTGGGCTCCTCCAAAGGGCTTGGCTCACTTCTCTGGTTCTGTCGTCCACAGTGCACATAGCTTGTCTTACAGGTGCTGCTCTACCACTGCTATTGCTCTTAGCAGTTGCCCCATGGTACTGGCATCTCCAAAATGTCGGGGGTTTCTGCTGCAGCTGCGCAGCACTTTCAATAGCCTCTCCTGGCTCTCTTCATGGTGCCAAGCCTCAACTTCTCCGCATGACCCTTCAGTCCTGGGCCACCAGCTGCTACTGAGGCCTCTCCTGGCCTCTCACAGTGCCAAACCTCAGTTGCTCTCCATGACCCCTCATGTCTTCAAAACCAGTACCACTTGGGTGACTCTAACACTACCAAGTTTGGTTGCCAGCACAAGGTACAACCTTGGCTGCTTCTGTATGCTTGTGATCTCTCTCTCTCTCTCTCTCTCTCTCTCTCTCTATATATATATATATATATATATATATATATATATATATATATATACATACATATACACATATATGTGTGTGTGTGTGTGTGTGTATGTATGTATGTATATTTACTGGTTTTCGAGGCAGGGTTTCTCTGTGTCCTGGCTGTCCTGGAACTCACTCTGTAGACCAGGCTGGCCTCAAACTCACCTGTCTCTGCCTCCCGAGTGCTGGGATCAAAGGTGTGTGCCACCACCACTTGACTGCACATTTTCTTAAATAGTGATTGATGGAAGGGCTGGCAGTCCATGGGTGGTGCTGCCCCTGGGCTGGTGGTCCTGGGTTATGGAAGAAAGCAGGCCATGAGCAAGCCACAAGGAACAAGCACTCCTCCAGGGCCTCTGCATCAGCTCCTGCCTCCAGGTTCTTGCCCTGTTTGAGTTCCTGTCCTGACTTCTTCCAATGATGAACAGTGCTGTGGGAGTGTGAGCCAAATGAACCTTTTTCCTTTCTGTTGCTCTTTGTTACAGTGTTTCATCGCAGCAATAGTAACCTTTACTAAGACAGAAACTGCTACCACGAGAGCAGGGTAAGGTGGTAACTACCTCACCGTGTTTTTCTGGGAGAACTGTGGGAGGACTTTGGAATATTTGGGTTAGAGAAGTGTTGAGTGTTGAGAGCTCGGGGGATGGAGAGTAGGCACTTGGACAAGATGAATGTTGGGAACAGTGCAGATGGTGAAGGCCTGGCTTGTGAGGTTTCAGAGGTAAGCAGTGACTACGGGATCAGACTATGTGTGAAGATACCATGGTGTCTGCTCAGCTGAAGACAGGACTGATTAACAAGTGACCAGCACAAATGAAGTGAAACCCTTTGTTTACTGAGACAACTGATATTGGTTAGCTGGAGCTGAGAAATTAATGGTTAAGAAGAGACCAGTAGCCGGGCGGTGGTGACACCTTTAATCCCAGTACTCAGGAGGCAGAGGCAAGAGAATCTCTGTGAGTTTGAGGCTAGCCTGGTCTACAGAGTGAGTTCCAGGATAGCCAGAGCATCACAGAGAAACCCTGTTTTGAAAAACCAAAAACCAAAAACAAAACAAAACAAAAAACCCAAAACAAAACAAAACAAAAAAACCAGTCAATCAACCAACCAACAAACAAACAAAACACACACACACACACACACACACACACACACACACACACACACACACACAAAATCAAGAAACCAGCTGGGCAGTGGTGGCATATGCCTTTAATCCCAGCACTCGGGAGGCAGAGGCAGGAAGATCTCTGTGAGTTCGAGACCAGCCTGGTCTACAAGAGCTAGTTCCAGGACAGGCTCTAGGAACTACAGGGAAACCCTGTCTTGAAAAACCAAAAAAAAAAAAAAAAAACTCTCCAAAGCTACACAGAGAAACCCTGTCTTGGAAAAAAGGAAGGAAGGAAGGAAGGAAGGAAGGAAGGAAGGAAGGAAGGAAGGAAGGAAGGAAGGGAAAGAAAAAGAAAATGTTCTACACACTTGCCTGCACTCCAATCTTATGACATTTTCTTTATTGAGATTCCCTCCTTTCTGATGAAAGTATATTGTGTCCTGTTGACATAAAACTAGCCAACACAGACAGATAAGCTGAGGGAGATGTAAATCCAAAATTGACCTTGCCTGTGGCTGCTGAGGATGTTCATGCCAGCCATCAGAGAGCAAACACCTTTCCAAGACAGACTAGGAGATCAAGAGCTTAGCTGCTGTTGGGTTTTGTGACCTGGTGCAAGTTACCTACTTATTGACAGAGGTTTCTGTCCCGCCTGATCCCACAGCCCTTCAGTCCCAAAGAAACACACTGAGGCCTACATTAATTATAAACCAGTTGGCCTATTAGCTCAGGCTTTCTTATTAACTAATTCTTGTGTCTTACATTAACACATAATTCTTGTCTGTATTAGCCATGTGACTTGGTACCTTTATCAGTGAGGCATTCTCATCTTGTTTCCTTTGCAGTGACAACTGCAGACTGAACCTTTCCTCTTCCCAGAATTCTCCTGTGCTAGTCACCCCACCTTTACTTCCTGCTTGGTTATTGGCCAGTCAGCATTTATTAAGACAAGATAAGTGACAAATCTTTCCAGGGTACCAGACCATTGTCACACAGCACCTACTATTCCAGCAGTCTTCCTGCCTGGAGGGGGATTAGCAGCTGTCTGAAGCATCAGTAAATACTAACTTACTGAGTATTCTAGAGCCAGTCAGTACTCAAGGGCTTCCCCAACAGGACACAGGGGCACTGGAGGATCTTGGCACTCCCACTCAGTCTGTTCCCGCTGCTCCTAGCCACCGGATCCACCAGGAAAGAGGTGTGCACATGACCTGATCCACCAAGAATCAGGAACCTTAGCAGTTATAGCAATGCAGGTATGTTAGGTCGGACAGGACAAGGACCAGGTTTTCCCAGAGACCTCTGACTGTGGCTACTTACACAGTAGACTGTGGCTACTTACCACACCATAGAGCTTGTTCCCCCAGGAGTCCTTGCTCCTCCCTATGCGGTTCATCTACCCCTAGAAGTGGGCTGGGCTGCCCTGGGTCTCTGGAGCTGGGAGAGCACAGCTGTGACAGTCCCCGTGCTCAGGGCCAGTTTCACAGTGCCTGGGCTTGTCCCCTAGCTCTCAGTGGTCTCAGGTGCTCTCCTGGCCTCCAGGGCTGGGCCTGGAAGAGATGAGCAGAGGCCGACACCAAGAGACACACAAGTGCATAGGCAAAGGGACAGAAAGGGGAGGCTGATGGCCCCAAAGAGACCCAGCAATGGCCCCAACTGGAATTCCCCTTTGAACCTTTTCTCTCTTTTCCTCCAGTTTGTGGTAAGAGACCAGGGCCCCGAGCAGATCTGCACTTGGGCTGTTCAGGGTGGCAGTCACTCCTCTCACCCCTTTAGTGGGTCTCCAGAGGCCCCCCCACAGGGCCTTCAGTGAGACCCTGAAGCCCTTAGTGTTGGGAATAGCATCCGTCCCACTGCCTCAGGACAAAGTTCTCCTAGCTTCCAGAATGCTTGGTGTGGTGGTTCAAAAGAAAATGGCTCCCAAAAGGGAGTGGCACTATTAGGAGGTGTGGTCTTTTGGGAGTAGATGTGGCCTTGTTGGAGGAAGTGTGCCACTATGGAGGTGGGCTTTAAGGACCCATGTATGCTCGAGTCATGCCCAACGAGAGAGTTCTTCCTGCTGCCTTTGGATCAGGATGTAAAGATTCTCAGCTCCGGCATCATGTCTGCCTGCATGCTGCCATGTCCTGCCATGATGATAATGGACTACACCTCTGAACTGTGAGCCAGCTCCAGTGAATGTTTTGCTTCCTAAGAATTGCTTTGGTCATGGTGTCTCTTCATAGCAATAGAAACCCTAAGAGACCTGAAGTCACCAAAAATCCCTTTGGGGACACTGACCACTTTTCTAAAGTCCCCAAGAGGGGCTAAGGCAACAGTCAGGAGCGCCATTCCGTGGAGCTCCTCTCCCAGTGTCTACAGATGAGGCCCTCAGTGAGGAGAACTGTCTGAGCACAGGTAAGGCTCTGCCACCACTCAGTGGCTGTCACATCAGCTGGCCTCTCGTTCCGTGTCCTCGGTTTGGTAAGAAGTGCCAATGGAGCCTTGTCCCCTGGACACTGGCTAGAGCCCATGCACAGTGGGTCCCAGCACACGCTCATACTTCCTGACTTTGGACCTGACTCAGTCTAACAGGATCCCAGCTCCAGGAAGAAACTGGGGGACCAGGAAGAGAGCATTGTCCTGTGTCATCCTCAGCCCCCCAACAGCTGGTTCTGTCATTGTCCTCACTTCACAAAGAAATAGGTTTGGGGAGGGCAAACCTGACCCCAGGGTTTCTGGGCTTCGGGGAGGCTACTCTTCTCCCAACCATCACCCAGGCCCGGGCCCCCCAACATCCAGAGTCCTGGCCATAATACCTCTTTTTCCTCCCTGAATCCCATGGCTAGAGAGACATCTTATCCAGGCCATAGTCCTCCCCAATTTCACCTCCCTCTGGAAGGCTCATGTCTCCAGAAGGCCCCTACCTACCTTTGCGTAGCTTTGGAGCCTGTCCTGGAACTCACTCTGTAGATCAGGCTGGCCTTGAACTCATAGATATTTGCCTGCCTCTGCCTCCCAAATGCTGGGGTGAAAGACATATGCCACCACCGGCCAGCTACAGGGGTCCACCCTCACAGGGCCCCGCCCTCATGGGGTCCTCCTGTGTCTATGGATGCGCCCAGAGAAGAGGCCTCACTGGCACTGGACTCAGAGCTGATGGCAAGTACAAGGGGAGAGAGTGAAATGGCTCATTCTTCCTGCCGCACTGCACACACAACTGAAAACCTGGAACATTCCTCCCAATGCTCCATGCTTCCCTCACAGCTTCCCTTTTTCTGAAGTCCCCAGATAACCACCAATGCATACTTAATGCTGCCAGGGATCCCTGATGTCAGTCCAGGGTAGTACTGTTCTGCATGCCCGGGTCCTTCAATCTCCCTCCGCAGGCGTCCCCCCCCCTGCAGGCTCCCCCCCACCCCCGACAGGTGACCGCCGCAGGCTCCCTCCGGCACCCGCACTGTTTCAGCCTCTGGTCCCACTGCTGAAGTCATGTGGGATCCTCCTTGCCAAGCTGTAAATTGCCTGACCCTTCCAGGGCTCCCAAAGAGATATGAGGGCAGAGCAGCCTGCCTCTGGGTCTGGAAAGTGTGGCCAGTGAGATTCCACTATCCCCATTCACTTTATACACCTTGCCAGCCTGCTCTGTGCGCTGCCTGCAGCCTGGACCCTACCTCTACTTCTGTTGTCAGGCTCAGCTCCTCCAGTTCCTAGAAACAAGGGCCCAGTGTGGCCTTAAGGACTCCATCCACAGTACAGAGGGAGACTAGAGCTGTGTCCTGTACATGGGCACTTCCAACCCCTAGGCCCTTCCTCAGCCTGGTGTTTGGGAAAGTGTGTTCAGACTACCTTGGGCCAACTCTTTCTGTGAAGGTAACTGTGGCAGCCTACCCCAGCCCACCCTAACCCACCCCCCGACCTCTGCCCATGACTTCTGCTGGGGTCTGTCCCCTGACCTCTGCCCATGGCCTCTCCTGGGGTCTGTCCCCCGACCTCTGCCCATGGCCTCTGCTGGGGTCTGTCCCCCGACCTCTGCCCATGGCCTCTGCTGGGGTCTGTCCCCCTATCCTCTGCCCGTGACTTCTGCTAGGGCCTGCCCCCCAACCTCTGCCCATGTCCTCTGCTGGAACCTTCTCTCCCCTGACCTCTGTCCATGACCTCTGCTGGAGCCTGCCCCCAACCCCGACTTCTGCCCATAGCCTCTGCTGGAGCCTGCCCTCTCCTCTGCCCTCTGCCCATGGCCTCTGCTGGAGCCTGCCCTCTGACCTCTGCCCATGGCCTCACTGGAGCCTCCCCGCCGTGAGCTCTGCCCATTGAGCCTAGCTTGCAGACTCTTGCTCCTCTGCAGGCTTTAGCTTCTGTAGTCTCTGGGTCCTGTCCCCTTGTCTGCACTCTACTCTGACCATCACTAGGTCCAAGCACAGCCAGTGGCCCACTCTAGTGAGTCATAGGCCATACTCTGTGGAGTCAAGGAGACCGCTGGGTCTCTGAATGCCCCAGCTCTTTAAAGTCCCCTGAACACTGTTCCCAGTGGGTACCTGAGCCTTGGAGACAGCATGGGGCCTCACCGGTAGTAGAGCTGGGACCAGGAGTTCATGGAATCCCTGCTGTTTGATGGACCCAAGGAAGAGTCCACAGTGGTTACCACAGGCTGAGAGAATGGGGCACACCTAGTGCCTGCATGAGAAAAACACCCGTGCAATCCCCAAAGAGAAGCCAAACTGGGGGGGGGGGGGGCGGGTCTACCTTGCGCTGGCCTCCAGGGACTGATCTGGGGCCTCTGTGGAGGTCTACTGGGAAGGGTAGGTGCTAAGGTGGCTGGAACACCTGGATTACCGCTGTGGACACTGTCTTCCCTTCTAGTTGGCCAGATTGTTCAGGTTCTCGTGTCCCTGTCATTGGGTGTGGGCTCAGGCTGCACTGACTAGAGGACCAGTTCTCAATTTTAGCAGCTGACACCAGGTTCTGGTCCCCGCAGCAGCCAACCCCCGGCCCCGCCCTCACTCACCATACTGCTTCCCGTGCTTGGACTTCTGGGATAGAAGAGCCGCTGCAGTCCCTGAAGCTCTATACTCTTGAGTCTAAATGCCCAAGAACTACAGGAGCCTGACCGGGGAGCTTGGGACCCATCATACAGAAAGAACAGCTGAGGGGCTGGAGAGATGGCTCAGTGGTTAAGAGCATTGCCTGCTCTTCCAAAGGTCCTGAGTTCAATTCCCAGCAACCGCATGGTGGCTCACAGCCATCTGTAATGAGATCTGGCACCCTCTTCTGGCATGGAGGCAGAATGTTGTATACATAATAAATAAATCTAAAAAAAAAAAAAAAAAAAAAAAAAAAAGAACAGCTGAGGCCCCATTAGGGAAAAGGGTTCCAGTGACTGGCAGTGCCTGTACCTCCCACTGTTTTTCAAGAGCTCTGGGATCCTCAGGAAGGGTTCGTTGAGGGTCCTGATCTCATTCATGTGGGTTCATCTACCTGATGCTCCTAGGTCCTTTAAATGTCTACAGCCATTTGATTGTTTCCCTAGATCCTGCTGCTGGGCAGGGGAAGCCTATGAGAGGCAAACTGCACCCCCATCTCAGGTCCACCATATTCCCCCTGAGGCTGGGCAGTGCCCCACTGAAGACAGCCCCACTCTGCAGCCTGGCATTGCCTGCCCTCGTTGCTCAGCCTGGAGGAGTTAGGCATCCTGAGCAGAGCCCACCATCATCCTCCTCGCAACACGGGGGCCTTTTGCAGCTGCGAACTTCCTGGGGTCATGTAAGGAGACAAGAGAAACAGACTAGCTGGTTCCCGAGATCCTAAATCCCACCCACCCACCCACCCAAAGAGAAAGTAGCGGGAAGCAAGGTGGGGGTGTTGTGGGCTGAGCTGTGTCCCCTAAAAAAGAATTCTTGCAGTTTCCTGCACCTCAAAATATGATCATATTTGGAGATGCTAACCGGGTTAAAAGGAGCCTCCTGAACTAGCTCCTAATCCCATGTGACTGTAATCTTTACAGAAGGCGGAAGGTAAGTTCAGATGCAGGTACGGCCTGGGAGCACATGGATGTGAGGGCAGGGAGGGACCCAGGTGACAAGAATGGCAAAGGCCGCAGGATCCAGCAGAGCCTCAGCTAGGAGCCCACAGCATCGACCCTTGGCAGCAGCGTCTCCCACTGAAATTCCAGCCTGCAAAGCTGTTTCAGTCTGAGGCTGAGGTGCTAGGCTGTGGGGGTGCAAGGATTGGACCCCCACGTGGCAGCTTTCTAGACTCCAGATGACCTGATTTCAAAGGGAACTTCCTCTTCTTGTGTGGCCACTCTTGCGACCCTGGGAAGCATGTAATAATTAGCTACACGTGAGATCACGTGACGACGAGGAGGAACGTTGTCCAGTTTTACAGCTGAGGGCCAGAGAAGTACAGGTGACATGCCCAACGTCACACAGGCACTATGGAGCTAGGATCTCAGACCAGCATCCATGGGCCTCATCTCTGTCTTAACCACAGTAAGGAGCACTGACTCCTGGGATTAAGGACAGCCAGGAATGAAATTGGAAGACAAAACTTGTTAGAAGATTTGGGGCCGCCAGGGGGCGGTGGCGCACGCCTTTAATCCCAGCACTCGGGAGGCAGAGGCAGGTGGATCTCTGTGAGTTCGAGACCAGCCTGGTCTACAAGAGCTAGTTCCAGGACAGGCCCCAAAGCTACAGAGAAACCCTGTCTCGAAAAACCAAAAAAAAAAAAAAAAAAGAAGATTTGGGGCCCTAAGGGCTAGGCCTTTAGACGCCCCTGGCCAACTGCTATCTCACCTTTGCCTGGCAGAAGAATACTGTGGTCTGTGAGCCACATGTCACAGGGTTCTGTGAGCTGCTGTCCACATTCTATGTCCTGCCCTTTTGACAGGCTCAGAGCTGGGGCAGTTCACAGGTGGTCCCTAGCCAGCCGCCTCTCCCATCCCTTCCAGTTACATCAGCAGGTCAGCCTAGGCAGAGGCCTGCGGCTCTTAGACCCCATCCCCATCTTACAGCACTGTGTCACCCGGCCTCCCTTTGTTGGTTCTGTGTCCTGCGCCATGTGCACACTGCATGTGCACACAGCTGGAAGAGAGTTCACACGTGGTGTGCCCATGGGCGTGTGCATGCACACCTCAGTGTGAATCTGCGCAAGCCTGCATTTGCCCCAGAGACCAAAAGGAAAAGGCTGCCAGGAGGAAGCAGCAATTGGGTTGGAACTTGAGTTGGGGGTGGGGAGGAGACATCAGGGCCTACGGCACCTGAGTTCTTGATCTTGTGCCTGTCCTACTCCCCACAGTAACCACCTTGCCACCTCTGCTTGCCGTCTAGGATGGGTATTATTTTCTATTTGTGTGTGTGTGTGTGTGTGTGTGTGCACGTGGGAGCCAGAGGACAACTTTATGAAGTCAGTTCTCTCTTCCCAGCTTTACATGGGATCCAGGGATGGAACTCAGGTGCCCAGGCTTGTCCAAGTGCTGTTCCCTCCTATAATGATATTTCATTTGTATTTTAATAAATAAAGCTTGCCTGAAGATCAGAACGCAAAAACTGTCACACTAGTCAGCCATACAGGCCAGGCAGTGGTGGCACACAACTTTAATCCCAGCAGCCACATTAGTTAGCCAGAGAGGATGGGTGGTGGCAGTACATGCCTTTAATATCGGCACTAGAGAGGAATGTAAGGTGGGATGAGACAGGAACTCACTCTCTTTCAGTATGAAGATTTCATAGAGGTAAGAGCTCTCTAGGGGCTTTGTAAATGGAGACTGCTTGTTCGTTCGTGGCCACCCAGACTCGAATCACACAGAAACTACATTAATTACAACACTGTTTGGCCTACTAGTTTAGGTTTCTTATTAACTAACTCTTACATTTTAATTAACCCATTTCTATTAATCTGTGTATTGCCACGAGGCTGTGGCTTACCAGTAAGGTTCTGAGTGTCCTTCTCCTTCAGTCGTCTTTTTTACTCTACCTGCTCTCTCTATTCTTCCAGCCTGGTTGCCCTGCCACAGGCCAAAGCAGCTTCTTTATCAACCAATGGTAATAAAGCATCCATTCCTAGCATACACAGGGGAATCACATATCATGGCTTGGCTGTTTTGCTTTTCTGATCTCGGGTTCAACCCTAATATCTGTCTCTGGGCTTTATTATTTGTGCTACACCCTCCTGCGCCATCTCCCCAGCTGCTGTGTAGCTGTTCCCAGGAGATAAAACATTCCATCTCAAGACGCAGCAAGTTCTAAAGGGGGTTATTAAGACTCTTGAAGCAAGCAGCTCAAAAAGCTTCAGGAAGTCCCTGCCACAGGTGTGCTAGGGCTCCCTCCCCAAGCTCGTCTCTGCAGCAAGGACTCCAGGAGGACACTCGCAGACCGGCAGCACCACTTGGAAGAGACATTTCCTAAACTGTCAGTTGAGCAACCTGTGAGTTGTGCAACGAGATCCAGATTTCCAGCGGTCAGGAGCCATCCCCAGCGCTGCGGTGGGGTTCCAGTGACAGCTGCCTTTGAGTTGTTTCTGCTCTTGAGACTTTCCCCTCACTCATATACCTGAAAGGAACCCCAGTAAACTTGCCACTTTCCCTAAATTGGACTTGGGTGGTGTCTTAGTTAAGGCTTCTATTGCTTTGACGAAACACCGTGACCCAAAAGCAAGTTGAAGAGGAAAAGGCTTATTTGGCTTATATTCCCGCATCACTCCACATCCATTAGGAAGTCAGGACAGGAACTCAAACTGGGCAGGATCCTGGCGGCACGAGCTGGTGCAGAGGCCATGGAGGATGCTGCTTACTGGCTTGCTTCCTATGGCTTGCTCAGTCTGCTTTCTTATAGAACTCAGGTTCACCAGCCCAGCGATGGCACCACCCACCATGGGCTGGGCTCACTGATCACTAATTGAGAAAATGCCTTACAGCTGGATCTCATGGGAAGCATTTTTCTCAGTGAGGCTCCTTCCTCTCTGATGTCTGCCTCTCTAGCCCTGTCAAGCTGACACACAAAACCGTCCAGTACAGGTAGTATCCTTACTCTGCCCTCAGTTCTCTCTCTTGAGCAAGGAGGTGTTTGTTCATGCATCTCCAGGGACTGTTTCACAACCCATCTCCTCTTCCCTGGGCCTCTGTACGCGCTGCCTGCTCTTCCTGAAGTGCCCTGCGTTCCAGCTTTCCTCCTGGAAAATGCCCACTCAACTCTCAGGGAGGGGCCAGAAGTTCAGAATCCTCTTCTCTGGAGAGAGGCCCTTGCTATCTATTGCCCTTCTCCTGGTTGATCTCTCCTCATTGGCACACAGAATTGTAATCACTTCTTTCTTGACCTATATGCCCTCAAGCCATACGCTTTTGGGGATAAGAAGCTAGCTGCTCTAACATGGGTTCTGCACATAGGAGAGACCCAGGTGTGTAGTAGATGCTCACCAAATGCATGCTGAATGTCTGGGAGCTCCATGGAAGAGAGGTAGAGAGAGAGGGAAGAGGACATAGGATAAAGCTAGGGGGGAGAGCCTGGTTGGCTTGCAGTTGGGAAGAGAATGGAGAGCAGAAAAGAGGTAGAGGGGGCTCCTACCTGGGAAAGCCAGATCCCACTCTCCTCTGGAGTCTCTGAAGTAGAGCGCTCTCTCTCTCTCTCTCTCTCTCTCTCTCTCTTTCTCTCTCTCTCTCTCTCTCTCTCTCTCTCTGTGTGTGTGTGTGTGTGTGTGTGTATAATCAGAGCAACTGCCACCTGGTGCCAGCATACCCTCCAATGGTCAGCCCCCTCCTCATGAAACAGCCTGGGAGGTGATTCCTGCTTCTCTAGCTCCCTCCTGAGGGACACTGGTACCTCCCAGAAACTGGGGTGTGCTGATAGAAATGAGGTACTCTGGACTCAGTGTGGGCCTTAGGTCACTCCACCCCATCCCTTTATTCTCTCAAAAATAGGTGTACTCAGCTGGGCGGTGGTGGTGCACACCTTTAATTCCAGCACTTGGGAGACAGAGGAAGGCGGATCTCTGTGAGTTTGAGGTCAGTCTGGCCTACAGAAAGAGTTCCAAGACAGGCTCTAAAGCTCCAGAGAAACCCTGTCTTGAAAAACAAAAACAAACAACAACAATAAAACTCCAGAACGTGACCAACAGGAATACAGATACACAAGAGAGGAGTTGGACTCTGGCCATGTGACTCAGGGTTCTGACCATTCTTACCAACCAGTGACAGAGGCTGGCCAAGCTTTTGCCAATGGAGCCATCTCACTCTGTGAAAACAGGGAGCCCCGCCCAGCCTAACTTGCACATTCTAGGAGTGTGCCGAAGCAGCCATTCATCAGGCCTCCTGGTCACAGATCACCACCAGAGCGGCCAGCAGCACTGACTTCTCCCAGCAGCTGGGTACACTCTGCCTTCAGTGCCGGAGCATGGTCCTCTAACACTGCAGCTCTCTGCGGCTGCTGCAGCTGCTCCAAGAGGCCTTCTGTGGCTCTGGCCCAGCTCTTCTGAGTCTCTTGTTTACTGAAAAAGAACCCAGAACACCCAGAGTATGGGACTCAGCCTCTGCTGGGATTGTGAGGCCATGGGTTTACCCATGCAGCCCCTCCTCCCTGAACCCCTGAGCCACTCTTTCTTGAGAACACTTTTATAGTCACTGTTCTATTGCTAGAGACACATGACCAAGGCAATTCTTATGAAAGACAGAATTAATTGGGGGCTGGTTACGGTTTTAGAGGCTTAGCTCATTATCATGGTGGCAGAGAACATGGTGGCAGGCAGGCATGGTGCTGTAGAAGTAGCTGACAGCTACATCCTAATCGAGAGAGAGAGAGAGAGAGAGAGAGAGAGAGAGAGAGAGAGAGAGAGAGAGAGAGAGAGAGAGAGAGAGAGAGAGGAGGAAGAAAAAGAAGAGGAGGAGGAGGAAGAGGAGGAAGAGGAGGAGGAGGAGGAGGAGGAGGAGGAAAATGAAGGCACAGTTTAGGTCTGATTTGAGCTTTTGCAACTTCAAAGCCCACCCCCAGTGACACACTTCCTCTAACAAGGCCACACCTACTTCAACAAGGTTTACATCGCCTAATCCTAATTCTTTCAAATCATATCACTCACTCCCTGGTGACTAAGCATTCAAATAGAGGAGCCTTTGGGAGCCATTCTTACTCAAACCACCACACCAAACTTTCCAGGTGCTGTGGGACATTCCCACATTCCAGCTGTAGGGACATTTCCGTGAACCAACATCCACTCTAGACCTGCACTGGGTTACGCGCTAGCAGAGTGGGCTGGTTGTGGGAACAGCCGTGTAGATGAACCTCCTCAAGTCACACTGGGTGAAGGCCTGTCCTAGTCACTCTCTTTTCCACCAGTTCTTAGTAGCCCTTACCCAGCCTCAGAAGCCCCCGAATAAGGCCAGGCCCTCCTCTCTCTGTCTCCCAGGCATATGTGAGCTGGGGCCCTGCTCTGTACCCTCATTTCTCCTGCCAGGGGTTTCAACCCACCTGGGCAAGCATCAGATGGTGCTTCTGTACAGAGGCCACTCCAGAGCCAAGGCAGAGGTCTCAGCTCCCCCCAGGGAGACTCTGCCTGGGCCCCCTAGGTATCTGGGCCTTGTCATCGCAGCTCTGCTCCTGGATCTTCAGTCAGGTGTCAGCATCTGTAATGCAGGATCCTGAGGCTTCCTCACATAAGGGGGTATGTCATGGCTGGGAGTTCCCAACAACTTGGACTGTGCACCTACGTAAGCTCTTCCCTATAGTCCGGTCTCAATTTCTCTATTTGACCAGGGGCAATTGGACTGAATGGTGAAGGGTTGAGAAGAGGGTCCCTCTGCTTGGATAATAGCCTGCTTACTGCACTCCTTCCTTGGTTCCTGCTTCAAGAAGGAAGACCAGAGAATACAGTACAGGGCAGAGTTGAAACTGTAACAGAGCTAGGGGCAGAGCTTTGCCATACTTCCACTTGGGAGGGGCTCTGGTGTAATCCCTACCCCAGGAGTCTCTAGGCTAGACTCTAGGCCAAGGTGCTGCCAGCACATCTGGTCCAGATGCTGCAGTAGGAAGACAAAGGGGCTGTTTGCCTGTCCTCTGCTACTCCTATCCCCTCGCAGTCCCCAGCCTCACTCGCTTTCTGGCCTGTCTCTCCACTCCTGTTGTCCCTGGGGTCCCTGCAGCAGGTGCCTCTCCTGCTCCTGGTGGGCCAGAAAGCATTCTACCTTCTGGGAAGAATGCTGACGGCAGCAGATCCGCGGAGCAGCTGGGGAGTGCTGGCTCATCCTCTCAGCCCACAAGGCAGGATAGAGGCTGCAGCCTCTGATAAAGCAGATTCCTAAGCAGGGGCCCAGCTGATGACTTATAAACAAGGGAGTGTGCCTCCTAGCTCAGGGTGGGGGAGCGAAGGGGCTGCTCAGCAGTTATCTCTTACTGCAGAGCTCCAGACATGCACTCTCCACCCCCAGCTGATCACACACACACACACACACACACACACACACACACACACACTCCACCTCTCCCTTGGAGCTGAAGATGGCTCCAGAGCTCAGGATAGCAGTACGAGGGCTAGGGACTCTGTTGTGGAATGCTAGAGAAAGGGAGGCTAAAGAAAGGGGTTGTCACCTGGGTCCTGAGGGTCACCCAACCCAGGTGGAGAGCAGTGGACTCATGAAGGTCATCAACAGACTGAGACACTGAGTCATTCAATATTCGGACATCTCGGCAATCCAAGTGGCTCTACTTGTACCCTTGCTTAGAGCAGGGATGGTGTGACCTGACCAGGAAGTTTCAGCCTACAAAGTCACTGCCCCATCTGTGATAGTGATGGCCAGTTTATCTGGTTATATAAGGAAGCTCTTGTGTGTGCTGTGTGCGCACAGGAATCCAGGCCCTTCTGTTTCCAGTCAGTGAAAGTGCCTGGCCTCACCCAGCACCTGCCTCCCAAATATAAGCACAGTTCCAGGACAGCCATGAGAGAGTGCTGTTCAACAGGGCTTCGCTGCTGGCTATCCCATTCCCCTTTCTTCCCCAGACTCTCTGACTCTTAGAACACGAACCCAGGTATGAGCAGAAGCTCTGAGCACTCTGGAGCTTTCAACCTGGTATGGGAACCCTGTCAGCTTAGAAGATTCCTTAAGGCTGCAGGTGGGCGAGGAGGACCTGGGGGAGAAGATGGGAGACCCATTTTCTGTTTGAACATTGGCTCACAGCAGGCCTGGCTTCCTGGCTGGTGCTCACACTTCTGCAGAATTTGGACTTGGTCCAATAGGCCTCTGGACTGCTCAGAGGTGACTGGCCAGCTTGGTTTACAGCCGCCCATTCTCTGCTAGCCTGACCTGAAGCTCCTTTGACTGCCTCCTGTCCCACTCTGGGACTTTGTCTGAGCACCTGCCAGGAAGAGAGGAACCATGCTGTGCCTTGGATCCCAGGAGGCTGGCGCTTACCCGAGTCCTTTAGTGGGGCTCAGTCGGTGGACACAGAATAGAGGACACAGTGACAGAAGTTCCGGGGCAGCTGGCAGGACTGAGTATTGCTTCACAGACACTATGCAATAAGCCCTGCAGTTTTTGGATATGGAGTAGTCCTGGCTCCTAAGCACTGGGCTGAGATGCAGAACTGGGGTCCATCCCATCCCTTACCCCTGGCCCAGGGTCCCTCAATGATTTGACTGACATTTCACATACACATCAGCCTCAATCCATCTAGTTTCTCAGGTCTAGGCTTCTCTGAGCTATGGGTGCTGACTTTGGGTAACCTTCCTCAACCAGCAAGACCTGTTTGGTTCTTACAAGAGCCAGTTTGGAGGGGAACGGAAGCTGAAAACAGGATGATGGATGTCGCAGGTCATGCTGGCAGTCCTGGGAAGCCCGGAATTTGCTCTCAGTGCTGTCTGACTCAGTAGCCCACTTCCCCCCACTCTGCTGCTGCCCAGTGGTCTTCCTTCAAGTACAGACT
This sequence comes from Arvicola amphibius, assembly GCF_903992535.2. Lineage (NCBI taxonomy): Eukaryota > Metazoa > Chordata > Mammalia > Rodentia > Cricetidae > Arvicola > Arvicola amphibius. Next base: position 126,114,936 of record NC_052049.1, on the reverse strand, counting down.
CTGGAAACTGTAGAGCAAAGGTGGACATTCACAAGCAGCTACTTTATGATGTAAGGAGCCAGAGGCCTCACCCCTGCTCTGGTGGCTCTCTGGCTTCAGCTCCTGCCCTCCATACCCACCACTTTGGTGAGGGGACTCGTGGACTAGCTCAGTGGTACCACTGTTTCTCACCACTGGCTTCTTCACCTACAAGGGATGGACCAAGTGCTCCTGAGATTTCATCTACTCACAGGACGGAGGAGGACTCTGTGGCCCCCCCATTCCCTGGTTCCAGCTTTAGGAAGGGCCTAGATATCTCCATTTGAGCAGATGGTGCCCATGGCCCTCTCCTACCTCACCTTTCATGGCTCTGGCTTCAACACACCTTATACTCCTCGAACTTTGTCCCTCTCAGGTTGGTAGCGCCCTCCAGCAGGGCCCTCCCCCTCTTAGCAGGTTGACTCCCTCCACTCCAGGCCCATTCCCACAGCCCTTCTTGGTTGGCTTCCTACACCAGTACCACCCAGGGCCACTCTAAGACAGACCATGATTTCTGACCCCATGCCCTGGCACAGCACCAGCAACTCCATTCTCACCGGCCCGAGGGGGACTAGTCTCCAGTAAGGCTGCCCATTGTCCTCTTTGAGAAGCAGGGTTGTGCTGAACTGGTTTTAAGAGACTCATGGTTTTCCAAGTCAGACTGTTGGGTGTGAGGGGCCAAGGGAGGGTGACATCACAGCACAGAGAAGGGGAATCTGACCTCTCTCAGGATGCTTTTGAGGGAGGTGACCTTGGGGCTGAGGCTCAAATGTGCATCCATGCATCACAGGACGAAGCTGGATGTGGCAGAGGAGAATGCAAGGGCAGTCAGGAGAGAGAACCCGGGCCCAAGAACCTAGGGGGTGAAAAAGGTATCAAGAAAAAAGAGGAGCAATGGGGATTGAGTAAAAGCAGAACAGGGACATCTTGTGCCCTGGAGTCATGCTGCAGACCAGGGACATAGAAAAGGCTTGATGGGCAAAGGGCACAGGCTGGGCAAAGTGTGGTGCCTGCCCAGCAGATGAGCAGCCAGCCTCCTTTGCTGGCGGCCTGGAGAGATGACCTGTGTATTTACACAGGGAGGAGCGAGTCAACCCAACTTTATTTCAGGACCAATTCTTTCCTTCTGTTAGGTGTGAATTCTTTTATGAAGAGCGACAAGAAAGCAAAGCTCTAATGGGAGACCCTCAAGGCTAAGTTGCAGAGACAGTTTCTGTTTACATCAGCAAGGGGCGCTTTCTAGAGCTGGGTAGAGGTGGGAGCTTCGGGCAGATCGCCTTGATTTTTCATGTTAGGAGGGCATGCAGGAAGACTAAGATTATCCCCCTTCATTCCTGATGCCAGGGTAGGGCAGGAGACACGAGCTTTTTGAGGGTGTCGGCTTTAAACTGGAAGATACTGGTTTCCCACAGCTGTGGAAACGTGGGTGGGTAATACTGGTGGGAGGCGGTGAAACCACAGAAACCTGTGAACATATGGTATGAAATTGTCACTGTGGCCCTGAGTCTCAGATGGGAGCTGCATCTTCAGACACCTGGGTTTTTCAGTATCTTTGGCTCCTGGGGCGGGACTCTAGGGCAGAAGCAGCTGAAACTGCTCTCTCTCTCTCTCTCTCTCTCTCTCTCTCTCTCTCTCTCTCCTTTTTATTCAGCCACTGTTTGGGTGGTGATGAAGATGTCGGGTCACTACATCAGAGTCAGAGGCTCGGGGGAGACAAGACCAGATTGGTGGGCGTACATCTCATCCTGCACGGGAGCTAGGCACATTGGAAACCCTGGCTATCCTAGTTGAGTCAGCGAGATCCTAAAGGGAATGGGTGCCCCGCCCTGGCCGGCCGCTCCAGCCTCGCGGGCCTCGCGTGGCGTGGGGTAATTAGGTGCAGCACCCGCCCGCTTGGCTGCCCGACGCGCGGGGGCGGGAACGCCGTCAAAGCGAGGCCTTCCCAAAGGACCGCGACCTGTTGTTTTTACTGGAAAAATAGGACCTCATGATCCCGCCACGACAAAGTGTGGGACAGTAGGTGGGAGGGGTCTGGTCTGAGTGGCCGCACGCCCGAGGTCGCAGCAAAAAGGCTGGCCGAGTGACTCGAGTGGTAGAGCCGAAGCGCGGCACGGCGCGGGGCTTTTGTGTGGCGCGGGTTTCCCAGTCCAGCAACCGTGCTGATTGGCAGCGAGACGCTCTGAGGTGCTCAAGTAAGGGGACGTCCTCTCCGTCAGACCCCGCAGCCGGGGACCGCGGGGATCTTCCCGGAGACTGTTCGGCAAGCTCCAGCGAGCTGGGGCGTGGCGCCAAGACTTTCAAAAAACCCGCACAAGCCAAGAGCAGAATGTGTCGTTTGCTTCTAGCGCGCAAGCGGAGTCGCGCCCGCCTTCCTGTGCCCGGGCGCAGCGACCGCTTTCGTCTCTAGCGCCCTCCCGGGCCCCGGGAGAACAATGCCGGTCCTCTCCGCGCGCAGGAAGAGGCTGGCGAGCACGGCCGGGCCGCGGCGGCGGAGTGGACCCAGCCTGGCAGTCCGGTGGGTTCCTTCTTTCGGTCCAGAGCCGGCCTCCGGTCGCAGCCGCGCACCGATGCGGCCCCGGGGGGCTACGTGCACAACCGCACGGCAAGGGGCGGGCCGAGATCCGAGGCTGCTCCCGGGACCTCCCGGAAGATCCCTCCACCGCTGCGGTCCCGACCCTAGAGGGGCAGGCCGATCCTCCAGAGCCTGCGAGTTGGGGGCTAGAGCGGCCAGGCCTCTGGGCCGGGTCGAGCCCGGGCCGCCGACGGCTGCGTCACGCGAGGGGGCGGTGCTGCCACGGGCGGAGGCCGGAGCCGGAAGCGGAAGAGGCGCTCGGAGTGGGGAGTGGGGCCTAGCCGCAGCCGGAGCCTGGGAGACGGTGAGTGTGGGCCCGAGCCCGCGGCCGGGCGGCTTGGGTGAGTCGGTGGGGACGGGCAAGCTGGTACAGGCACCTCGGCTCCCGGTCGGGTCTCGGCGTGTACCCTTTTCCCTCTTCGGCCCACGTCAGGCCGCGGTCCCGACCTCTCACCCCTGACCCGCCGCTTCTCTCCCGGAGGGCGGTCACTGTAGACCCCTTTTCTGGATCCCGCGGTGTTGGAGGCGGAGCCCAGGCGGCCTCCGAGGCGACTGGGAGCATCCCCGTCTGGCCCCGCGCCGGCCCGCCGGCTGGATTCGCGTCCGACCTAAGCTAACCTGGAAAGGCTTTCCCTGCCCCGGGCTCGAGGCTTAGCCCGCAGACCTCCGCCGCGAGCCGCCTGGAGTTTGATTCTGGCTCAGGCTGGCCTTCCCTCTGGTCGCCGGGTCTTCCCCTGGCGGTTACGGGGAACGGGGCTCTGAGATCCCCGGGATCTGGGCGGAAGGAACGGACTCGAGTGAGGGCCTCCGGCCCCCTCGGTGTTTTGTTATAATGGAACCGCTCCATCCCGGAGAGTGGGTCAGACCAAGCCGGGAGTACAAGTGTCCAGGCTGCTCCTCGGTCCGGCCGGGAGCCTCTATGCTTTAGTTCCGGGTGCGGGTGCCCTGATGCTTGGGTGGGAATTGCTTGAGTCTGGCCCCCGTCAAGGCGGAGTTGGCGGCCTTCCAGCTTCCCTCCTCCGTGCCCTTGAACAGGAGGAGCGTTTTGCCCGGTGGCAGCCGCAGCTTGCGAGGTGGCAGGTTTGAGGTTGCAGTGGTGGGGCACTGCCAGCCAAAAATAACCATGGGTCGCTGGGGTGGCAGGAATCCGGGAGGGCAGCCGCTGACCTGGCTGGCTGTTCTTCTTGTCAGCCCGGTTCTCTAGCCAGGAACAGCAAATGAGAAGCCAGCCAGGCCTATACTCAGAGAAAAGCTGGCATCCTTAGCTTGGTTTCATTGGTCACATTGTCTTTTTTTCATTGTGCAGAGCCTCCCAATGCATAATTGTGGCGCTTAAGTTTTAAAAAGCCTCTCTGCTGAGGTCTCAAGAAATCGGAGGGAATTTATGAGAAATGGGCCCAAGAGCCCTGGCTGGGATGACGTGGGACACCTGGTAGTTCCTATATTTCACCTGCCCGGGCTGAGTTGCAAGGGAGGTGATCTCCATTGCTACCCTATATGTAGTACTTTATGGCCGTCATACTTGGCCTTCTTTGCCAGTCTGGGAGGTCTTATCTTCATTTTCCAGGCATTGGAACCAAGCTTGAAAGTGACTTGTGTAAATAAGGCCATAGAGCCAGTAAGCGGCAGCACTGGGATTGAGTTCAGGGTTTTCTGCCAAAACTTCCTACCGGCTCCCATGGAAAGGATTGTAAATTGTGGCATTCATCATAACACTGAGTGTTACCCGGAACCTTCTCAGACTGTCTTACTTCTTGAGGCCCAAACCTGTGCTAGGCTTTTGACTTTATAGGGCAGATATATTTAATTCTTACAGAACCTGCAAGAGATTGTTTCCTTCTTTCAAGAGGAGGCCGAAGCTCAGAGTGGTTTAATAACTTGCCCAAAGGCAAACAGTGAAGTGGTAGTGGCATGGATTAGGTTGACATTGGACTTCCCACTCAAGTAAGACATATGGTCATAAAAATTTTCTAGGTCCCAGAAGGAAAACTTTGCCTGGTGTATATTAGACCACATTACCACATCCTCCAGATAGGTCTTTGTCTGCCTGATGAGGATGGGCAGGACCACACTTGCCTTGTGGGAAGATATGTGCCCTGGCCAGTAGGATGTCTTTTGGGTCAATTAGTGAGACATGAAATACTGCTTTCAGGACACAGGTTGAGCACTTGCCTTAAGGTAATTAGGAAAAAATGAAAACAGAAACATTATTCAGACGATTGGAAAAAATGAAAACAGAAACATTATTCAGACAATTGTGAAAATAACAAATCTACAGATTTTTTAAAAAATATTTATTATGTATACAATATTCTTTCTGTGTGTATGCCTGAAGGGCAGAAAAGGGCACCAGACCTCATTACAGATGGTTGTGAGCCACCATGTGGTTGCTGGGAATTGAACTCAGTACCTTTGGAAGAGCAGGCAATGCTCTTAACCACTGAGCCATCTCTCCAGCCCCAAATCTACAGATTTTATGTAGTGTTTATCTCCAAGGATTTCTGGGTGGCCCAGACTTTTCAAATGGAGGGTTACTAGTGGGGAGATAGAAGGCAGTGCCTTTAAGTTCTCCAGAGGCTCCCAGAGGTTTAGATGAATTGGCCTCCCTGTCCTGCGCATACACAAGTAGCTGTTTCAGTTTTGGATTATGCTGGTGAGATGAAGCAACCTTGATGGATTTGTTTAAAAGATGCTTGGCCAGGCAAGCCTAGAACTGTGCAAGACTAGAGGTTGGGTGTGAGCAATTGCCGGCTTGGGAAGCAAACAAGCAGTGTGGGCTCTTGCCTGGCCATCTGGTGGAGAAAATGTGAAGGGGCAGGATATGAGTGAAAAGGGTACCAGCCTCATGTAGCCATCTTCCTCATGGGAAGTCTCCTCTATTGATGTCAGTCCTCAGTAGCTAGGGATAGTGAATGGGAGGCCTACTTTTGCTTCCAAGTGTAGACCTGCAGCCACCTCTTGGCATCTAACCAGCAGCACAGGAAACAGTGCTGGTTAGGGGGAGCTAGGTGGGATGGCAGTGATACTGTTGGTTTAAGGCGAAGCGTCTGGCATAGGTCTGAGTTGGTCTGAGGGCCACTAAAATGTGCCTCAGGCAAGCAGCTTAGATTCTCCGAGGAGTGTGGCATCTTCCTGGGCTGAGACTGGATGGGCCAACAAGGGCTGGGCAGGTCCTCTGGGCCTATACTCACTTGGCTAGACCCTGGTAGAGGTAGGGAATATTGATGAGATACTGTGTCTTTGCTCAAGAGTCAGTGTTCTCATTTCTACTGTGACTCGTCACTGACTTAAGAGTTTTCAACTTCCTTGAGTTGAATCCAGTTCAGTGCTTTAGCCGGGCAGCTTTCAGTTTCTGAAACCAGTACATTGGCTCCATGCCACCAGTTCTTTAGCTCCAGACTCCTGGTATATTTAGATATAGCAGGAAGAAATTGAACAGAGAAGCTCTTCTTACCCCCTGCCCTTGGAATCTCTGTGGCAGTGCTCAGCATCCCTCTAAGAGATCTACTTCTGTGTCTGGATCCTGACTCACCCTGTTCAAATGTTTAGGCCCCTAGGCCATGCTGGGGAGGCACCTGTTTGTTTATTCACTGGCAAAGGAGGAGTAACCCATTGTATGCTGTTCTGTCACTGTGACCTCAGAGTTCTTCTTTACTTCATAAGCTTCTGTGGGGAGGGCTGCCCCTAAATAGAACAATGGGCCTCTTCTTCAGGAGCACCTGGCTGCACCAGGCAGCCCTGTGGCTGGAAGCAGTGAGCTGTGTGCTGAGAAGGGCTTTCTCTTTCTTGTGGCCTAGATGCATCACTGTAAGCGATACCGTTCCCCAGAGCCAGACCCGTACCTGAGCTACCGCTGGAAGAGGAGGCGGTCTTACAGTCGGGAGCATGAAGGTAGACTACGATACCCATCCCGAAGGGAGCCTCCCCCAAGGAGATCACGGTCCAGAAGGTGAGTGGGAGCTGGGTTGGAGGAAGTTCTTCTTTCCTCAACTAGATGAGCAGATGGCCCAGAGACTCTGGTGGCCTTAGGTTCCTTTAGATGACTGCCTCTGCCCAGATGCCCATGGACCTTTGTCACAGTCTCTTTGGGCTGCTTGCCTATCCTTATTTGTATTTCTTGGCTTCAGTGGAAGCCACTTTTCTTGTCCTGTCTTTTTCACAAAATGATCCTCCTTCTCCTTCTGTATTTTCTAGGCCACCCAACTGTGAGCCTTCATCAGTGGGAAGTAGAACATTGTCCTAGGCTTAGAAAGACTGCTCCTAAGTCCTATCTGAGTCCCCAGACCAAAGTAATAGTTGTACCAGACTAGTCAACTCTGTCACTGTTGGAGGCCCTTCCCTGTGCTCGCTTGCTATTTCTGCTTCTTCCTCCTGTGGCACTGGAAGGACACTGTTATTACCCAAGGCTCTGAGAGTAAGCTTGGTACCTTTGCTCCTTCTCCCTGCTCACTTCCCTCCGCATGGATACTTCAGCTCTGACAGACTTTCCTTGAGAGTCTTTGCAGGGGCCTTGCCAAAGAAAGGCCTCTTGCCTGCTGGCAGGAACCCAGCTGGTAGGGCCCTTCTTTACTCATGTCCCCACCCCCTCTTGGCAGCCATGACCGCCTACCCTACCAGCGGAGATACCGCGAGCACCGTGACAGCGATACATACCGGTGTGAAGAGCGGAGCCCATCCTTTGGAGAGGACTGCTATGGGTCTTCACGTTCTCGACATCGGAGACGGTCACGAGAGAGGGGGCCGTATCGTACCCGCAAGCATGCCCACCACTGTCACAAACGTCGTACCAGGTCTTGTAGCAGCGCCTCCTCGGTGAGTGGTGGCCAGAGTGTGCTAACAGGGGCCTAAAGGCCTCATCTCTTTCTAGCCTTCTCTCAGGCTGGCTGGTCTGGGTGAGTACTGGCAGCCCTGTGCATACACACCATTGTGTGTGCACATATGTGTGTGCGTGTGTGTGTTTGGTACAGGGCTGAGCAAGGATGTTATGCCCTCCATCTTCTGGCCCCTTGCCAGTGGTAACTGTAGGGGCTCTGGCTCCGGCGCTGGCTGGTTTCCAGCCTGTCTGTGTCTACCCACTGTTCCAGACATAGGCTACATGGTACACATGTCTGGGACACACTCCTCAGGAAATGTACTAAGATTGATGGTTTGGAGTTATATGGCCTGGTCTTTTTCATATCAGGTCTTGTCCCCTTCCAAACTTCCTTCCAACCCCCCGCACTTAGCTAAGTACTTTGTGCGGACTTGACCACCTCTGCCGCCATACCTCATAGCCCCCTCTCCCAGAGGACTAGAGTCTCCATCACCCAATGAAAAAAGGACACTTTACCAGTCAGAATTTTTTTTTTTTTAAACTTTTTAACTGCTGGGAGTCTAACCGAGAGCCAACACGTACTGGGCAAGTGCTCCACCACTGATGTATGTCACACCCTGGTTCCCACACTTCCTCTTTGTTTTTTGAAAATCTTGTCATGTATCTAGGTTGGCCTAAAACTCCTGATCCTTTTGCCTCTATTTCCTGAGTTTCTAGCCCTTTCTTTTTTTGATACGGATCTTGAATTTCTGTGTTGAGCCATCTAAGCTGCTGGTCTGTAAGCGTATATCACTTTGCCCTGTCAGTCAGCTCTCTTCTGCCTTGTTCCTTGATAGGTGAGGCACTTGTGATGAGGAGAGGCAGCCATTTGTGTGCTGGGGTATCTAGGCCTCACCTTGTTGCTGACCACTTAAAAACAGAGGTTGGCCAGCATTCTAGGGTGGTGGGTTGAACAGACCAAGAGTCCACCCTGTACTCAGTCCCATGGAAAAGGAAAGTCACATGTGTGTTTCTGAGGTTATGTGCTGTCTTCTCTTCTCCCCATCTCTTCTCCCCATGCTGTCCTCCTGCTGGTCAAGAGGCCTCTGAATAGTAGTGGTGGGTTCAGTGGAGGTATCTTCTTTGCCCAGTCTCTGTGACTTGAGAGGCATGGGTTGAAGGTTGACTCTTGTAGGTGAATCCAGCATGGCTTGTGGCCTCGCACAGTGCCACACGCTGCCACTGGATGGCAGTGTAAGTCTGTTGCTCTGCTCATTTAGGGTGCCCTCTGTTGTTGTGGGACGGGTCTGGCTTATGAGTGGCACAAATCCTAAGGCCAGGCCAGGAGCTGGCTTGGGGCCTGAAGGTCGGCTGTCCTGGAGGATCTCAGCCAGGCTCATTTCCTGCTGGAGGCTGGTGGCAGGAGGACTGCTGGCAGAAGGCTGTTTCTGGTAGTTGCTTAAGTCTGGCCAAGGATGTCATGTGGGGGCAGGTGGTAGCTTGGTTTTACGTGGCAGCTGTTGAACATGTTGTGAGGCTGTGTGGGCGAACAGAGGCAGGCAAGGACAGGCTGAGCATGCTGCTGCTGCAGAAGCCAGGATAGCCCTCTGATCAGTCCTGAAGGTTGGACCTAGGTTGGGCCAGCTGCCTTTTTGCGCCGTCCACTCTCCCTGCGTCTTCAGCTCTGGCCAAAGTCATGGGAGGGTCAGGGCGGGGGAGACTCAGAAGAGGAGGGAGTCAGGGCTGTGGCTGTCCTTGGGGCCTGGCCCCTCTGTGTCAGAGGCTGGACATCTTTCTGAGCATTTGTGGCACTCTTCTTAGAGATAATGTCCGAGTTTTCTTACATACCTGTAGCTGTTTTTGCTTTTCTGTTTTGAAGTCAGTTTGTGTCTTGACGTGTCCCTTGCAATATCCCTATCGTTATATATGCTGTGTGCCTTATGAAATGCTGGGATCTGGAAAATCCAACCAACCAACCCACCGGCTCCTCACCGTCTCCACCTCTGCCTTTGACTGACACCTCAATCTGTCAATCGGAACCGCCTACCATGCGATTGGTCGGATGGCGTTTCGGGGGGCGGTGCATGCAGAGAAGCCAACAGAGCAGTAAGCGCAGCAGCCGGAGTGTGGAAGATGACAAGGAGGGTCACCTGGTGTGCCGGATCGGCGATTGGCTCCAAGAGCGATGTACAGCCACCTTTCGTAAAACTTTACCTCTCTACTTTCTACCCCCCTTGTTAGATGAGACCTCTCCTGCGTGGAGGGGCCCTAGTGCGCGTGGCGCCTTAGTGGGGCCACCAGTAATTGCTTGAATGACACAGACACTAGCAACTTCTGTTTTTAAGAGTGTAGCAGTGAGCAAGAACCTTTGTTGTTTTTGAGGATTTGAATGCTGTGAACTTGCAGGAGCTGCCAGACTCCCGCCCTCCAGACTCTGATGCCCAGCCTCTTCTCTCTCACAGATGAGATCGTGGGGAACCTGGGTGAAGGAACCTTTGGCAAGGTGGTGGAGTGCTTGGACCATGCCAGGTGAGCATGCAGGGGCAGCACAGCCAGCTCTGGGTGTGAGCATCCTTGGAAGAGCTAGTTTGAGGCTCCTCAGGGTGTAACTCTTTTTGGGGGGTAGCACCAGTGCTGATGTATGTGCTGGGTTTTACTAATCCCATCAAGTAAGGGAGAAATTCATGAGATTTGACAGGCATGTGACATCCCTGCGCAAGAACTTCTGATAAATAGGTGCCTCTGTCCTTTATGAGCTGTGGCATTGATAACAAGGCAGGGCCAAGGCCTGGCTTCTGTGGCCTGGAACTGCATCCCATGAGCTTTTTAGAGGTTTTTGGTCAGGCTGCATCTCTTTTTTTCTGGTTTCTTGGGCAGAGAAAAGGACAGCTATAAGGATCTGGGAACCTATAAAAAAAGTCAATACAGGGCCAGTGGAGGTGGAATTCAGTTCTTCTAACAGCCCTGGAATGAGTTATATCTGTGTTGTGTCGGGGTGGGGGGCACACCTTGTTTCAGAAGTCTAAAGGAGTGGGCTCCTCCCTCTCTGCCAGAAGGTTGAGAGTGCTGCTGGCCTGGCCTTACACTGCCTTTGCCCTGCCACACCTGCCTGAGGTGTCCCAGGGCCAGATGAGGGACATGAAACTCTGACCTTCACATCTAGCATCTGCTGCCCACCCTAGTGTGACAAGGGCCTTTTTTGAGACAGGGTTCCTCTGTAACTTTGGAGCCTGTCCTGGAACTAGCTCTTGTAGACCAGGTTGGCCTCGAACTCACAGAGATCCGTCTGCCTCTGCCTCCCAAGTACTGGGATTAAAGGTGTGTGCCACCACCGCCCAGCTTGTAACTAGGGTCTTGACTAGTTCATGTTGACTTGGTCCAGATTACAGAGGCAATGCCTGTCTGTGTCATTCTACTGAGGCCAAATCACTCCCTCCAGTCCTAGCGGTGAACACGTATCCCCTCATCATCTGCCAGACTAGAATCCTTGCTTTCTTCCCTGTAGCAGTAGGTGAGAGTCAGCCCTCTGGGAACCAGTTGTGTTCCTGCCTTACTAACCTCTTATTGCTTTAGTGCATTAGGTAAAGAGTGCTGGTGCTCTCATTTGAGCCATGCCAGCCACTGCTTCAGAGATGAAGCATTAACATCCTCTGTGGCGTCCCAAGTTATACCTCAGTCTTTGATGATGAGCTGGGCTGTTCATGGTTCTCCCACATTAAGTGGGCTTCTTAGAAAGGACCACTGACCCCAAAGTCAACTGTAAGATGAAGTGATAATGTGACCGACCTTTCCTATGCTCCCAGTTTCCATTCAAATGCTTGTTCATCCACCATGACCCCCAAGAATGAGTGTAGGGACACATACTCACTATCTTGTGACCAGATGTAGACATGACAGATCCAAGAACTGTGATACAGGAAGACAGCTACCAATGTGTGGACTGTTCTTTGAAGCTGGCGTTGGGATATAAGCCTCTGAAGTCACTAAAGGACAGACATAAGGTCTTGGGAACCTTTAAAGAATTCAAAGGGAATCAATGCAGGGCCAGTGGAGGTAGAATTCAGCTCTGCCAACAGCCCTGACAGACCAGTGTGTGTGTGTGTGTGTGTGTGTGTGTGTGTGTGTGTGTGTGTGTGTGTGTGTGGCAGGGGGCACCTTGTTTCAGAAGTCTGAAGTAGTGGCCTCTCTTCAGCCTGCACTGCCCGAGAGACCAGAAAAATGGATGAGGGCTAGCTGAGCAGGGAATTCTGAAGTTGTCTTTGCCTGTGGGTCTATGAACCTGTTCCCAGCATCAGTGCCATCCTTTGAAGCACCAGAGGGTATACCCTGGTGGGCCAGGGCCACCTCATCTTAGGTCTCCACTGACAACTGAATACTAGCTCTCATTCACAAGTCTTGGCAACCCAGCCTGGCATTTCCTTGTCCGCTCACATCCTGCAAATGGCCTGCTAGGGTAGGGTAGAGCATGAAGGGTAGAGCAACAACAGTGGAACTCTCATGGGACACCGAGAAATTTCCTGGCCCTCTGTAGCTGGTGGGAAATGCTGATGCAGTTAGTTAGTTAGGGGAAGGACCTGGATTGTAGTGTAGTGTAGGGAGTGGCCCAGGCTTCCAGTGAAGAAGTTAAGCTTCACTACTACCCAGGTCAAGAAAGTATATAGTTGAGCTCGGGCTATAGGACGGTAGGTTATCAGATAAGCTTCCAGGGACTGGGGTTGGTCATGTTTGGCCTCAAGTCTTCTGCCTAGATTCTCCCTGGGGAAGCTAGAAGTTTCTCAGATCCTAAAGGTATATGTCAGCATGGAAACCAAGAGAGTTCATACAGATGCCAGGGGGTCTTGTATGGTGAGCAGAGGTCTGGTGTTGCTTTAACAGGTTGTACCTCAAGTATAAACACTGCCTCAGAATCTGGTTTATGTAGTGGTTTTGAGTTGCTGGGTTTCAGGAAAGGATAGCATGCTGGGCACTTGGCTGATGAGAGCCTTCATGTCTTTCCTGGTCTACAGAGGGAAGTCACAGGTTGCCCTGAAGATCATCCGTAATGTGGGCAAGTACCGGGAGGCTGCTCGTCTAGAAATTAATGTTCTCAAGAAAATCAAGGAGAAGGACAAAGAGAATAAGTTGTGAGTATCTACAAGGAGTGAGAGTGGATCACTCAGTGGGGTAGCATCCTCTAGTTCAGCTGCCTGAACACCCAGGGATTTCTCAGAGTCTTACGGGAGCTCAGTACTGCTTTCTCAAAACACTCAGTAGGGGAGTGTGACAGGGTTCTTTCTGGAAAGAGCCCTTGGACTTCAGGCTCTATCTAATCTGGCTTTGTGTTCTGAAGTCATCCTAGTCTAGCATTTATGAGTTAGGGACTTCACAGGTTTGTGACGCTTGTTTGGACACCTACAGAGCTTTTCTTACTCAGCAGAGGGGATGTACCTACCTACCCAGGCCCTCAAGAAGCTTAGTAGTACCCGGAGGCCTGTGTTGTACTGGTGCAATTCTATCTCCCCCTTGTAACTGGCAGGGCTGCTCACCATTCCAGCCACGGGTGAGCTGAGCCCAAAGTTAAAGTCCCTCCACACAGTAGAAAGTTCATTTCTCGCTCAGAGCCCATCTATGTGATAGTAAATTGAGACACGTGCTCTGTTGCATTGTATCATGGTATGCAAAACAATGTTGAGTCAGGTGAGTCGGAGCTTGAACCCCACCTATCCTTTTTTCCTCTAGCCTGTGTGTCCTGATGTCTGACTGGTTCAACTTCCATGGTCATATGTGCATCGCCTTTGAGCTCCTGGGCAAGAACACCTTTGAGTTCCTGAAGGAGAACAACTTCCAGCCTTACCCCCTACCACATGTCCGGCACATGGCCTACCAGCTCTGCCATGCCCTTAGATGTAAGTGCCCATTAGTGGTTGGAGCGTGAAGTACTTTGTCCTCAAAACAAAGTCACCTAGTGGTCTTGCCACCCTCTGTTTCCTCTAGCACACTGTTGATGGTTCTGCAAGGTCTCTTAAGCCTAGGGCCTCTGGCTGAAAGGTCCTTCTATCTTCAGATAGGAATCTCAGAGTGAGGATAGAGGGATCACATGTGCCAGGCTCTTCCCCAAGTGCTTAGGAAGAAAAGAGAAAGTGCTCTAGAAGTTGCCTAGCTACTGACCTTGCCCTCACCTCCATAGAAGAGGAAAAGTAGAAAGTGGACTTGACAGGCTCCTGCTACCCTGAGACCTCTGTCACTCATCTATCCACCAACCTTGAAGAGCAGCTTTGCTGGAACCAGTGCTCAATGCACTGTAGGACTTAGGTAGAAAGGCACCTTGGAAAGTGACAAGGCCTAAGTAGGTGATGGGGAAAAGAACCAAGTAAGGGGCACAGTTCTGCAAAGGTCTAGACTGCGTTGTGAGCATCTTACAGGCCAAATGGGAACACTGAGGTTGAAAAGTAATTAGTAGAAAGTGACAGTGATTGGATGCAGAAGACTTTCCTTCTCCGGGATGGCTTCATAGGCATATGCTTTCCAACAGTTGGTGCAGTGAGCCATTATGTAGCTAGTACTGAGGAGAGGGACTCACTAATGTGGCTTCGGTGAGATGGTAAGGCTCTGCCTCTCTAGAGAGTGGGGGAGGGGTTTTCTGATGGAAAGCATTCCTTCCCTCCCTGCCTGAAGGATTATGAAGAGGCCTTACAGAACTGGGCTAGGGTTGTATGTGAGCAGCTGTGGCCACAAGCTGGTGGGCAAGCCTAGGGTCTCAATATGTGCTTCTCTTTCCTTTAGTTCTACATGAGAACCAGCTGACCCACACAGACTTGAAGCCAGAGAACATCTTATTTGTGAATTCTGAGTTTGAAACCCTCTACAATGAGCACAAGGTAGAGCACTGACTGGGTGGGCAAGAGTGTGGCCCTGCTCCAAGGCAGGTCACCTACCTGGGCAGACTGACCTAGCTGGCCTGCCTTGCATTCAGAGCTGCGAGGAGAAGTCAGTGAAGAACACCAGCATCCGAGTGGCAGACTTTGGCAGTGCCACATTTGACCACGAACATCACACCACCATTGTGGCTACCCGTCACTATCGCCCACCTGAGGTGATCCTTGGTGAGTGGCTTCACAGCCTCCAGTGTCGTTTACACTGGGCAGTTGTCAGGATGAATAGCTGGATGTGGTGGCACACAACTGTAATCCAAGTTTTTAGAAGGCAGAAAAGATCAGTTTAAACCAGCGTTGGCTACACGAGACCCTGTCTCAAAGTGAGACAGGTGGTAAACAGTACCGATCAATCTGCTGCCCAGACTGGACAATATCCAAGACACCAAGGTAGACTTGGTGTTAGTCAGAAACAGCCTTGTTAGTGGGGCTTGGGCAAGAGCTATGCCAGCTAGAATGGCAGCTTCCTGGGAATGTAGGATGTTGAGTCTCACATTTTGCCATCTTGGCTTACAGAGCTGGGCTGGGCACAGCCCTGTGATGTCTGGAGTATTGGCTGCATTCTCTTCGAGTACTACCGTGGCTTTACCCTCTTCCAGGTATAGTACTGGGTTGGTGGGCTGTAGGGCACATGGTCAAGAAGCTGTGTGGTTAAGGAATTGATACCTTCCATCCCTACCAGTTCATGTGAATCTAGACTCTTAAGGGTTATAGTTGCTCAGGGCAAGGAATCAGTTAAGAGTCTAAAGCAGGTAGGGAGGATTTATTTCATTCAGGACAAGACTGGGTACAAACAGATTCTGTCTGGGCAAGAACTTATTATAGGAATCCTGTTGCATGAAGAACCAACCTGGTGTGCAATCAGGCAGCCAGGTCCACCTATGGGGCCGAAAAACATGAGTCTAGCCCTGGTTCTAGGCCTGTGGGATGCCACCAGGTTGTGTTGAGACAGTTTTCCTCTCCTGGAGTGAGGAGCTCTTGGCCCATCTTCTCACCCTTTATTCTTCCAAAATGGGCAGAAGTTGGACTTAATTCTTACTTGCTCTATCCCTGATCTTCTGCAGACCCATGAAAACAGAGAACACTTGGTTATGATGGAGAAGATCCTAGGGCCCATCCCCTCACACATGATCCACCGTACCAGGTAAGAAGTCTCCATGGCTCTGGGTCAGCTGGGTACCAGAGATACAGCCTTTGCCAAGTATTCCTGTGGTTCTCCCAGCTCCTCATAGCCTTTACTGTATGTCTCTCAAACCCATCTGGTAAAAGCTGTTGCCCCTACTAACCTTTGCAGGGTCAGGCTAACACCTATTTTCTGTCCCTGTTGCTACCTGAAGACTGCCAGGAACCACTTTTTCTCCACCTCCCACCTAAGCCCAGACCTGAGGGCTTCCACTCCTTGATTCCTTTTTTCCCCTTGACTTTCTAGGAAGCAGAAATATTTCTACAAAGGGGGCCTGGTTTGGGATGAGAACAGCTCTGATGGGCGGTATGTGAAGGAGAACTGCAAACCTCTGAAGGTCAGTTTCTTGCTCCCCCAGCTCAGCTCATGCCAAGGAGACCCCAAGCATTGGGCAAACAAGCAGTAGAGACAGGATGGGCAGCCAACAGCTGCCTGATCATGTCAGTTGTCTGTGAGGCAGCACCCAAGACTACTGGGTACTTTCAGTAAGGCTTTCTGTAAGCTGCCCGAGGCGCCCTTAGCCTTGCCCCTTTCCACAGGGGGCTGAGAATGTAATGGGGAACACACCAGAAGAGCCAGCTGTCAGATTGTTGCTTCCTGTCCCCTCTCTTCTCTGAATTTTGGGAAGAACTAGACAGGACTTAGGCAAGAGGGAGGGAAAACCTAGATGTGGCCAGGAGGACTGTCAGCTGTTATTTGGTACCTGGCCAAGTGCATTTTGCAGAGGTGATTTTTGCCCATCCATTAGAACTTTGCATGTGGGGTAGAAGCACCAACCCAACAAGATCCCACTCGGTAGCTTAAGTTCTGAGCATGAAAGGAAAGGAGTTGTTCTGTCCTAGAGGGCAGAAGTAGTCCTCCAAGTAGGCATAGCTGCCTCCTTGACCCATCCCAGCAAGGCATCCCAGAGGCAAGGGGACTGCGGTGGCTTCCCACAACCCTGCCATCACACTGAGGCACCCTGTGTCCTTGAGCAGAGTTACATGCTCCAGGATTCCCTGGAGCATGTGCAGCTGTTTGACCTGATGAGGAGGATGCTAGAATTCGACCCTGCTCAGCGCATCACACTGGCAGAAGCCTTGCTGCATCCCTTCTTTGCTGGCCTGACCCCTGAGGAGCGGTCCTTCCACAGCAGCCGTAACCCCAGCAGATGACAAGTGCAGGCCAGCATACGAAGAGTTGGAGAGCTGGACTGGGCTCCTGGCCCCTTTTCTCCAGCCTCTCCCACTGGCCTCCGAGCCAGGGCCACCGATGAACAGTGCAATGTGAAGGAAGGCAAGGAGCCTGCAAGGGACGGGGGGATGTGGTGCCCAGCTGCCAGAAAGCACAGATTGGACCCAAGCTATTTATATGTTGTAAAGTTATAATAAAGTGTTTCTTACTGTTTGTATCCCCCTGGTACCAGTGTGTCCATCTCCAGGGTCCTTGCCTTCTCCCTTCTCTGACTGACTTATTAATAAAGTCTTTCTTAGCAGCTCAGCTTGTGGAAAGCTAAGTGTGGGTTGGGCCAGACACAGAAAGGCAAGCCAATGAGTAAGCTGGAACATCTTCTAGGGCTGCAGTTCTCAACCTGGGGGCCCAAGAACCCTTTCACACAGGTCACCTAAGGCCATAGGGAAACAGATATTTCCATTATGAATTCACCAGTAGCAAACTTATGAAGTAGTAACTAAAATAATTTTATGGTTGGGGCTCATTGATATGAGGAACCCCATATTAAAGGGTTAACATTTGAAAGGTTGAGAGCCATTGCTCTAGGGTTTTAAGTAGAGCACTTTTGGCAGCAGGATGGCAATGAGGCAGCAGACTTGCCAGACCAAGAAGGCTCTTGCATCTTTCCGTTCCAAGGGTATACAGGCAGAACCTGGTTTTTCCTTAGTGTCACTAGTTATGAATGTCACTATGGACATGCCCAGCAATCACGGTGATCAGGGTAGGCTCCTAAGATTTGGGGAAGCAGCATTTCTTCACACTCTACAACACAGTTGAGACAGCACAGAACTCACTTTATTGTAGTGCTGGCTTTGGGTTTCCCAAGAGCTGCATGAGTTACTGACAGATATGACCACTTGACTGAAACCAGCCACTGGGCAGGGACTTCCAAAAAGAGTTGCAGATAGGAATAAGACAGTTTCAGTAACTCAAGTGGGGGTTCAGGCCAAGGGCAGTGAAAAGAGGGAGAGGCTTCTCAAAGTCTTACCACCTCCAGGGTCACCATAACTACCTGATGCTAGCCATCTTCACATACTTTATATGTGTCTAGTAACCTGTAGTGGCTGCCTGCTGTCCCAACTGTAACCCTGCATTCAGAGAAGAGGCCTAGCTTGAAAGTTACAAAGTCTTTCTTGAAGTGTGCAGCTGAGGCTCCCAGTCCTCTGGCCTCTTTCCTGCCGCTGGAAATAACTTGAGAGAAAAGATGGAGGGAAAGGAAAGGCTATTCTCATCTGTCCGGGCCAAGTTCCTACCAAAAAAGGATAGCCTGAAATCTACAATATCGGTTGTAAGCCCATCTGCATGTCTGCCTATGCCCACCAGTGATGGGCACAACAGAAAGAACCATGTAGTGAGAGAGCTTCAAAGTACAAATCCTTTGTAAAGGTCCCTATTAAGGCTCCAGGCATGGTCCTATCCTACTAGCCTGTAGGGCCCAAATCCAGGAAGATCCCAAGGATAATGCCCTAGGATCTGAGCAATGTGATGTTCCCATGGCTGAGCCCCATCAGCAAGGTCATCCTGAACTGGGCTCATTTTTAGCCATGTTTGAGACAGACGTCTAGTCCCAAGTCTGCACACTGGGGAGGACAACTATAAAGGATTAAAGCCCAGAAATAAGAGTGAAGCCATGGCATGGGGATGGGGGGCATTTCCAGAGGCAGGCAGAAGGGGAATCAAGGAATATTATTTATGGGTAAGGAGGAGGTAGGAAGTGATGATGGCCTAGGACAGAAGCACCAAGAAGCCTCCTCTGGCTCAGCACCAAACTCCCCAGGGTTTTCCCAGTACTGAAAAGCTGTATCCTGAACATCTGGCTCCCAACTAGGAGGTAGGCACCGTAGCCTGACAGGCACAAAACCTCTGTTTTTGATGACAGCAAAGAAGCTAGCCTAGACTCTCATCACAGTCATTATCCCGATACACTCCCCAGGAAAAGTTCCAACATAAAACTGGAACATTTCAGGAGGGTCCAAAGCTTCCAAAACAACAACAACAAAAAACAACTTGGGTGGCTCTGGGGGAAGGCAGAGACAGCGCTCTCGGGACCGAGATCACAGGTCTGCCTGACAGCAGCCTAGTCTACATGATTAGAGCAAGGGTGAGCCGGCTGGCTGCAGGCCAGAGGACGCATGGAAAAGACAAAGCCTTCTGAAATGAGGTGGTGAGGCTCCAATAGGCCCTGGCCTACCCCACAAGGTGCCAGCCTATGCCCAGTGGCTGTAAACCTGAAACAGTCTTAGAGCTGCCTATGTCTGTAAACAAAGCCCCACTTGAATGGAGGCATGGTAGGATAGAAAAGATGCCTGGAGCCACTGGTCTATCCCTGACATGCATGCCAGTGGGAAAGCCTTCCCTGATTAAGGGGAGGTGGCAGGCAAGTTTTAAGTATGTTTGTGTTCTTTCATATAAGAAACAAACCTAAAAGAGAATCTATAAGGTCCACAAAGCTTCACATCCTTAAGGCGTCCGTTGTTGGGTTTGGCGGCAGAAGTGCAGGGGAATATAGATAGGGTCCAGCTGCCAAGAGCCCTCTATGCAGAGTGCAGGGGAATGACAAACTTGCAGCCAAAGGGTGAATGGTAGTTGATGCCAACCTCCTGGAAGACCTGCTGGGGAATGCCAATGTCACACAAATAGACTCGGCCTGCGTGCTCCCCCAGTGGCAGAGGCAGGCCTAGCGCCAGGGACCATTTGGCATGGATGCCCTGTTCCACTTCATGCACCGGAGGGTCTATGCTGAGCACTGGTGCCCGGTTCTGGTTGGCCCAGGCCACAGCTGCCTTGTACCAGGGCTGATCCCGCAGGAAGGCGTTCTCAGGGCAATCCAGGCAGTTGATAACCAGGTCCACAGGGCTAGTAGGGAGATCTGTAGATGGAAAGAATGCAACTGAACATTCCAGGAGCAGACAGCAGGCCGGACCAGGGTTTATGGCTCCATGAGATCTGGTGTTTGAGGTGGCACCAACTCTAATATTAGTCTCTCCAAAGGCCAACCTTCTCAAGAGCATGAGGCCCTCACCACCTCTGCCTAGCAGATAGGGCTTTCTATCTGACTAACCCTGCAGATGCTACAAGTTCAGAGATGCTCTCTGGTCCATTGTCTGTCTAGTTGGCAGTAGGTGTTTGTACGCAAAAGGCTGGCCTGTGCATCCCACTCCAGCCAGCCTGCCCGTCTCTGGAAATTCCTTATACAAAGGGATCCTCTACTCAGACCTAACTTTGTAACTGGGAAAAACAATCTCTGTTCTCCCAGCACTTAAAAGGGCTTCTCTATCAGCCAGTGAGATGGCTCAGTGCTTGGTGAAAGCACTTGCAGTCAAGCCTGATGACCTGAGTTTGCCCCCGCCAGGACCCACATGGTGGAAGAGAGAACTGACGACTCTAAGTTTTCCTCTAAACCACACACATGCCACAGCATGTGCACACATACACACAAACTTCAGTAAATGTAATAGCAATGTTTAAAAAAAAGCTTCTGCTCTTGATTAGGCTGTAGACCTCTGTAACAGTGTAAGAACAGGAAGTCTCAACATGTATGCAAATCGTGGATTACCTAAGAAATCAACCTGACAGCCTCCTGAAGCATCTGCCATAGGAAGCTTTTTAGACAGCTAGAAGGAGGACTGGTTGGAACCTGGCACTGCATCAGGGATTGTAATTCATCCTTGCACTCAGCCTATAGTTAATAGCATTGCTCAATTAGAGATTCACAGCTTCCCTCCTTAAAACTCACCAGTATAAAGTTCCTGTGGGCCATGAATGGCTCAAAAGATTAAGAATGGAACCCTTTGTGTGTACACAGAAGCCTGCGGTTCTGGTCTAGGCTCCTCCTGACTTGCCATGTGGCCTCTAGCAAGGTCTTTCCCTCTTGGACCATCTTTGCTCCAGCTCTTACCCTATTATCTCTAAGTCTAAGACATTGTTCCTACACCAAAACTGTGCTTTCTAAATATCCCTAGCCTCCACACTGCCAAATCTAATTCTCAGTCTTCCCATGAATTAATTTAGAACTCTTTCCTCCAACTGGCTTTTTAGCTACACAGACCACTGCACCTCCCTCTACCTCCCTGACTGCTCCTGCCCATCTCCGAAACTTCAGAAACAAAGAACTCTGTCCTCTGCCCTTCTTCCCTTTTCCTGGCTATTTTCAGCTTCCATATCCTTCAATACCTGAAACTCCAGGCTGGACCCTTCCTTTTACTACAGAGTCACAAAATTTCCTTCTTGGCAGCATCAGTCCCAACCCCTGAACACTTTACTAACATATAACCTGAGGTGTTCTTTCTCTGTTAAGTCCCATTTCAGAGGCAGGGACTCAGGCCAAAACATTTAGAGTATATATTCTCTCTCCTTCCCTCCCTCTCTCTCTCTCTCTCTCTCTCTCTCTGATCTATTATTTTATGTGTCTGTATGAATATGAACCACTTGTGTGGAGGCCAGGAGAAGGCTGTTAGATACCCTAGAACTGGAGCTACATAGGGTTTTGGGCTGCCATATGGACTGAATCTAGGATTAAAGCCATGCCCTGCCACATCCAGCTCGGTAAATGGATTTAAAAATCATTGCCATGTTTATTCCTATAACTGGGAAAAGTACCTGTCCCATATATATTTATGGAATGAGTTAGTGGGTATCCAGATCTCTCTGCATGGCAGGAAAAGGGTAGGGCCTAGGCATTTTCCTCTAGGTAATTTAAAGAGCCCTTAGAAGCAGACCATTGCGTGAGCATATGTGCATGCATACATATACATGTTATTTCCCCCAGATAGATTCTCACTATGTAGTCCTGGCTGGCCTCAAATTCAAGAACCTCCTGTCCCCATGCCCTGAGTGCTGAGATTTTACATGTGGGCCACCACCATATTGAACTAAAGCAGAAAATTCCACCCATGTGATGCTTTTCTACTTAGCACCACCAGATGGCACCACCAGACTGTCATGCTACCAAGGAAGCAGAAAACCTTGCCCAATACTTGTGTGTGTGTGTGTGTGTGTGTGTGTGTGTGTGTGTGTGTGTGTGTGTACACTTAGGTCTTGACACAGAAAGAGCTACTCTCCAATGCTAATGCTCACCTCTTAGGCTAGACACTTGTTGGCCTTGGGTCTTGCTGAAGAGAGAGAGTTCATTGGTGATAGACTCCAGCATCTTGACAAAGTTGGGCAGGAAGAGGATGACTTGTACATCATGGTTGGCTAGGTGCCTCCCACAGCTGATACCCTGAGCCCCCTTCACATGGGGCCCACACAGCAAGGCTACAGTAGGCCTCTGGTGGACATTCTTAGGATTCAACCTAGAACACAAAGTGAAGAAGCAGTTTCTGGACACAGACTGGCCAATCTCTTAAGTCCCCAACACAGAAACAGGTAACTGTTGCTCTCAGGGGCACCCCACTCCCACTCTCCACTGCTGACCAAGTCTTAGGTCCCAGAGAAACCCAAGTCCACTACAAATCTAACAGGCCTGTAGTGTGGCCCTCACTGCTTGTTCTTCCCACTAGGAGTCCACCCAGAACAAGTAGCATAAAACCCTGTTTGCCAGAACTATGTTCTGACCCAAGAATGTCTTCATGTGAACTGTTAGATCCAAAACTCCATGTGGCGGAATTGCTCCATCTCTCACCCCCAGACCAACAAGGTCAGGTTCCTCATTCTTCCATGGAGTTGTAAGGCTCTTTCCTGCCCGTGCTCAAACTATGGCCTCCAGGCAAACAGTCCTTTACTTTCCAGACTCTGAGCAACCTTTTCTTTTAGTTCAGATCAAGGCTCTCAGCTCTGTGGGGATTACCCTGACTCACACTAGTTGTTTTCCCTTTCTTGACCCCTATTGTCCTTGATTATTTGCCAATCCACGTTTGCTTCCGAGGTGCCAATAATCTGATGAGGGCAATGCTGTGGATGATTCCTAGTATTTCTCAGGGGGCTGTGTGAGCAAATGGACGAAAAGCAATCCCCAACACAGGCATCTCAGCTGAGACTAGGCACTAGGGAAGGACCTGCCTTGCAGAAGGCAGTCACTTGTTTTCCTGCTGGTCAAAGCTGTCATGCCACTTGCTCAGATCAGCCCTGGAGGGGCCCATATCAAAGGCAGAAGGTAGAGGAGAGGGAAACTGCAAGATTTAGGGGTGGAACAGTGCCAATCTCGTCTCCCACAGGGAGGAAGAGGATAGGTATTGTCAAGACAAACTTCCCTTCCCAAAGACTCTTGGAAGAACTTAGTACCATCCTCTCCACAGACACCAAGTTAGTCACTACCCCATTATCTCTGCCTCTAGAGCAGTGGTTCTCAACATGTGGACCAGAACCCCTTCGAGGGTTACATAACCCTTCACAAGGGTCATATATCTAAGATTTACATTACAATTCTTAACAGCAGCAGAATTATAGCTATGAAATAGCAACGATAAGACTTGAACTCTTAAAAAAAATAGCAACGAGCTGGGCGGTGGTGGCACACGCCTTTAATCCCAGCACTCGGGAGGCAGAGGCAGGCTGCCTGTGAGTTCAAGGCCAGCCTGGTCTACAAGAGCTAGGTCCAGGACAGGCTCTAAAAAAGCTGCAGAGAAACCCTGTCTCGAAAAACCAAAAAAAAAAAAAAAAAAAAAAAGCAACGAAAAATGATTTTATTATGGTCAACATGAGGAACTGTACCGAAGGGCTACAGCATTTGGGCTTTCCCTCACCCATCACAAGCCTTCACCTAGAAGAAAGTGACAGGTGTCTAGCACCCACAGCACCTCTGCAGACACCCGCAGTGTTACCTGGGCAGTCCTTCAAGCTCTAAGCCATAGTTTGCTCCTCTTAAATCATGGGGCTGTAATATTTCTCTTCAGTGTGAAGCTCTGAGCAGCACATAAAATTCTGTTGTGGAAAACAGCACTTGACACACAGTGCACACAGACAGAAACAGTGTCTGGCTCCCAAAGGCCTATTGACAACTGCTACAAAGGACACAGATGGGTCTCCTGAGAGCTCAGACTAAGGAAAACACTAGTCACAAAAAGCTAGCTAGAGAAGAGCGCACTGGTGAGGACATGCATAGCATGCCCATGCTATGGTCTCCAGACGGCTCCAAAACCCTTCTCTCCAAGGAACTCATTCCAAGACCTACCCGAATGGCTACTCTGAGCATAGTGTGTGCAACAAGCTATCCCTCCTTGGGGAGTCTCCTTCCTATACAGGAACATCAGAGACCCTGTACAGCAAAGAACAGGCCCAAGCAAAGCACAAGGGGAAACAAATACTCCTAACTCTACAAGGCAGAGTGAAATCCATCCATGCAGGATCAAACTTGCTTTCGTTGAGACTGCTTCAGAGCCAGGAGACACTGTGCAGCCAAGCACAGAAGGAGACGTCCTAGACACACTCTCTGCTTCCGTCACCACAGCGACTGACTCAGTACATGTCCTCCAGACTACCCAGGCTACAAGAGGGCGGGAGGAGAGTGTGCTGTGTTGTCACTGGTGTGTGCGGTGTCAAACACAAGGTCTAGTACATACCCCCTGGTAAGACCATGCTCTGCTTCTAGCAATGACCTTGGGCAGGCAGAACTATCTCCTCTGATAGGATTTTTAGGGTGTTTCTAGAAGTTTCAGGTATGGCGCTCAAAACTGATGCGCTTCCTAGTAAAAGGCTGAGTGTCGAAGCCCAGATCTCTGCAAGGTCTTTCGAAGTCAGGCCTGACAATTAGTAGGGAGCTCAAAAGCCCAGACAGCTGCTGTCAGCAAAGAAGGGAGGGGAAGGACTTCCAGGAGATAGGTAGGAGAGAAGCAAATGGAGACATGTGGCATAAGGGAGGCTCACAGGAGATAGGCCATGTGTGCATGTGAGGTGCTGTGGACTGACCAGGCAGGACATCATCAGCCCACACTCAGCAGGGTCACTTACCTGTTGGGTCCTCCGAGGAGAGTCAGTGCCATCTGACTGGCACACACACCAGTCATCTCAAGTCTCCGCTCTAGGGTCAGCCCATGCTTCTCAGCTACAGACAACAGTTTTTTATGTAGCTCATAGGAGACACTTGGGACCACCAGGCCAGAGTCTGTGGTTAAAAGAGGCAAGAAGCAAGGGAAAATTATTATAAGAAACCAGGCTTTAAAAAAAATGTAGGCATTCTATGCAGATTCTGAGACAGGGTCTCTCATGTAGCCCAGGCTTAAACTTACTATGTAGCTAAGGATGGCTTTGAACTCCAAATCTTTTTTCTACCTCTTAAATGCTGAAATTAAAAGTGAGCACAGCCACAGCCAATTTATTCAGTATTGAGAACTGAACCCAGAACTTTGTGTGTGCTAGGCAAAAACTACCAAATGAGCTGTATTCTAGGCCAAATGTCAACTTTTAAAGACTCATCCTTGCAAGGCATGGTGAAGCATGCCTTTAATTTCAGCATTCTAGAGTCAGAGGCAGTCAGATGTGAGTTTGAGGCAAGCCTGGTCTACTAGTGAGTTCCAGGACAGTCAGGACTATGTAGAGAGCCTGTTTTAAAAAAGAAGACCAAGCCTCACCTGATCCATTCTCCTCCCTGAAGCGAAGGCATGCTCGAGGAGTAAATGACAACTTATACACAACTTGGTCTAGATCAGTGTTCTCAACCCATGGTTCGAATGACCCTTTCACAGGGGTCACCTATGACCTTTGGACAACAGATTTTTATATTACGATTCATAACAGTAACAAAATTACAATTATGATGTAGCACCGAAAACAATTTTATGGCTGGGGTCACCACAACAGAAGGAACTGTGTGAAAGGTCGCAGCATTAGGAAGGCTGAGAACCACCGATGCAGATCAACATGAAGCACTCGGCTTCAGGCCGCTATGCACAGGGGCCACAGCAATCCATCACGACAAAGAGCACACTTTCCCCAAAGTGGGGGAAGTCACCCTGGACTGTAGTTTTCCTCATCAATAGGCTGCTCCTCTTTCCCAAGAATTGGAACAGACAATAATGCCCTTTGACCTTTCTGAACACTGCTATTCTCATCAATTTCTTGGCAGGAAGTTCTACCCATTTGCTCTCTGCTTCCTCTTATTTCTTTCTTCCACTTAGTTCTTTCTCTTAGCTTAAGGAAATTTAGACAGCAACTTGTTTTCTCAAATGTCATTTTCCCCTATTTGCATACTACCCAACCTTCTGGCCACAGCAAAACAACTGTCAAACTACTTAAACGAACATTTTGCTTCATTCCCCAGAAACAAGATTCTAACAATTCTGCCTGGCAGCTAGTATACTTGGACAAGTTTATGTGGTGTACCCACATACATACATCAGTATCTTCAGACCAGTGACACTTCAGAAAGCAGGAAACCAGGCAAAGAAGAAATACCAAAGTAAAAACAGGTGATCTGAAGCCCTTGCTTTAATGCCATCTTACAAATGCCAAAGCTGGACTGGCCCCAGACCATTTAGCTTCCCTGTCTGAAGAAACAAACATGGGCTCTGGGCTCCATAGCCAGCTCAGAGGCTAAGAGCATTGGCTACTCTTTCTGAAGATTCAGGTCTGAGACCAATAGCCACATGACAGCTCACAACCATCCGTAAACTCCAGTTCCAGGGCATCAGAAACTCTTTCTGGCTTTGGTGGGTATTGTATACACATGGCACACACATACATGCAGGCAAAACACCCACACATGCTTACAACATGTGTTGTAAAACACCCACACAAAACCAACAACAAAACAAGCTCTAGCAAGTCATCGGAGGATTGCCTACTGGCTGTGTCCGGCATTTTAGATCCTGTATCCTCAATTCCATTGGACTGTGAACTCCAAGCAGGAAGGTGACCGTTTTAAATCAGTAGCCATGGTTTCCGGAGCGTGTTAGCTTGTTGCATCTCCATCGTCAAGACAGGTAAGGTCTCACCAACTGGTCAAATGTATAGATACAAACCTCATGCTATTTGTGATCTGGTCTAAAAACAGAAGTTTTCTTGTGGATCACTGCTGCAGTATTCTGCTTAGAAAAACTTGCCTGCCCTGCTGGTCATTTCTAGAGAAATTTATTTTTCTTTTTTTCCTTTTCTTTCTTTTTCTTTTTTTTTCTTTTTTCTTTTTTTTTGAGACAGGGCCTCTCTGTGTGATCCTGGCTGTCACAGAACTCACTATGTAGACCAGACTGGCTTTGAACTCACAGAGACACTGCCTCCTGAAAATGGGATTAAAGGTGTGCACTATCACTGTCCATCGAGA
Organism: Arvicola amphibius; assembly: GCF_903992535.2. Lineage (NCBI taxonomy): Eukaryota > Metazoa > Chordata > Mammalia > Rodentia > Cricetidae > Arvicola > Arvicola amphibius. The sequence continues at coordinate 126,088,053 of NC_052049.1, read as the reverse complement.
AAGGCATAATGAAAAGTGCCTAACATTTGTCAAAATAAATTATCAGTTGAGTGCTTCTACCTGCCCAACCCATTTCTGTTATGGGCAGAGGTGACCAACAGCACCTTTCAAGTGCCGACTCTCTTCCTACCCCTCTCTAAAATTTAAGTCACTGGTGTTCCAGGCACTAAGGCTGAAGGTGCAGTCTTACCTTATACATCAAAACGTGATTAAAACAGCTGGTTTTTTATGGCCCACTTTAGATAGGCACATATTTGTGGAACTAACTAGGAAGCCCTGAGAGGCTGAGTTTCCAAGCCTCCTGAGCTGTCGTACTCCAAACCTGTCAGGACTAGTCATACAGTCATACATGTACTTCAAAAGGCTCCCTCCCTGCAAAGCCATGCAAAGTAGAGCTTTCCTTCTGCCTGCGCTCCTTCACCTGTTTACCTGAACTGGTACTGTTGGGTTTATAATGGAGTGGTCTGCTACCCTATAAATCAAGTTTTCCCAGTCTGGCTCTTGTGTTGTACACAGACAGGAATCTCTCTGGGAACAAGTAGATCCATTTTCAGCCCATCCTTGCCTCATAGCCCTGAAGACTATGAATACAATTCTGGGGATGGGGAAGCTAGCATTCCCCACTCTGGCTAGAAGCCACTACAGCTGGAAACTCAATCTCCTACCATCTCCCCTGGTCTGTGCAGAGAGGAAGGGGTACTGCTGATGGGCTGGCCTATTTCTATAACCTAGAATGAGAGAGGCTAGAATCCTCTTTGCCTGAAGTCATATGCTGGGGACTTTACGAGAGCCTGCTGTTTGCTTCTCCAAAAGGAACACATAAGAATCACACAATATTCCTTTTAAACATTATAAAGAAAGTTCAAGAAGCTGGACTTGCTTATCAAAAACAGTCAGGGGGAATAAAAATAAGCTCCAAAGGAAATGAAGCAAGAACATAGCGTGTATACTGCAAACAATAACCCTGGCAGTCTGAACATGGTCCAAGTCTAATAATTATGTTTGGGTTGGAAGGTGGATCTTTATTGTTTGGGAATCAAGGCAGTCAATCGGTTTCTGGGTTTCTCTGGATATCAGTATGCATTTCACAGCTGTACTGAAGTAAGAAAGGGGGATATAACTATGCAATCTGTGACAAGCAGAGCATTCACAAGGCTCCCATTAACCTCTAGATATCAAGGAAAACAAGCACAGACTGCATGAACGCAAAGGGGGCTCCTCCTTGTGTTGCTCATTTCCACAGCGTGGGGCTGGTTGTCTCGTTCTCAGGACCCAGGGGCCCGGTATTGCATATATCTGTCCTTTCTCACACTTTCACTTATGCATTCCCCATCCCAATCTACACTACTTCAGGTCTTTCTCTCCTTATAGACTGCACACGTCCCCATATTCTCCATGTCCCAGCCTGGAAGCCCCGCATTCAAGCTTCCCCTCTCATCCATCCAGGTCTAGCCTTTCTCCTGTCTAACCAGACTCTTACAACAAAGTGCCTCTCAGTGTAGCACCATCTTCACACAAATGTGGTCCTTTAGTAGGAAAGGTTCTGTGCTCCGTCTCATGAACAAGGAGCACAGCTCCACTGATGGGCATGAGATTTCTCTAGGTCTGTAAACGGAGTCTAATCTGTAGCAATCCCAAAATGGAGGCTCTGGGAGGAGGTAACATACTTTCTGTGGTTCAAAACCACCTGCAAATTAGCACCTTCAGACTAGCAATGTATAAGTAGCCCCTGCAGATCTATAGGAAATCTACTACAAAATGCAATGTAGCATCAAGAGGGATTGTTAAGAGAAGCCTAGAGATATGCAACAACCAACATCCTGGCAACAAGCCTTTATCCTGGCTGCAGCAATCTCACAGCCTTTCCCGCACACACGCACCACCTCTGTCAGGCCTCAGCACACTCCTCACTTCCAGTCTCTACTCCAACAGCCCTAAATCCCTTAGACTCTTAGCTCCCCTCTCATTGCATTAGTTTTTCTCAATCTTTACTTTAAAACATTTCATTATATGTACTTACTTATTTGTGCACACATGCAATGGTGAAGAAATCTTGTGGGAGTCAGTTCTTACCATTATGTGGGTTCTGGGGATCAAACTCACATAGGCAGACATCAGATAAGGCACAGACTCATTAGCTTCCTACTGGCCTTATAGCTCAAGATCCTTCTCAATGGAACTCACAACCACTTTCTCACCTCTCTGTCCTCCAGAGTGGCAACTATACCTTTTGCTTTCTACAGGCTCAACCACAAAGCAATGCAGAAGAAAAGAGGGGCAGACAACTAAAATCACAAAACTATGCACAGCTCTCTGTAAAGTTAAGCCTCATTTTCTAATAAACATCCTCTTCTTCTCAGCCTAGAAAATCCTGCCCATGAGCTTCTGTTCAGGCTCTCAACCCCATCCGAAGCTTGCCTGCCTTTCAACATCCAGCACACATACTGTCAGCACCCGCACACAGGGGATCTTTCCATCTATTACTCCCCATTCCTATCCCCATGCTGAGTGAGGGCCTTGAGCATCTAAGTCAAGCTCCTGACTGTTAAGCTGGTCTGCACACAGCTCTTTCTACTACATTCTTTTTCTTCTGCTTTTGATTTTTGATACAGGCTTCCTCTGTGTAGCCCTGGCTGTCCTGGAACTGTTTTGCATGCCAGGCTGACTTCAAGCTCAGGGATACACCTGCCCCTGACTCTCTATTGCTGGGATTAAGGGTGTGTGCCACCATGCCTGGCTTCCATTACATTCTTAAGAGCAGGTTACAATAAGCACAGTGGTTTTTTTTTCCTGGTGTTTGTGTGCCTGTGGGTATGCATATTGAGGCCAGAAGTTAACAATGGGTGTCACCCTCATTCACTATCTTACTCTTTATGACCAGGTCTAGAAAAGACCTGATACACTGGCTCCCTAGAAAGCTCCAGGAATCCATCCTCCTGTCTCCACCTCCCCAGAACTGGGAATAAGGCATGTCCTGCCACACCCTGTGTCTTCTGCGGGTACTGTGCCACCAAACTCAGATTAGATTCCCGTGCTTACACAGTAAGCACTGACTGAGCAATCTTCCTGGCCTAAGCACAGTGTCTTGTGAGACCCAAATGGTCCTAAGTATGCACTTTAGAATATTATAAAAATTGAGCAAAAACTATTCTCTGGCACTTGCCAGTATTCTCTGGGGACTTTTTCACTGTATGTGGTACACTCACATACACACATGCAAACCATTTGTTTCCAGAGAGTACTTAGCTCACAAGTCCTGATCCAGAGATATCCTGACCCATTCGGGGGTAACTACTGAACATTATTATCTTACAGGGTAGGCCCAAGTTAGACTCTCTTACAACCTGTCACTGTAGAAAAATCAGCCATGCCAAAGGACCAGAAAAGGCTTTCCAGAGAAATCTGAGTTAAACATAAACACGGAACTAAATTTAGCTGATTCCTGAATCAACTGACCTCTTATAATAAGCACGTGCTCATGCACATAAACATACACTCAGGTATCTCACACGTTCTCCCTCTCCGCTGACAAAGAAGAGTGCTAAGGGGAGTGTGTGCAATTCCCAAATAAGTGTCTATGTGCTGTTGGCACCACTTAGCATGAATATACAGGATAGCAGCAGCAAGCTGTTAGAACTCTAAAACCAAAGCTACCACCAAATGGGTAATAAACATGTTGCTCCTCATTACTCTAGGTACGAGCAGAATGACAGCTTGTAGTATTAAAAACATGAATGACACAAGGCTAGACTGGAGGGCTCTCCAGGCCACTTCTGCAAATTATTGATCAGACTGGTCCATTTCGGAGACAACACTTTTTGGAAACTGCAGTCTGTTTGCTATTAATTAGATTTAACTTCTTTTTTCTTTCTTTAAAATTTATTTATTTGTTTTATGTGTGAGTGTTTTATCTGCATGCACACTTTATGCCAGAAGAGGGCAGAAGATCCCTCTAGAGATGGCTGTGAGCCACCATGTGGTTGCTTATAATTGAACTCTGGAGATCTCTGGAAGAGCAGCCAGGGCTCTTAACTGCTGAGCCATCTCTCCAGCCCCCATTGTCCCAGATTTCTCTTCTTATACTACAGTCTTCTCTTAACTTGTCCACACTCACAAGACAAAAAGGTATGTCAACTAGATCATTTCTCCAAATATTCTGGACAGACAGCCTTATTCAGCTGTTAACATTTGGAACTGAAAAGCGTTCGGCTCTTCACTATTTGAAAACTGCTCAGTAAACACCTGCTTGAGGACTGTGTTTTGAATCTGGAGAGGAAACTGCTCAGTGAGACAACTGTTGCTCTATTTCAGGAACAACAGAAGGGCTTTATTTCTAACCACGGTTAAGGAAAACAAGAAAAACCAGGTGGCAAGAGGCTGCTGGGCTTCTTGTTCCCTTACTCCATGCCCTAGGAGAATGCCACTTACTGCTACACAGCACAGGCTGCTATCCTGGAGTTGCTGATCAAGAGCCAGCACGTGTGCCTTGTAGTGTATTTGTTGGCAAGTATAGGAAAATAATTTCAAGAGGACAGAACTGTCTATTCCTGTCACTAAAAAAAAAAAAAAAAAAAAAAAAAAAGATGTATGAAAACCAAGCTGGAGAGGTACAGTATCTAATAGGAAAAATGATGTGGAAGTTTAAGTGAAAATGGCCTCACAGGCTCACAGGGACTCAAACCTGGAGATGTACCTAGCTCCCAAGTACTGGGATTAAAGGCATGCCCCGGGCAGTGGGAGGTATGAGCTTGTTGTAGTGTGTCACTACGGGGTAAGTTTTGAGGTCTTAGAATTGCTCAAGTCAGACCTAGTGGGACACTCTCTGCCTGTGGCTCTAGATGGAACTCTCAGATCCTTCTCCAGTACCATGTCTCCCTACACACTGCCATGCTTCCCACCAAGATGATAATGAACTAAACCTCTGAAACTGTAAGCCAGTTTTGTGCTTTACTTTGTAAGAGTTGCTATCATCATGGTGTCTCTTCACAGTAATCGAAACCCTAACTAAGACAAATTACTACCTCTGTTTTGGTCTATTTAGGAAATGTTTTCTCAGTTTCTTTGGGATATGAAATGTTTTTCTTTCTCATTATGAACTTTTTAGTCATTTAACTACAAGTCAGACCATGATCTTCCCAAGTTCAGGAATTCCTGTGGTCTAAATAATTCCAGGAAACCACATACTTCATAATCCAACCACTTCTGCATAGCCACAAAGACAGCAGCACAGAGAGCTGCAGCAGGAATAGGCAGTTGGTAGATCAGGCCATCCTGGGCTACACTGTCTAAAAACAAAACCCTTAAAACTAGCTGAGGCAGAGGCTGGAGTACTGGCTGTTCTTCTAGAAGACTGGGGTTGTAGTTGCAACACCTACATGGCTGTTTAAAACTGACTGTAACTCCAGTTCCAAGGGAATCCATGCCCTCTTCTGGGCCCCAAGGGCACTGCATACATGTATAGACATACATGCAAGCAAAACATCCACACATAAAATTAAAAAGGAAATCAACCTAAAAGGAAATCATTAAGGTAAGAGAAACACACTATAATACAGTGGCTTTCATAATTACAAAGGGACTACTTAGGTGAGATTCTAACCGAACTCTCAATGACCAAGGCTACTGGGAGATAAAGGCAGTAGGACAAACAAATGTAATTTCCTGAAACTCCAATTTTAGCACGTGAAATTTACCCATCTTCAACTCTTCGTGCATCAGCCAATAACTAGTAAACAGAGCTACATTTCTGGTGAAACAAACACTTATCAGGGAAACCAGACTTAAGATTAACACGGAGTCTGCCAGATACAGGACATAGAGGAACAAGTATTGAAACTGCCCCTCCACCACAGCTCAGTGCTAAGTTAGCCATCGTCCCCAACAGACAATAACATCACATCAACAGCCAAGTCACTAATTCCTGATGCAAGATGCTGACTTTCAAACAATTAGGTTTTTCGGTTTTAAGCAAATTCAAAAGGCAGAGTGGCCCATGGTGGATTCAACGGAACTCACCTGTGCAGAACTCCTTGCTCACAATATGTGGTACTGTGATTCTACGGTAGACAATAGGCTCTGATTCGAGGATGTTTTCGTCGTGGCGGTACCTAGCAGGCCGCTCATTTGGAATACCCCGGGAACGGGTGCCGCTTCTCCTCTCATAGGTGTCTATCTCCTCAAACACAGCTGCCTTGTCAAAAAGGGCCAGGTTCCCCTCAAAGTCAAAATCTGTGTCTGGGATCTCCTCAATGTCATCCCCAAAGCACTCGTCATCTTTGCTCTTCATTTGGCCATTCTTTAAACCACTTTTCTTTGGGGTTGCCTGATTTGGGTGCCTGCTACTAGACGACCCTGAGGGGAAAAATAAGGATGAAAATCAGTGTGCAGGAAATAAAGGGAAAGGTATTTCTAAATCACATAAGTAGCAAAAAAGGAGAAGAGCACAAATCTTACATGGAACAATAAATTTTAAAAACCATTCAAATAACTAAACATGAAATGAGCAATACTCTTATAAATCTTAATCAGTGCTGCCTTTCGTACGGGAAGAGGTGATAACAGAAGCTCTTTGTCAATGAGGTCATCAATAAGCCCACTAAACTGGCCTTGAACTCCCAAACAGCTTGAATTACAGGTGTGCCCCACCAACAAGGCAACAGAAGCTTATCAAATGAGAAGTGGAAGAGCCATGGCAAGGCCAGGATGGCTGCTGCTACCAAAGTACAACAATGGTTCACAGGAAGACGCCACTCAGTTCTTATTCTCTGTGCACCCAAGGTCCTTTCTAACTTAATTTATTCTCAGGCGGGATCACAGCAGGCAAGAATCCAGACAACAGATCCAGATAATCTGAAATGTCTTTCAGTCTTTGGCTACCATGGTCTCTCTTCTCAGAACTGTATCTCTTCTATACATAAACACTGTCTGGACTATCAAAGACAGTGATCACAGCAAAATAAACACCACAACTGCAGCAACCCCATCTCAGACTCTACTTGGCTGCTGCATATCAATCAACACTACTCTAGCAATCACCCAGAAAGCCCTGTAAAATTCTCCCAACCAATTATTCAGAGAATAAATGACACCCACACATACAGGTAGGCAACTCATTTCAGCTCAACTGCATTCCCTTTTCATAATCTTTCAATGTGCCAAGAGTTAGAAGATCTTTAATCTAGTTTTGTCATCAAGATGTTATGTCATCTAGAAACTGAGGAGATGGCAGTCATTAAAGTATGTGAGAACAAACATGAGGACCTGAGTCGGATCCCTAACACGGATGTAAAAGCTGGATGCAAAAGTGGACGCATCTGTAACTGAAGGATCCCTGAGAGCTTACGGGGTGAGCCAGACACCTTAGCCAAATCAGTGAGACCCAGGTTCAGTGAGAGAAATTCTGTCTCAAAGAATAAGATGGAAAGGGATGAAAGAGAACACCATGTTTACCTCTGGCACTCACATGCACATGTGGATGTGCACGGGCATGCACACATGCATATAACCACATGAACACACACATGCACAATGTACACACATAGTTATATAATTTGGGGATGGAGTTGAAGCCCAGATGGCAGAGAACTTGCCATGCATGCACTAACCCCTAAGTTCAATTCCTAGTACCACAAAGACTGGAAATGGTGGGGCAAACCTGTAATCCAAGCACTTAAAGAGGCAGGACAGAAACTCAAGGTCATCCATTGGCCTAGGCTACCTGATATCTTGTTTTAAAAACAAAAGCAAAAAGTAAGAATTATGTATAATCTTGTATTTGCTATTCAACATTTTAGGGCTTCAATCTCCATTAAGCAAAATGTTCACAGCACAGTTTCTAGGCAGTCAATAAACAACTGACAAATTAATCAACACTAGCAAGGCCATTTAACATTATTCTGAAGAATATATATTATGCAAATATAACTCAATGTTTATCTAATGCCTCAGTACGGAAAAGTTGTGCTAGCAGGGACTATGTGACTTTGGTCTCAGTACGGAAAAGCTGTGCTAGCAGGGACTATGTGACTTTGGTCTCTGAGGGAAAACAAAACATGAGGGTAAAGAACAGAGAGGCGCCGTTAACTCGGATTGTAACCCCACAAAATAAGAAGTGGTTTAGACTAAATTCCATTTTCAATTGTTTACCAAACATTTCGTGAGAGAACACTGAGTGCTGTAACGAGGTGCTGGGAGGACATGATACATAATCAATACTAACTAAGGAAAAATAAAGTATACAAACAGTGAAAATTCAGCGTGGATTCAAATCTTAAAAGGTTTTCAGGTGTGTGTGTCCCCACAAGAGGAAGTCAGGTGACCTGATTTATCACGCTCTTATCCCTTTGAGATGAGGTCTCTCACTGAGCCTGGAGCTAGGCTGGCAGCCCCAGAGAGCCTCCTGTCTCTGACCCCAGCGCACTGCAGTTACAGACACAGCATGTGCTCAGATGTGGTGCTGGAGATCTGAACTCAGATCTGCATGCTTTCACAGCTAGTGCTCACCCACTGAGCCCCCTCAGGCCACGAGAACATACAGCTGGATTAGAACAGTAGTAATACTTGTTGTTAAAGGGAAGAAAGAACAGGACAGAAAGTCCGGCTCTCAAATGATCACTGCACTGACTCAATATTAAATATTAAATCAACTATCTATTAGGAAACAGGCATGCAACCCAATTGACTCTCATTCCTAGGTCCAATAAGGATAATCCACTGGGATACAGAAGATGACAGAAAACAAATTCACTTTTAAGCAAAAATTGTAGGAAATTATATACCCTTCATGAATTTAATATGCTGATGGAAACTGACATCCTAGGAGGCTTCATACCAGTAAATCACTACCATTCCTGAGCTATCTGGAGAAAACGCAATGTTCTCTACCTAACCAGTCTGTCCATGTTAAGTGGACTGACATAATTTTTTTTTTTAAAACAAAGTCTTTCCCTAGAACATGCTGTGCCATGTAGCCCAGTAACAATCCGCCTGGAATGCTAAGATTACATGCATGTGCCATACATAATTTAAATGATAAAGCATGATAAAGTTGTTTATTGATGTAGACACATTCTAGCAACAGCACATAGAGTTTGGTTGTTATACACACAAAGACTGCTGCATCACCAGGCAATAAAATCTTGAGCATACAGCCCACTAATGACTGAAATATCATTACCGGACATGGCTTTTTAAATAAAGTTCGCCTGTTTTTTTACCCCTCCCCCAAACCACGCTGTTGTTGCTATTGCTGTGTGTGTGTTGGTATTCAGGATTGAGCCCATATTGCATTTTTTTTTGTTGTTTTTGTTGTTGTTTTTCGAGACAGGGTTTCCCTGTAGCTTTGGAGCCTGTCCTGGAACTAACTCTTGTAGACCAGGTTAGCCTTGAACTCACAGAGATCCGCCTGCCTCTGCCTCCCAAGTACTGGGATTAAAGGCATGCGCCACCACAACCTGGCTCATATTGCATATTTTAAGCAAGTGCTCCATCACTGAGGCACACCCCTAGACTTTTTATCATTTTAGTTTTAGTTGAGATACAGTTCTTTTGTTTTTTGTTTTTTCGAGACAAGGTTTCCTTGGAGCAGGTCCTGGAACTGGCTCTAGACCAGGCTAGCCTCAAACTCAGAGATCTGCATACCTCTACCTTACAAGTGCTAGCATTAAAGGCGTGCGCCACCACCGCCAGGCATGAGACAGGGTTTTGTTATGCATCCTGCTACCTTCCAACTAGTTATCCTGTCTCAGTCTTGAAAATGCTAAGATTATAGATCTGTACCATCATGCCCACACAGTCTTAACCATTTTGGGGGTTTCCTAGTGGTATCAAGGTTTATGTTGGGGTAAGCCCCAATAAGCCTCTCAGGATTCAGAAGGATTACTATAGCAGGCGAAAATCTGACTAATAAGGTCTGAGGGTAAATGAAATAAATTAGCTACATAAATATTTTAGTTATGTCCTATTTATTCTTCCTGTGCTCTCTCTAATGTTCTCTCGATGTTTCCTTTGGATGTTTCTCTTCGATGTCCCTCGTCGTTCCTTGCTGTTCTACCCATCCCACAAGGTTTCCAGTTTATATACCTACACATAGTTAACAAGCATACTTTTTTTTAGGGCTAATAGGATGGGTAAAAGACTGACGAGGTAGGCGCCTTATGTTTCAGAAGGGGCATGACTGTGCAGTTGCCCAGCAGATACCAGAAGGATTAGGATGGAGCTTGCCACTGGGCCAAGCATCCTGGTGCTGTATCTGCTGGCACAGAGGTGAAAAGGCTGTTTAGCAACCCAAGCTTTTTTCCTATATATTTTAGGGGTATCTCCGGGGCTGGTTTAGCAACCCAAGCTTTTTTCCTATATATTTTAGGGGTAAAAGTACAAACAGTTAATTTCCTAGACTAAGACCTGTGTCAAATGAAAGGTGAAGGTAAGTGCAGAATATTAATAGCTTGTTAAGGCAGAGCAAAGGCCGGCAGGCTATACTCTCCTAAGCTGGCTGTTAGACAATTCAGGGCCACCCAGACCTGTTCATCAGTAGGGGCAGACACACTGTCTCTCTGCTCAGGGCTCCTTTCTTGTGAATAACTCCTGTCAATAAGGATAATTGTGGGGGAGTCTAGCTTTATGTAGATTCGACTAGAACAAAGGTTTGGTTGAATGAATGCTTTCATACCAGGGCCCCATAGTGTCGGGGAAAGTATACATTGCTGGGATATTTTGGAATGAATTCTATTATGAGAGGGAAAAATGTCATGATTTCACAAGAGTTCTACAAACTTGACAGTTACTATCCAAAAGAGTTCCCAAAGCTTTGCAAATAGGGTTCTCCACCAGATCACACTCTGTGGACCTGTCCACAGCTGTCAGCTGTGCACTCACTGTACAACATTTGTGGCTCACATCAGAGTGGTACTGGGGAGCAAGCTCAGGCACTGTGCTCATTAGGGGCAAGTTAATAAATAGTGTGCACTCAATATTGTGCAAGATAACGAAAAGCTACTGAAATGCTAACTATAAAATCAAAGAAAATAACCCTAGATGGCTGTAGAGCTTTCTCAGCGTGCTGCCAAAACACCCCACCACAATAAATGGCAGCCTGGTTCATGACAGAAAATGTTGTCTGCCCTAAAGATTCTGGACACTGAACACTATTTTTGGCTTGGCTGTAGAACTCTTACAAATATAACTGTACCCACAGCTGTTTATTATCTGTTGCTTGTGTTCTCTCCACAAGACTATTCATTCAAAAGGCATACTCTAAACTAAGGACTATCTATTTTTCCAATACTGTCAATATTTTTCCAAGAAAAACACTGATTTTTTTCAAAAATACTGAAAATTCCAAAAGTCAAGGGAAAATGACCAGAAAAATAAAACTTTTTTTAAAAAATGAAAAGCAGGCAAAATAGTCATTTGTCTTAAGTCTCCCATTTCCTCATACTTGAATACGAAATACACTGAAGTTCTTGGTGAATAAGCTTGCTCAGTACTTGGCTCACGTGGCCCATGGGTCTGGCTGTGCATTAAGCAAACTGGCCTCTGGCCACTGAGAGAACAAGGAACTTCCCTTGGAAAAGATAAACAGCACTTCCCAGGCTTGTATACCTTTCAAACAAGGGCCAAGCATGTGGGACTGGAAGCTCGCCTTCCTGTGCCATTTTCCTGCCAGCCTTTGATACACAGGCCCTCTGGCCAGGACACTCTGTAACAAACCCACTGTTGTGTAACCCTCGGTGTCACTAATTGGCTTTTGTCACACACATATTATAAAAGGAAACTTTGCCCTACACTTAAAGTTCTAAAAGGTATCATAGTCAAACTGAAAATGTTTTAGCTCTAGACTCAGAATTTATGACAGGAAGCCTGACAATATTGGAGCATTCTAGTTATTTCCCAAATCACAGCACTGCACTCTCTAGTATGTAAAATAGACGAAGCACATCTGAAGAGATACAAGGGGACTTCATAAGTTCCAACTGCAGATGACTACCAGATCTAATAGGCCATTAAAGCCCAACCATGCTGCAGCAAGTTAAAAGTATTAGATCTTCTGGAGCCGAAATTATACATACTATGAACCCCCAAAATGTCTTATCTGTAAGACATTTTGCTTATATAAAAATGAGCACAAGGCCAGCTACCTATTTTCATGTCCTATGGGCAAAAAAGCCTTAACCATTTAATAGTATGTAGCCAATGTCTGTCACATTCATGACTGTAATGTGATTTCAGAGTGTCTTTTATTTGTCCCTAAGAGTCAGTATTTTCAGCTTACATGGGATTTGAAAAACATGATTTTAAATTTATTATTAGTGTATGTGTACACACCTGCACCCATGACACAATGCCCTTGAACTTCTGCCTATCAAGTGCATGCGCAGCACCAAAATCCAGCATATGTGGCACTGAGGATGTAGCCAGAGTTACATGCTAAGCATGCACTTTAGCAACTAAGCTACAGTGCCAGCATGACAAATATGATTTTTACCCACATAGTGATCTATACACTTAGTAAAACTGTAAGTGGTCTCCCTCTGTAACCTGGACCAGATGGCTGATCCATTCACCCATTTGGCAAGTTTTCTGACAGTCACAGAAACTATTCTTTAAAGCCATCCTCACCTAACCCAAGAAGACATGAAGATGTGCACATTCTTTTGTTTTTTTTTCCCTTGAGACAGAGTTTCTCTGTGTAGCTCCGGCTGTCTGGAACTCACTCTATAGACCAGGCTGGCCTTGCACTCACAGAGATCCAATTATCTTTGCCTCAAGTGCTGGGATTAAAGGTGTGTGCACCATCATCACCTGAAAGATACATTTATTATTCTAAATCTCATCAGCAATGGATTAACTAACTAGAGCCAACAAATATCCCTCAATTTAGAGCTCACCTTGGAAGAACACTTACACGAACAGAAAAGAGGGCTGGAGAGTTGGTTCAGCAGTTAAGAGCACTGTCTGCTCTTCCCAGCACTCACCAGCAGCTCACAACCATCTGTAGTTCTAGTCCTACGGTATCCAATGCACTCTCTTTTGACCCACGTAGGCATAAGGTGCACATACATACATGTATGAAAAACAGTCACACATCCCATTAACCACAGCATTCAAGAGGCAGAGGTAGGGGGATCTCTTGGAGTTTCAAACCAGTTAGGGCTTCTTAGTAAGACAAAACAGGCAAAACTAAACAACAACAACAAAACTGAAAACAAATGTTCACAGTAATTTTCTTTATAACTACCAAAAGATAGAAACAATTAAGATTCCTTTCAACATAAGTAAAAAGATAAGCAAATACTGATACATTCATATAATAGGATATTATTCATCAGTAGAGAAAATGACATATGAAGCCACAAAAATACATGAATGAATCTCCTCCCACCCCAAGACAGGGTTTCTCTGTGTATCTCTGGCTGTCCTGGAAATCACTCTGTAGACCAGTCTGGCCTCAAATTTTGAGTGCTGGGATTAAAGGTGTATGCCACCATCACCTGGCTGACATAATGAATCTTAAATGCATATTGCAAAGTCAAAAAAGTCATTCAAAAAGGCTATATATTGTGTGATTTAATCTGTGACATTCTGGGAAGTGAAAACTACAGCAGCTACCAGGAGAAAGTAGAGAAGAGGAAGGTGACAGCTAAACAGGTAAAGCTTAGGACACTGAAACTATTCTATATGGCATTGTAATGACCAACATGACCACGTGTTTGCTAAACACCAACAAAACCTTGTAAGAAAAAGAGTAATAAGCCTTTATATGTGCAAATAATACTCATTCAGTAGGTTTGAGGAATCCCAAATGTAATGAAAAATGGCAATCCATCTGTATTACGAATTAAGAAACAAATCAACAAAGGTGAAAAACCTAAGTAACCCTGAAAACAAGTGGAGTCTGTAAGAAGAAAGGAAAGAGGAATCACACACAAGCATTATATTCTAAGAAAGAGGAATCACACACAAGCATTATATTCTATGTGACATCGGGATGGGGAGTGCAAATTGGTAATTCTGACACAGACTGAGTATCCAATCTAAACTGCTTGTGCCCAGAGTGTTTTAGACTCTAGGAGTATCTGTATATACATAAGCTATCCTAAGGATAGGACCCAAAACTAGACACAAAATTCATCTGTATTTCATATGTATCTTTTACATATAGCCTGAAGGTGATTTTATATAATATTTCCAGTATACCAGGATTTTGATGGCAACGTGTCACATGTGAATAGGTTTGGAATTTTCCAATTGTGGCATCGTGTAAATGTCCAAGTTTAAGATTCTAGAGCACTTTAAACTTTAATTTTCACACTAGTGATGCTCAACCTCGACCACTCTACATACATTGTATAGTAGCAAACAGGTGAGAGGTGGTAGGAACCAAGTTTCTCACTGTTGGAGTGGAAGATTATAATAACTGAAAGAAGGTAAAAACGATCCACAATGGAACTGGAGAGATGGCTCAGCTGTAAAGAGCTACTACCACATTAGGACAGGCTCCAAAACTGCAGAGAAACCCTGTTTCAAAAAGCAAAACAAGCAAAAAACCCAAAAACAACAACAAAAACTAATCCATTAATTAGTTTGGTTTCAGTTGCTCTGATAAACACCATGACAAAAAACAACATGGAGAGGAAAGGGTTTATTTAGCTTCCACTTTCCAATCACAGTCTATTCATTGAAGGAAGTCAAGGCAGGTACTTGGAGGCAGGAAATGAATGAAGCAAGGGCCATAGAGAATAAGAATGTTGCTTACTGGCTTGCTTACCTTGCTTTAAAATACAACCCAGGACAACTGACAAAGTAGTGGCACCACCCACAGTGGGCTATACCTTTCCTACATCAATCATTAATCAAGAAAATGCCCCATAAACATGCCAAAGTTAATCTGATAGAGGCAATTCCTTAATTCAGGTTCCCTCCTGCTAGGTGACTCTAGTTTTGTCAAGTTCACAAATCTAACTAGCATAATGGGATAATAGATTAAGTTGGAGATGTCAGAATAGACTCACATTTAGCATGCTATAGTAAACATGGTTCCCTACAGATCGTAAACCAATTAAATACAGACACATCTGTTTCTTTGCTTTCAGTTAAAAGAATGACAGTGGTTAGCAATGATCAAAGCCCACATTTTGGTTTTAAATACTACTTTCCAAAAAAGGAAACAACATTCCTCCTGATTCATTTCAGGAAGAAAATACAAAAGATAAGCTTCAAGTTATCTTTAATGTCATAAAGTAAGTATTGGGGAATTAAAAAAAAATTCCCTGTGTCAGGAGTATGTCAAAGGGACATGGGATTCAATAAAAAAGTGTTTCTATAACCAAAGCTGAAATAATGTCACCAAATGGCACACAGTAGCTAGGGACACTACTCATAACAAAGCACTTGCTTAATCCACAATGCCTGAGTGTAATCTCCCACAGCAACAAAGTAACAATAGAGTAGGAGCTGAGGAGATGGCTCAGTGTGTAAAGTGCAAGCATCAGAACTTTAATTCAGATCCCTAGCACCCACCCACACACAAACCACATCTGAAATTCCAGCATTAGGAGATAGAGACATTAGAATCACAAGGGTAGCACGAATAATAGAAACTCAGAGACAAATAATGGGATTAAAGCTGAAGATCAGAGAAGCAAAGCAGGCAACAACTAGAGAGACTTTTTACCTCTATCAAATCTTCAGACCAAAAGGGCGAAATCCTGTCTCCATGAATCCTCAGACTCCACACTCCAGTGAGTCTCTTCCCCTTTATATTCCTCTCTCTGCCCGCCTATAATGCTCCTGTCTCTACCTCCCTAGTGCTGGGATCAAACCTTAATGAATTTAAACCCTCTCATTTCCTGTGGAAACAAAAGTATAACCTCTTCTCCACAGTAACATACCTTTTGACTTAAATTTTGAAGTCAAGGCATTTTCAGAATATATATGTAAGATTAAATCAGCACCTTTATAATCAAATGTCTTTTAGCAGGTGTTGCTCCTTCCTCAGCAAACAATTCAAAGACAACACAATAGCATACAGTACTGAAACTCTCTGTATTTTCCATCTTTTACATGGCTTTATTTTTCAACTCTATTTTTATTTTTGCTTTTTTAAAAAAAAATTTGCTTTTTGAGACAGGGTTTCTCTGTGCATCTTTGGCTTTCCTGGAACTCACTCTATAGACCAGGCTGGACTCAAGCTCAGAGATCTGCCTCTGCCTTCCAAGTGCTGGGATTAAAGATGTTTGCCACCACCCTAGCTATTCTATTTCTTTTATTTCTACCTTTTTTCCTCTCCCAAGCCTATGTATATTTTTAAACATACTGTAAACCATTTAAAGCACATGAGTCTTTAATCTCATAAATGCCATGGCTAGGATTAAAGCAGCGGCTTTGGCAGTTCTTCACCTTATTCCTTAGCTTTCTGCAAGTCTAGCTTTGTGGTGGAGGTACAGGCAAGAGCCATATTGATTGCCACAACTCTGTGGACTTTCTAGGTCCATGCCCCCACTAAGAAGCAGGCTGCCAACTGGTCATAAACCCCACTTAAGTGTTTGGTGGCAGGGCCTCAAAAGAGCTGCAAAGTTTTTACCACAAATGCTGAGTCACGAAGCCTCTCTTAATAGAGCCTGTCTCTGCTTGCCTTTAGCAAACAAAGCCTACTGTAGTAAAGACAATTACTAAGAAGCTGTGCTTGACTCTCTTCTTGTCTGTCTAGAATCCTTTTCTTTCTTTTTTTAAAAGAGCTTTCTCAAGCATTATGTGAAAATTCTTGTCAAACATTTGAATGCCATTTGTAGACTGAAGTTTCTGTCCTGCCTGGTCCCACAGCCATTCAGTCCCAAAGAAACTCACAGAGGCTTATATTAATTATAAACTGTGTGGCCTCTTAGCTCAGGCTTATTATTAACTAGCTCTTACAACTTAAATTAACCCATAATTCTTATCTATGTTTAGCCACGGGGTTTGGTATCTTTTCTCAGTACACCACTTTCACCTTGCTTCTACTGTGTATGACTAACGACTAACTCTCTGCCTTTCCCTTTCCCAGAATTCTCCTAGTGTGGTTGCTCTGCCTATATTTCCTGCCTGGTTACTGGCCAATCACTGTTTTATTAAACCAGTATGAGTGACAAATCTTTACAGTGCACAAAAGCATTATCCAATAGCATTTCCCCATTTTTTCTTTCAAATCAAAAACCCCGAATCTAATCACCCAGATAGCTCAGCAGGTAGAACATGAGACTCTTAATCTCAGAATCTTGTATTCAAGCTCCATGTTTGGCACCATTTGTAGACTTGAGTTTCTGTCCCACCTGGTTCCACAGCCATTCAGTTCCAAAGAAAACAGACAGAGGCTTATATTAATTATAAACTGTGTGGCCTCTTAGCTCAGGCTTATTACTAACTAACTCTTACAACTTAAACTAACCCATAATTTTTATCTATGTTTAGCCACTTGACGTGGTGCCTTTTCTCAGTATGGCATTTTCATCTTGCTTCCTCTGAATCTGGCCGACAATTGATACTCTCCCTTTTCTCTTCCCAGAATTCTCCTAGTCTGATTGCTCCATACAAGAGCATTATCCCACAGCAGCTGTTGTTCCTTTTTCATTAACATAAGTTAATAAGCACTATAGAATCTATTTCTAGGGGTATTTATTATCTCTTTCTATTCACTTAACAGATTCTTTAGAGTTCAATTTGATCTTTCAATAACTGCCTGCCCTGTAGGATTGTATGGTATACCTATAATATGCTTTTTATTATAATAAGCAAAAAAAACCTCTTTCATTTTCTTTTAGACATATGCTAGGACATTGTTAGTCTTTATTTCTACAGGCATATCCACAATGGTCATAACTTTTAGCAAATGTGAGATTACCAAATCAGCCCTTTCTGAACTGAAAGCAGTTGCCCATTGAAAACCTGAATAGGTATCAATGGTGCATTGTACATACTTTAGTTTTCCAAATTCTACAAAATGGAGTATATCCATCTGCTAGATTTCATTCCTTTAAGTACTCTTTGGGTTATTTCCTGCAGGTAGTAGTATTTGGTTGTATAAAGGACAAGCAGAACATTTCCTTATAATTTCCTTGTTGCCTTTTTTTAAACCTTTGCAATTGACATGTTTTTTATGAAATTGAGGCCTTCACCATATTTCCAATCAATAATTGATCAATTTCTGTATTACCTTGGGCTAGGGTACCTGGCAGACCTGTATGGGATCAGATGTGTCTTATGTATATATAAAATTTTGCCGGGCGGTGGTGGCGCACGCCTTTAATCCTAGCACTCGGGAGGCAGAGGCAGGCGGATCTCTGTGAGTTCGAGACCAGCCTGGTCTACAAGAGCTAATTCCAGGACAGGCTCCAAAGCCACAGAGAAACCCTGTCTCGAAAAATCAAAAAAAAAAAATTTCTATTCCTAATTGTACCTTATAACTGAATAAATAATAAAGCCAATTATGTATCATCTGGTATAAATTCTGTAATTTCAATATGCAAAACAACCCTTTCTGCATATTGTTTATCATAACTATGTTGAGAGGTTCTTTAGAATCTCTTAGTACCATGAGAATAGCATGTAATTCTAACTTTTGAACAGATTCATAAGGACTTTGACCCACTTAAATTTTCTGAGTTGTAACCCATCTTTCCTGATTTGCAACAGCACACAGTGTAGGGACTCCAGTTATTGATGTATCTAGTACAATGTGAGAAAGGATCCAGCTAGTTTTCTTTATAAGTTGAATTTTCTTTCTTTTGGGATAGTTGTTGTTAATCTCTCCCAAAAAATTACTACAAGCACTTTGCCAAGGTTCACCTTTTGCCCTTAATTTAACAATTTCATCATTATTAAAAGGTAGCATAATTTCTGCTGGGTCTATTTCTGCAAATTGACAAAGTCTCTATTTTCCTTTTAGAATTAACCCAGAGACCTTTCCCACTAAGTTTTTAATTTTTTGCTTGGTTTACATGGTAAAAGGATCCATTCCAAGATAATATCTTCCCTCTGCATTAAAATTCTTGTAGGGTAATGTTTGCAGGGTAACATAAGCAGAATAAAGTTAAGATTTAGATCCACACAATCCACATGTGCCTTCTGTTATTTCTCTTATATCAAAGTCAGTTTTCTCTCAGCTTCATCTGGTAATTTAACTATTGAAGTCCTTGTCACCATCTAAAGTTTTGAATATACATTTATATTGTTTCAGGAGCAATTTGTAATGCCCAACCAGGCAAAATGTTCTGCTTCAAATATTCTTCCTAAAGTATCTACATTTGAATGAGCTAGTAAAATGTCCATGTAATGGCAAACTAGATAAAAAAAATTGCTTATGTATCATTTCCAACGGCTGCAATACAAAAAACTGGCACACTGTGAGGCTATTGAGTATTCCCTGTGGGAGAACCTTCTATTGATATCTTTTAGCAGGCTGAGAATTATTTTAAGAAGGCACCATGAGGGCTGGAGAGATGGCTCAGAGGTTAAGAGCACTGACTGCTCTTCCAGAGGTCCTGAGGTCCTGAGTTCAATTCCCAGCAACCACATGGTGGCTCACAGCCATCTATAATGAGACCTAGTGCCCTCTTCTGGCATGCAAGCATACATGGAAGGAGTGCTGTATACATAATAAATAAATAAATCTTTTTTTTAAAAAAAGAAGGCACCATGAACGCAATTTTTTCTTTTTCTTGTAAAGGTATAGTGAAGAAACAACCTTCTAAATCAATAACTATTAAGAGGTCATCCTTTACGTAATAGAAAAGGCAAAGAAATTCCAGACTATAGAGAGCCCACTGGCTGAATTACCTTATTAGCAGCTCTTAGATGTGTTAGCATTCTCCATTTTCCTCATTTCTTTTTAACAACAAATACAGGAGAATCCCAAGGTCTGGTTGATTCTTTAATGTGCTGAGCATTTAGTTGCTTCTGTACCAGATGTTTTAAAGCCTGCAGTTTCTCTGTTGTTAAAGGCCACTGCACAACCCATACAGGTTTGTCTGTCAACCATTTTAAAGGCAGGGCTGTTGGTGCCTTTGAAATGTCAGCAGCTTTTGTACCCTGTCCTTTTACAACCTGAATGGTTGGTGACTGTTCTTTATAATATCTTGTAATATTTTCCCCAGAAACATACATTCATTTATAGTTTGTTTCTAAGATTGGGGGAATGTTAATCTGAGTATTCCATTGCTGTAACAAATCACATCCCCACAGATTCATTGCTATATTAGCCACATATGGTTTTAATATTCCTCTTTGTCCTTCTGTCCCTATACATTCATCCCACCTTACACTTTGCTTTACCTGAGATAAAGTTCCAATCCCTTTAAACTGAACATTTACATCCTGAAGAGGCCAATTTCCTGGTGAAATTATTGTTATATGCACACCTATGTCTACCAGATCTTCAATAACAACATCATTTATTCGTATTTTTAATTTTGGTCTTTGTTCACTTATAGAAGTTTGCCAAACCGGGTGGTGGTAGCACACATCTTTAATCCCAGCACTCGGGAGGCAGAAGCCGGCAGATCTCTGTGAGTTTGAGGCCAGCCTGGTTTACAGAGCAAGTTCCAAGACAGGCTCGAAAGCTACAAGAGAAACCCTGTCTCGAAATACCAAAAAGAAAATAAGTTTGCCAAAATACTTTGCTACAACTTCTGCATAATCCAGGAGGGATGTTCTGAATGGATTATGTTAAAAAATATTGTTCCTAGGAATGTCCTTTTTACAATCCCTTTTAAGGTGACATTGTTTGCTACAACTGAAACACCTGACATTTTGATTTTTCTTCAAACCTCTGGAAATTACCTCTCCTATCCAAGTATCACCATGGTCATGTATTTAAATATTAATTGTATCTCAGATCCATTCCTCCAAAAGTGGTGACCTGGCCTTTAATGACCTAATTATCCTTTTGAATTGAGAATTAGCATTTTCAAAAGCCAGAGATTCAGTTATCTGTCTAGCATCTGAATTTGGTATCAATTCTATTTATTGCTGATGTTATTCTTTGTAGGAAATCCGAGGTGGTTTCTTTTGGGCCCTGTATTACTTTAGTAAATGATTCAATCTTCTTTTCTACTTCTTTAATTCTGTCCCAAGCATTCAAAGCTGCTGCTGCACGGCATAGAGCCAGGATGTGGCCATGATATAGAGATTGTTTGTCTATAGTAGCATAGTCTCCTTCTAAAAGAAATTGAGCTTAGGAAGATTTCCATACCTCTAGCTTTACTTCGTTGTTCAATAGTCTTAGCTGCTTCTCTGAATTACCCCATTGTAATTGTGAACCAGGCTCTAAAATAGCTTTAACCAAGTCTATCCTAATTATCTTTAGGGATAATTCTATTACAGACTGACTCATCAGTTTAACATCTGCTTCACAAAACATGAATGAATGCCATATGAGACTACTGCTTCCTTGAATCTCCTTAAATCTAACATTGGTACAGGAGTCCACACTGTTCTTATACAGCCTTGATCATTTGTCAATTCCTGTACGGTTACTGGATATATTAAGGTTAACTGCTTGAAAACCTTAGGCCGTTCCTCTCAATTCTTATAATACAATGCTGAAATTAGTTCTCCATTAAATTTCTCTGTCTGGATTTGAATATCTCTATGAACTATTTTATTAAGTTTTTCTAAAACTTGTATGTTAGGACTCAGATTAACCAACTTTTTTAGTGATAAAACAAAATGATAATGCCTATGATATTTAAAATTTACATTACATAAATCCCATCTAAATTAGTAATCCTCTCATTTAATTGTTCCATTTTCAAATTGTCCAGCGTATTATCACAGAGACCCAAATCTCTCCAATGTAATGCTGTTTCCCATCTTTAATGTGGGAAAAAACTCTTAACTAATTCATCCCTTTAAGAATTCCCAATGTCTTACCAAATCTGCTGCCAATGATGATGAATATATGAGGCTTAATTTTTTATTTTATTGATTTTATTGAGCTATACCTTTTTCTCTGCTCCCCTTCCTTCTTCTCCCCTCCCCTTCAACCCTCTCCCATGATCCCCATGCTCCTAATTTACTAGATGTGAGGCTTATTGTTGCTGCATTGAAGACTAAAAGCCTGTCTGAATTTCAAGGCAATTACCTAGTTTGGCAGCAGATTGTGAAGGGAGTTCATTAAGAGCCTGCCAGGAGAGAAGAAAAACCTAGCTGGTAGGGCAGTGACTCCAGCCACACGTAGCTTGGTCTATGCCAGTGGCTGTAAAGCTACAGGCAAATGGCTTTCTTGTGAAATTATACCGAAACGTTGGGTGTCATACGTAGCACAAATATTAAAAACCCAGAGCCAGATATTGGGGTTCAAGCTGAAGATCAGAAAAGCAAAGCAGACAACCACTAGACCTTTTACTTCTACCAAATCATCAGATTGAAAGGGCGAGATTGTCTCCATGAATCCTTAGACTCCACATCCAGTGAGTTCCTGTCTCTTTTATATTTTTATAATTCCTGTCTTTTATACTCCTTTCTCCACCCCCCCCCCATATAGCTCCTGTTCCCACCTACCTAGTGCTGGGATTGAAGGTGTGTGACTCCCAAACACCAGCATTAAAGGTGTGAGCCACCACCACTTGGATCTCCTTCAGAATCGATCTTGTGTAGCCCAGGGTAGCCTTGAACTCTCAGAGATTCATCCACCTGTGATGTAGGAGTGTTTCTATCTATCTGCTGTTTCATTGGTTAATTAATAAAGAAACTGCTTGGCCTGATAGGTTAGAACATAGGTGGGTGGAGTAGACAGAACAGGATGCTGGGAGTGAGGCAGATGCCTCGGGCAATTGCCCTGCTTCTCCTCTCTGGGACAGTCGCCATGAAGCCAGCCACCAGGTCAGACATGCTGAATCCTTCCCGGTAAGACACCACTCGTGGTGTTACACAGATTATTAAATATGGGTTAAGGCTGAAACTAATGGGCCAGGCAGTGTTTAAAAGAATACAGTTTGTGTGTTGTTATTTCAGGTGTAAAGCTAGCACAGTTCGCTGCTCCTCACTACACACCTGTCTCCTGAGTCCTGGGATTAAAGGTGTGTGCCACCATTCCCTGGCCTCTAGTGGCTTAGCTATACATTCTGATCTTCAGGCAAGCTTTATTTATTAAAATACAAATATCACTACATCACAGGGGCTCAGTGACCAGTCAATATGGTCAGTTGGTGAACTCTAGTTTTAGTGAGAAACTTCCTGAAAATATAAGGTAAGGATGAGAAAGTGATGGAAGAATATACCCAATATCAACCTTTGGCCTCTACAAGCACACACAGATAGATGTAGAGACATGTGCATACACACGTGCGCAAATACATTTGGTACACCACAAGCACAGGCACATACACAATCAATGAGTCAAGGACTAAATAAACACCTGTGAGTCAAAACTCTACTACTCTAAATGACTGACTGAATAAGCCAGCACTCAGGAGGCAGAGAAATGCAGGTCTTTGTGAGTTATAGACTAGCCTTGTTTACATAATGAGTTCCTGGTCAGCCAACGGCTGCACAATGAGACCCTGACTCAGAAGAAAAAAAGGCATAAATAAATACATGGGGTAGGGGATTTCTGGTGTAGGTTTTTCCAAATAATTTGTGAAAACATTGTACTGCCAAGGAGAAGTATCATTAACTGTTCACTCTTTGGATGTGGGCTACATAGAATTATTTTCCAAAGGAGAAACCTGACATGCTATTTTAATCAGGTGACCAAAGTGATGATGGAAAGTCATAAGTTATGGTCATTGTACATAACCTTGACACAATGTAATGAAAACAGCATTTTATCTTTTATGTTTTTCTCCCCTCCACCAAATCAGCAACAACAACAAAACCTCCAAATCACTAATCTAATCATAAGAAAAATATCAGGTGAGGGACTTTCTACAAAATACCTGACCAGTATGTATCAAAACTATCTGTGAAAAAAGAGAGGAAAGTCTATGGCTGGAGTGATGGCCAGTGGTTAAGAACGTATAGCGCTCTTCTACAAGACACTGCCAGTCACAACGGACTGCAACTCCAGCTTTAAGGGTTCTGATATCCTTTTCTGCCCTCCTTAGGTACCTGTCTACACACACACCCCAAAATAAAATAAATCTTAAAAAAGTCAGTCCAAGATTAGTAACTTCTAAATGAAATGGATACCGAATAAGATCCAAGACATTAGGTAAATACAAGGGCAACCTGAATAAAATGTGTAGTTTATTCAAAAAAGGTTAAAATCTAAGTGGAAAGAGTCACTATCTAAGCCATTTTAAGTTTTTCTTAGAATATGGAAGTACTACTGCATGCATTTCAGTCTCCTGTTTCAAGCCATCACCAATTAAAACAGTTGCCTATAGGTATTTAAATTGTCTAGAAATGCTTTTTTATTGCTTTTTTCTCCACTTAAAGTAGGCATTTCCTTTGTTTTGCTTTGTTAGATTTATTTTTAGTTTCTGTGCGTTGGTGTTTTGTTTGCATGTGTGTCTGTATGAGGTATTGGATCCCCACAACTGCAGTCACAGATCATTGTGAGCCCCCATGTGGGTGCTGGGAATTGAACCTGGGTCCTCTAGAGATCAGCCAGTGCTCTTAACTGCTGAGCCATCTCTTCAGCCCAAAGTAAGCAATCCTATAACTTAAAATGTTAGTTCTGACACAAATGTCACATCACAAGCTAGAACTGAAGCAGCACACTAAAACCTTCCTACAAGGCCACTGAGACTAAATGAGGAACTAAAAGGACAGTAAGTGACATCTGAAACTTTCTTTAATCAACTCTTTAATGTGAGCTCCAGAAAGCAGCTCATTCTAAATTCTGCCTTTTAGGAGGTAACGCCTTACTTAGCCTTAACATGACTCTAGTTTATGAGTTTCTATGTTATTAAATTCCCAATATATTTTGCCACTATTTCTAAGAATAAAATGCACGTAAAAGTAAGAATAGTGTAGGGCTGGAGAGATGGCTCAGAGGTTAAAAGCACTAATTGCTCTTCCAGAGGTCCTGAGTTCAATTCCCGGCAGCCACATGGTGGCTCACAACCATCCATAATGAGATTTGGTGACCTCTTCTGGCTTGCAGGCAGAACACTGTACAAATAATAAATAAATCTTAAAAAAAAAAAAAAAAAAAGAACGTGCTGGAAAGTTTTGTGTCAATCTGACACAGGCTGGAGTCATCCGAGAGGAGGGAACCTCAACTGAGAAAATGCCTCCATAGGATCAAGATGTGGGCAAGCTTGTAGGGCACTTTCTTAAGTTAGTGATTGACAGGGGTAGGGACAGACATTATGGGTGGTATCATCCCTGGGCTGGTGGTCCTGAATTCTATGGGAGGGCAAGCTGAGCAAGCCATAAGGAACAAACCAGTAAGCAGTACTCCTCTGTGGCCTCTGCATCAGCTCCTGCCTCCAGGTTCTTGCCCAGCTTAAGTTCCTATCCTGAATTCCTTAATGATAAACTGTGATGTGGAAGTGTAAGCTAAATAAACCCTTTCTTACCCAAGTTGCTTTGGTCATAGTGTTTCATTGCAATAGTAACTCTAAGACAAGAAGTTTTATCATTTAGAAGCATTTTTTAAATTAATTAATTTATTTATTTAGCATACAATGTACTGCTGGTCAGGAAGGCACCAGGTCTCATTACAGATGGTTGTAAGCCACCATGTGGTTGCTGGGAATTGAACTCAGGACCTCTGGAAGAACAGCCAGTGCTCTTACCCTCTGAGACATCTCTCCAGCCCCCAGCATTTTTTAAAAATATTTATTTTTATTTATATGTATGTGTATTTTGCAGGTACCCAAAGAAGTCTGGAGAGGATCTTTGGAGCTGCAGTTACAGGCAGTTGTGAGTCACCTGACTTGAGTGCTGAGAATTGAATTCAGGTCCTCTGTAAGAACAGCAAAGTGCTCCTAGTTACTGAGCTATCTTTCCAGGTCTAGAAATTATTTTTAAAACTGTATTTATTTTTTACTTTATGCATGAGAGTTTTGCCTACATGTACCACATGTGTGCCTGGTGTCTTTGGAAATCAGAAAAGAGCATTGCATCCCCTAGGACTGGAGTCACAGACAGTTATGAACCACCATTTGGATGCTGGGAAGTGAAACAGGGTCTTCTACAAGAACAAGGCTCTTAACCTTCAAGCTGACTATCCAGGTTCCCTAGAAGGAACTTTTAAAAGACATTCATATGTATTTAAGGAATGATAAGAGATGTGAACAAATCTATTATGTATCAAAATTACATTAGTACACATGTTAAAAAACATTACAGGTTCTACTGACCCATCTATGTTTCTAAAACCAGCACGTAGAATTCAATAATCTGTTACTAGCAAACAAAACCAGAGAGCAATATATATCCATATATGTTCTCCTTAATGTTCTAGTGGGGACAGTAAACACAACAAAATTTAAGTGATCAGTTTGGAGGCTAGTGAGATTATTATAAAGGTGCTTGCCACCAATCCTGTCAACCTGAGTTTGATCCCCAGGATCTACATGATGGAAGGAGAACCAACCCCCACCTCCACATGTATATCCCTGAACACATACACATAAATAAATGTGCTGTAAAAAGAAATAAAAGTGAAAGAGTCAGTTTGGGCTGGGGCTGGAGCTTGGTAACAGAATGCTTGCCAGGTATGCACACAGCTGAGTTCAACCCACAGCACTTCAACAAATAACATAGTCTGTCAGAATGATGGTAACAGTGATACCTACACTAGCCCCTCCTCTCCAAGAACAGAAGTCTTACTCAAGAATTAACTAGAGCTGGGTGGTGGTGGCAGCACACACCTTTAATCCCAGTACTCGGGAGGCAGAGGCAGGTGGATCTCTGTGAGTTCGAGGCCAGCCTGGTCTACAAGAGCTAGGTCCAGGACAGGCTCCAAAAGCTACAGAGAAACCCTGTCTCGAAAAAACAACAAACAACAACAACATCAAAAAACAAAATTAACTAGAACAGCCTGAGTCAATTCAGACATCATAACTACCCCCACAGATTTCAAACACCAATACAGTGCAGATCCCCAACTCTTCCTGAAGGAAGAAAGGTGGGCAAGAAGCTTAGGTATACCTCTAATAACTCATTTTCTTTTCCTTGGCATCTTAAGGGATTAGCCCTAAAAGACAGAAGCGCACTATATTTTTGTCAAACTCTGCCAGTACCCCACTTTACAAAATAAAGGATTAATTTAAAGAGCAACAACAGGTAAGAGCTTTCAACACGGAAACACCAGGTAATGAAAACGGCAATTTGACTGTACTTACAAGAGTTGTGCCGACGACGGAAGCTTTTAGACTGACTCAAGGATTCCATGTGCCTGTCCACATAACTCTTTGAGCACTGCTGCTGCTGAGGAGAAACGGCAACATCCTGGCTCTTCACATCTGTCCTCTTAGGGATGTTCTGAGGGGCACTACTGGAAGAGGTTGGCTTCTTGACCACCTTGCCCGTACCATTCTGACTGATACCCACTTGGTACCCAACACCAGAAGGGCCTAATTCTGTCTGATGAAGGTCTCCAAACTGTTGGTTGTCTCCAGGACCTGGTATCTCCAAAATTTTTAATTCTGTAATATCACCTGCCCTGAAATACACAAAAGTCCGAGTCTCAAAATTATAATAGCAATAGAAAAGTGCTAAGGATGAAGCTGGATTAATGGAGATCAGTTACCCTCTGCAAAGCTGTACTTCAGGGAGCTACCGGATGTAAAAACTAAGAGAGTAGCAGAGCATTTAGAGACAGTGCTCAGCCACCAATTTTCAACTCATACTCTACTTACTGGCATTTAGAGAGAGAAGCTGTTAATAACAAAACTCTACAGCCATCTTAGATTTTCAGAATGTTAGTGGCTTTTTAAAATTATTTCACCCACTTGCTCATTCAATGGGCATATATAATGTCCTTACTATGTGGCAAACCCTGAGCTAGGAGCAGGAAATACAGAGACACAGTACATACTCATAAACAACTCAGTCTGGGTACTGGAGAGGACACTGTAAACAATCGACTGTCAAATACCAGGACAGAGATAAACACAGGGCACCAGAGAGCCCAAAAACAAAATACCTGGATTCACACTGCATCTGGACTATTTAGGTTATGTCAGGGTGTATAAGGTGGGAGGAGGTAAAAGCGAATCAAGCAGACAATAGTAAGGAGAAAGGCATCTCAACCAAAGGTTCAGAGACTACGAAAATGTGACGTCATCCACAGGAAGAACTGCCAATGTTGCCTATGGTATCACATAAGGACAGAATGCCGACAGGGGGACATCAGGAAAATAAAGTAATAACTAGGGCTTAGATCATGAGCACAATGGGCTTTTCCCATGGCAACAAGGAGGGAGAAACCAGCAGGGCAACCAGGCTCCTGCCTAGAACCCTCCACCTGGAGGGCAGAGGCAGGAGCTCAATTTTAAGGTTAGTGTGATTTACATAAAGAGTTAAAAGATAGTCAGGACTACAAAGACCCTGTTTCAAGCAAGTCAGAAAGAATCCTTATTCTTTTCCTAAAGTCCTCTCCTGTCATATGGCTGTCTGCTACCATGTGGAGGATATCCATGCTGGCAACTCAAATAGTGTGGCTTTTCCCCCACTGAGTAGTTGCTGAGATAAGGGTTTTCTGACAAACTCTAATAAAAGTATCCTCTCAAGCTCATATTTGGAGGAAAAGTTTATTATGATTCTTAATTTTTCTTTTTTTCAGCCTGGACATATGGAACATGCTAACAGATCTCTGTGAGTCTGAGGACAGCCTGGCCTATATAGTGAGTTAAAAAGGTCAGCCAAGTCTACACTTTTGAGACCCTTTCCTCAAAACAAAACAAAACAAAACAACAACAAAAACAGTTTTTCCCTTGGACTGGAGAGATGATTCAAGGTTAGGGAGACTGCTATTCTTCTAGAGGACTCACACTATAACTCCAGTTCCATGGGATTCAATGCCCTCTTCTAGCCTCCCTGGGCACCAGGCACACATGTGGATACAATATATAATGCAGCCAGATACTCAAATGAATAGATTCTAAATTATTCTTTACATGTACTTATTCATTGCATGGGGAAGGGTAGAGAGGGGGGGCAGGGTGTCACAGTGTTTGAACACAACTTTGAAGGAGGTGGTTCTGGGAACTGAACTCAAGCTGTCAAGCTTGTTGGTAAGAACTTGGCTGGCTAAGCCATTCCACCAGCCCAATCTTTACATTTCTAACTTTGGTGAAAGGTGCCAACAGTGGACCTCTGGAAGAAGAAACCTGCAAATAAGCATCTGTTCAGCTTGTAAGTCTTCTGTTGAGGACATACTAGAGAATATTCAATTGGGAAGGACCAGGCCTCAAAGTATCTACAACTCAGACAATGAGTTTAAAGGACAAAGATCTGCGTTCTTACTAAAATACATAAAAGAATACACAAGAGTGCCTAGAACCCAGTTTAATCTGTGGGCTGTGGCTCCACACAGACTCACACAGGTGAACTTGGGGTTTGGGAAAACTTGGCAATAGTAGAAGACTTCTGAACATGCCATGGCCAGAAAAGAACCAAATCAAACATCTAACAAATCCAGTGTGCTTCTGCATACTCTGCACTGTGCATGCCGTCATGCCCTCCAACCCACTACCGCTGCCTCAAACACCGCAGCTCAAATCTGAGACTACTACACACTATACAGTGTAGGGTTTCTACTCTACAAAGATTGTTGGCCCCATAGAAACATAATAGTCTTATTATGAAAACAAAGTCCTTCAATATTTTTCTAATATCATTTCTCAGTATGTAAATATCAAATTAGCAAATCTCCAAATTGTATAGTGTTACAAGTTTGTTGCTTGAGTTACTAACTTAAGTAACTTAAGTTTCATCTAAAAACAGAAAATGGCTCACACCTTTAATTCCAGCACTTGAGAGGCAGAGGCAGGCAGATCTCTGAGTTCCAGGACAGCCTGGTCTATGGAGCAAGTTCCAGGACAGCCAGTGCTACACAGAGAAACCCTGTCTCAACACACACACACACAACTGGAGAAATGGCTAAGTAGTTGAGAGCACCTTTGGCTCCTGTAGAGGACCTAGGTTCTATTCCTAGCACCTATATGGCAGCTCACAACTGTCTGTAACTCCAGTTCCAGGGGATCCAATGTCTCTTCTGACCTCCTACATGCATACAGTGCACACACATACACTTGGGTACACAATATACACATTAAAATAATTAAATATTTTGTTTTGTGAGACAGGGTTTCTTTGTGTAGTCCTGGCTGTCCTGGAACTTGTTCTGTAGACCAGGCTGGCCTTAAACTCAAAAGATTTGCCTATCTCTGCCTCCCCAATACTGAGATTAAAGGCATGCTCTGCTACTGCCAGTTAAATACATAAAATTTTCTCTTTTTTCTTTTTCTTTCGTTTTTCAAAACAGGGTTTCTCTATACAACAATCCTGGCTCTTCTGGAACTTACTTTGTAGACCAGGCTGGCCTCGAGCTCACAGAGATCCACCTGCTTCTGCTTTCCAAGTGCTGGGATTAAAGGAATGTGCCACCACCACCTGGCACATAAATATTTTAAAGAAAGTTAAAATGAATTTTGGCTTAGGACAGAATTTTCATAATTTCTCAAATGTCCCTAAATACATTTCCATTTTATGCTACATTTGTGAATCAACATTCCCAGCACCGACAACTATAATATCAGTATTATCAGTTAAAGTGAAAAAATGAAAGTATTTTGTGTACTACAGCGTCAAATATTTATCCAAGCTTTAATTCTCTATGTAAAATACACATAACTACCTCATTAGTATCCAAATACACTTCACATTTACTAAGTGGTAAAATTATAAGAATACCAAAGAATTATTTTAAAATAAACATCTTTATGACTGAAAAGCAGTAGACGTTTTGTTTGTATACCTACTTTCTATGCCTATGTGCTACAGTTACTTTAAAATGTCTAAGAACCAGACATGGCGGCTCACTCTTTAAATCCCAGTGCTGGGGAGGCAGAGGCCACCAGAACTCTGTGAGTTCCAGGCCAGCCTGGGTTGCATAGTGAGACTCTGTCTCAAGAGTCTGAGAAAAAAAGAGTGTTTAAGTAGAAAAAAATTAGAAGCTCTGATCTGATATTGAGGGGGAAAAATACAGAATCCAGAATAAACCAATCTTTGAATCTGAAAAGAAAAAAATCTTAAAGGCAAGCTGAAGAAACCAAGAGAAGGGGGCTTATCAATTTGACATTACATCATCTGTAGGCTTGGCAAGAGATAATCCAGGATGACGATAGGAAAACACAAACAAGGGACTGAAAAATAAAGCTGCGAAACTGAGTAAAGGCAAATTATTTTCATCTAAACAAGAGTATGGCTACAAAGGGAAGAGAAGGATAGGGCACTGTCTTTAGTTAGTGGGAAATGACGGGTGGGGTGCCTCACATGAGGGAGGTCAAACAGTAGAATACAAAGAGAGTACAACAAAGGTTGATGCTGAAGACACAGAGGAGATGAAATAAGGTCTTGAAGGAGGCAGAGTGCATCTCAAGGGGCCAGCCCAAACACAAGGGCTACTTCCAGAGACCACAAAGATAAGCAGTTAGGGCTAGAGTGATGTCTCAATAGTTAAGAGCACTTGCTGTACCTGGCAGTGGTGGCACACACCTTTAACCCCAGCACTCAGTGGGGCAAAGGCAGACAGATCTCTGGGACAACCAGGGCTACACAGAGAAATCCTGTCTTACAAAACAAACAAAAAAACAAAAGAGCACTTGCTATTTTTTGTTTTGTTTTTGTTTTTTCAAGACAGGGTTTCTTTGTGCATCTCTGGCCTCAAACTCACAGAGATTTGCCTGCCTCTGCCTCCTGAGTGCTGGGATAAAAGGCGTGTGTCACCACCACCTCGCTCACTTGCTGCTCTTACAGAGGATTCAAGTTCAGTCCTCAGCAGCCACACTGGCCTATAACTCTAGCTCCAAGGCATCCAATCCTAATCTGGCTCTGCAAGTAACTCAACGGTACGTACCCCGAGACACACATGTACCCCGAGACACACGTACCCACATAATTAAAAATAATCTAAAAAATTTAAGAAAAAAGAAAAATACAGGTACTCAAATATGAAGGAATTGTTCAGGAAAATAAGGGCACTCACACCTGACAGCCTCATTTTGGGAATATAAATAGAGGAGGCTGACTTTCAAAGTGATGAAGACGAGAGCGTGAAGAGACAAGTGAATGAGTTCTATTGGCAAATATTAGGAAAAGAACTCTCCATAACTAAGGCCTTTAGTTATTAACTACCATGTGCTTCTGGGGATAAATCACACATATCTCCAAAGACAAACACATTTATGCTAAGGGGGAAAAACTGATGAGACCTTTGATGTAGAAAAGCACATATAATACAATACTGAAAAAATAATTTGAAAAGTGATGCTGAATTTAAATAAAATTCCATGTCTAACAGAGGTTAGAAACAGGTAAACACTAAACCATTAGCTCAAAACTGTATTATAATGTAAAGTCCACTGAGAATAGCAACAGTACTCTAAGGTCTGTAAAACTATGAACTCTCCTTCCTGGCAAGACTCAAGGTAAAACAGAGCCCAGTTGAGAAAACACTGTCAATCAGACCCCGATTCCAGCACCACAGACCACCAGGCTGGGTTCTTAAGGGTGTTAAGCAGCACACTTACCGAAAGGTGACTTCTGGTACAAGACACTTTACTCCATTGTGGAAGGGCCGAGTAAGAGAAATGGTCTGGCTGACCTGATCCACTGCTGACACTCTTCCTTGATAGACACCCAAGCTGTCTCCACAGTTGATTGATACAATACTGCCTAGCCAATCCATAGCCATGTTCCCGATGTGGGGTCACTGTGAAGAGAAGGAAGCATTCAGTGCACCTTGAAGAAAGACTTCAACTCAGCAAGTATGTCAGGCTCTGCACTTAGTGCTAACTGACAATGCTCTGCCTAAGGTGATAGAGCATAAAATAATAAAACAACTTTGGTAAGAAGTGAGGCATAACTGCACACACTCTGTATTATTTTTATTTTACTGTTTTGAGACAGAGTTTCACTGTTGCACAAATTCTAATTGATCTTAATAATAAAAACCTGGAGTCAGATATAGGGGTTAATGCTGAAAGATCAGAGAAGCAGAGCGGCCAGCCACTAGTTCTTACCGCTACAGAATCCTCAGCTCAAAGGAGCGATCCTGTCTCTATGAATCCTCAGACTGAATCCTGAGCTCCTGTTTCCTCCACCTTATAGTCCTTTCTACTCCCAGCCATACCATTTCCTGTCTCCACCTCCCTAGTGCTGGGATTAAAAGTGTAGGACACCACTGCTTGGCTGTTTCTCTTTTAGACTGATTCAATCTTGTGTAGCCCAGGGTGACTTTGAACTCACAGGGATCCCTCTGCCTCCTGGGTGCTGAAATTAAAGGTATGTACCACCACTGCCTGGCCTCTATGGCTAACTAGTGTGGCTAGCTCCACACTCCGATCTTCAGGCAAGCTTTATTTGTTAAAGTACAAAGTATCATCACATCTTACCATGTAACTTGCTGGCCTAAAACTAATTACATAGCCTCAAACTCACAGAGATCTGTCTGCCTCTGCCTCTGCCTCCTGAATGCTGGAGTTAAAGATATATACCACCATGCCCAGCTGAAAAGACCTTAGTTCTAGTGCTGGAGGTATGCAAGGGAGGCAGAGACAGGTTTAGCCCAACTTGGTCTACACAGAGAGTTCTAGGTTAGCCAGGACTACAAAGTAAGCAAGACTCTGCCTCAAAAACCAAAAACCTTTTTCAGTAGGGACATGCAGATTAATAAGCAATATTGATATATGTATACAAAGACCATGAAGACACCAGGCAGTGGTGGCACAGGCCTTTAGTATCAGCACTCTAGAGGCAAAGCCAGGGGAAATCTGAGTTCAAGGCTAGCCTGGTCTACAAAGTTGAGTTCCAGGACAGCCAGAGTTACACAGAGATACCCTGCCTTAAAAAACCAACACAACAACAAAAAACAAAAACAAAAAAGCAACCCAAAGACCATGTTGTTTTATTATATGCACTGCAGATAACAGTGCAGAATCTTTCAAAAGAGAAGGCTGGGGATGTGACCCAGCAGTGGAGGAGTATTTGCCTAGCAAGCACAAAGTTCTGGGTTTAATTTTTAGCACCATCAAAACTCTCAAAAAATTAAAAAGCTGAACAAAATCTTAGAGAGAAGGCTCAGCAGTTAAAAACACTGGCTGCTCTTCCAGAGGATCCCAGTTCAATTCCCAGCATATATACTGTGGTTCAGGGGACCTGATGCCCTCTACTGACCTCCCCAAGCACTGCATACACATGATGCACAGAAATACATTCAGTTAAATACTCACACACATAAAAATAAAATAAATTTTTAATTAAATAAATTGCTACATATAAAAGACACTTACTCTAGGCTTATTTTCTATTCCTGATCAGATTCTGCCTATTTTATGACAGAGTAGCATAAATTTTCTTGCCTATCACTTATACTCCATCATCATCCTATTCTGGCATCTGTTTAGGTATCAGATAGATGCATTATAAAAAGCTGTCATAACAACACCAACAACTGGAATTTAACCAAATGAACAAGTTTCTCTTGCTTCTCCCGTCAGCATGTATCTTTAATGCCCTGATCTTTTACATTCAAATTTACACTGCACTAACTACTGAATCAAAAGGTTGACACTTTGAAAATGTAGCTTTTAGTGATAAGTGCAGGTTTTTAAAAAATCTGGTTCTGTATTAGTGTGTAACTGTCCATTTTTACTGAAAAATCTCCCATAAAATATATTTATATTTTATTGAAAAATCATCAAACAGCTTTATTCTAAAAAGAAAAAAGTCCACGTGGGCGTGGTGGTGCATGTCTGTAATGCCAGCACTTGAGGCAGAACCAGGAGGTCTGCCGCCGAGTCTGCGGTCTGATTCCAGCCTGATTCAGAGAGCAAGTTCCAGGCCCTCCAGGGCTACACAGAGAAGCCAGCTCTCAAAAGAAGCAACATAAACCAACCAAAATTTCCTAGGGCTGGGCACGTAGCAGAATGCGTTCCAGGAATGTGTACATGAAATTCTGGATCTACACCCCAATACTACCAAAAACAAAACGTTTTCATTACGCAGACACTAAATATACATTAAACAGTGTGAACAGTGTAATCACTGCCCCCACTGGACTCTTCATCTGGCGACTACTCTGAGGACACACACACACACACACTCTTCATCTGGCGACTACTCTGAGGACACACACACACACACACACACACACACTCTTCATCTGGCGACTACTCTGAGGACACACACACACACACACACACACACACACACACACACACACTTCCTGCCAATGTAAAGGTCTACAAGGCCTGGAAGCCCGCAGCCTAAAAAGCAAATTGAGTTGACCACCCCGGAAGCGCCAACCAACGAGCACCGCGAACACCCGGCCTCCTCCGCGCTCACCTCCCCACCGTCTACCCCAGCCTGCGCGGCACACCACACCAAGCGGATCCCACGACGCCAAAACACCACCAAAGGGGCTTCACGCCCACCTCCACAGTCACAGAAGCAGCCGCCAGCACCGCCGCCGGAAACGCCCCCGCGCCTTGCCGACATGGCGTGATGTCACTTCCGTTGAAGCGTAATAGGCTGGCGCTAGGAGCCCAGAGGGTGGGACTCCCACGAAATTTGAAAGGATGCTAGTTGAGAAGGGAGCTAGCCAGCGAACAAGAGAAGAAAGTATGGAAATATGATGGTTAGTTTGCCAACTTGACACAAGCTAGAGCTATCTATAAGGAGGGAACCTCAATTGAGAAAAATGTCTTCATAAGAATAAGATCCGGCTATACGTAGACTTGTAAAGCATTTTTCTTAATTAGTGATTGATGGGTGAGGGCGTAGCCAATTATGGCTGGTCTTGGGTTCTATAAAACGGCAGGTTGAGCAAACTATGAGAGCAAGCCAGTAAGCTGCACACCCTCGCATGGCCTTTACATCAGCTCCGGGATCCTCCAGGATACTGCCCTGTAGCACGAATTCTAATTGTCTTAATGAACGAAAACCCAGAGTTAGATATTAGGGGGTGAAAACTGAAGAGTCAGAGAAGTAGTTCGGCCAGCCAATAGAGAGACCTTATACCTTTACCAATGCTCAGACCAAAGGGGCGATCCTTTCCTCAGACTTCGCCCTCTGACTTCAGGGGCGATCCTCAGACTACAACTGTCTCCACCAAACCTCAGACTTCAATGAGTTCCAGTCTCTTCCTGCCTTATATTTCTCTCTCCGCCCAGCCATATCACTCCTGTTCCCATCTCCCTACTGTTGGGATTAAAGGCGTGGAATTCCAAGTGCTGGGAGCACTTTTGTATGAGCTGTTTCTTTTTTAGACAAATTCAATCTCGCATAACCCCAGTGTGGTCTTGAAATAACAGAGATCCCTCTGACTCAGTCCCCTGAGTCCTGGGATTAAAGGTGTGCCACCATTCCCTGGCCTCTAGTGGCTTAGCTCTGCACCTAATCTTCAGGCAAGCTTTATTTGTTAAGAAATAAACAAAATATCACTACACTGCCATGTTTGAGTTTCTGTCCTGACATCCTTCAATAATGAACAGTGATGTGAAAGTATAAGCAAAATAAACCCTTTCCTCCCCAAGTTGATTTTTAGTCATAGTGCTTCATTACAGCAATTGGAGAGAGAATTTTGGGGCTGGAGAGATTACTCAGAAGTTAAAAGCACGTGTAGCTCTTCCACAACCATCCGTAAGTCCACTTCCAGGGGATCTAACACCCTCTTCTGACATCTGAGAGAACCAATAAAACTCATGGTGCATGTCTTACAGTTTCAGTTCCTGTGAAGAGACACCATGGCCACAGCAATTCTTATAAAGGAAAACATTTAATGGAGCTGGCTGACAGTTCAGAGGTTCAATCCATTATCATTATGGTGGGACATAACAACAGGCAGGCAGACATGGTGCTGGATAAGGAGCTGAGAATTCTACATCTTTGATCCACAAGCAACGGGAAGGGGTCTGTGACAGTGGGAGTAGCTTGAGCATACCAAATCTCAAAACTCAACCCCACAGTGACACACTTCCTCCAACGAGAACAAGGCCATACATACTCCAAGGCCATGCCTCCTGTATTAGTAAGGGTTCTCTAGAGTCACATAACTTATGGAATGAATCTCTCAATCTCTCTCTCTCTCTCTCTCTCTCTCTCTCTCTCTCTCTCTCTATCTATCTATCTATAAACATATATATGGTAATTTATTGGAATGACTTACAGTCTGCAGTCCAACAATGGCTGGCTGTGAATGAAAAGTCCGAGAATCCAGTAGCTGCTCAGTCCCACCAAACTGGGTGTCTCAGCTGGTCTTCTGTGTATGCTGGAATCCTGGAGAAGTAGGCTCCTATGCCAGTGAAGGAATGGATGCGCTAACAAGGCGAGAGCAAGCAGGCAAAGAGTGAACCCTTCTTTCTTCCCTTTTCCTTATATAGGCTTCCAGCACAAGGTGTGGCCCAGATTACAGGTGTGCCTTCCAGCCTCAAGATCTGGATTAAAGGAGTGTGCCATCCAATCTCAAGATCCACATCAAAGGCATGTTGTCTTCTTGCCTCAAGATTCAGATCACAGGTGTGCCCTCCATTTCTGGATTATAGTTTATTCTAGATATAGTCAAGTTGATGACCAAGAATAGTGCCATTCTCTTTGGGGGTCATTTTCTTTCAAACTACCACAGTGCACATACATACATACAGGTGAAATATCCAGTATATATAAAATAAATTCAAAAATTAAATTTTTATGAACTCATAGATCCAAACACACTGGAGGGATTTTAATTTATGGGAAAAAAATTTGAGTCAGTGTCTTGCTATGTAGCCCTAGCTAGATTCAAGCTCAAAGCAATCCTCCTGCCTGAGTTTTGAGAATAAAGGCATGTGACACCATTCCCAGTAGAAATTATTATGAATACTCAAACTGTCCTGTCTTAAGAAGCTGAAACCTGCTCAAGCTGGTTCCAGAGTGATTCAATCTACTCGTGAATTTTTGTAGCAGCTCTACCATCTGGCATAACCACGTGTTCCAGGATTGTCTTTTTCACTACATTTTCTGTCCCAGATTTGTGGGCAGTTGTTTTCCCTAGAAGCCCTGGATAACAATCTGGGTATTAGGAAGGTAGAATGCTCATTTCTGTGAGCTGGCCTCTAAGATCTAGGATGTTAGCCAGGCATGATGGATGGTACATGTTTGCACATCCCAGCTCAGGAGGGTGAGACTTGAAGATCAAGAGGTAGAGTCAGTCTGGACCACAAATTGAGACCCTGTATCTGAAACAAACAGATCTAGGAAGTTAATAAAGAAGCAGATAGAGATGTATCATATTGGTTAAACCTCTGTATAACAACAGTCTCTTCTTTTTACTATACTCTAAACTCCTAGCTCCTTAAGATAAAGGGAATGATAAATTTGAATACCATTATCAATTACTCATTTGTTTATCCCTCATCATGCTATAATCTCAAGAGAGCAATAATAATATCACCATCTCCAAGGTGATATCTGCTAACAGTTACACAAGTTGTTTTCAACTTTTTGGTTTGTTTGTTTGTTGATTAGTTGGTTGGTTTTTCAGTACAGGTTTTCACTGTTTAGTGCTGGCTGAACCGAAACTCGCTCAATAGACCAGGCTGGCCTCGAATTCAGAGATCCCCTGCCTCAGCCTCCCAAGTGCTGAAATTAAAGGTGTGTGCTACATAAATTGTTTTACATATGCTGTCCAGAGTCCTTAGTTTTAGAATGCTATTTTTTCCTGATGTGGGATGGTCTTCTGTTTGAGTTTTCATTGGTTAATAAAGAAACGGCCTGGCTCATTTGATAGGCTGGCCCTTCGGTGGGTGGAGTAGACAGAATGCTGGGAAGTTAGACAGATGCCATACCTCTCCTCTCTGAGTCAGACGCGATGAAGCTCCGGCCCAAGATGGACATACGTTAGATTCTTCCCATCTTCCCGGTAAGGCACCACTTTTGTGGTGCTACACAGATTATTAGATATGGGTTAATCAAGATGTGAGTAAGAGTCTGAAACTAATGGGCCAGGCAGTGTTTGAATGAATACAGTTTGTGTGTTGTTATTTCAGGGGCATAAGCTAGCCAGGCGGCCGGGAGCCAGGCGGGAACACAGCCCGCGCCCCATCACTACAATTTCCTACCATTTTAACATGCATAATCCATTGTTGTTGTTGTTTTATGAAGGTTTACTTTTTGTAGGTATGTGGGTATTGGGCGGGTATGTTTCCCCTGGTGTTAGAGTTACAAGCAATTGTGAGCTGCCCTACAAGGGTGTTGGAAGTGGAACTTGGGTCCTCTGGAGGAGCAACAAGAATTCTTAACTGTTGAGCCATCTCTCTAGACCTCCTTGGCTTGCTGCTGCTTTGTTTTTTTTTTTTTACAATATTTACAAAGTTATATGATCATCACTCCTATCTTTTGAAGAGACTCTGCACCTCCCAATTCCCTTTGCCCTGTGTTCCATGATAATCACTAACCTAATTTCTGGCTATATTAATTTGCCTATTCTGGATAGTTTATAGGCACCTCTATATTACAGCATAGAATACAAATTTGCTTGTTGTTTCCAAGCAGGATCTCATGTATTCTGGGCTGGCTGCAAACTTTCTGTAGCTGAGAGTGACGCTTACCTTCTGACCATCCTGTCTTTAGCCCCTGCTTACTAGAATTACAGGTGTGTACTACTACAGAAACTTGTGACTTTGGGCATGCTAGACTACTATCCAACTGAGCTACGTTTCTAGCTCCAAAGTTTTTTTTTTTTTTTGAAAGCTGTAAGAATGGTAACTGGGAACCATTGTTTCCTCTGACTTTGGTTTGCTCCTTATGGTGGCCTGAAACTCTTGGTGAGTAGAAACTGTCTACTCCAATCAGAAAGCATGAATGGTAGCTGCTAGCCACTACAAGCTGTTCAAGAAGGAAGTTGAGGGGGGTGAAACTAGCAAGGGTCACACCCCAATATGCATGTCCTCTTAACACATCAGCCAGAGGAACTTCTGACTGTGCGGGTCTGGCATACACTCCTGCCTGACACTGCCACACTGAGATTCCTGAGGGATAAGGCTTTTTGCATTGATATGCAAGCCTCTCAAGAGACTGCTTCTCATCCTTAAGGAAGGCTCTGCTCAGATGCCTCCCAAAGAACCCAGTATCCCTTCCCACCAACACTATCCCCAGCTTTAGAATCCATGTTCCTTTTGCAGGACTGGTAAAGCCCCTGATTAAAATGAATTAGATGATATGCTTGTGGATCAGACCCTCCTACCAGCGTTAGGGGCTTCTGAAAGCAGACTTGTGTTTAGAGTTCAAGAGAATGCACTCTATCAATGTGTGACAAGCTAGAGAGGCAGGCACCACTAACAACCCGCCTGAGAGCAGTCCCTTCACGTCTCCATTGCCGATCCTCTCTTCCCCATGGGAAAACACAACATAAGATTGAACTCAAAGTGTGAATGTGGCTTAACTTCAGGTTGAAAACCTCTCCACATGGCTGGGCAGTGGAGTGGTGGTGCATGCCTTTATGGATCTCTGTGAGTTCAAAGCCAGCCTGATCTACAGAGCAAGTTCTAGGACAGCTAAAGTTACACAGAGAAATCCTGACAAAAGAAAGAAAGAAAGAAAGAAAGAAAGAAAGAAAGAAAGAAAGAAAGAAAGAAAGAAGGAAAGAAAATAACAACAACAACAAAAAATCCAACAACAACCCTTTCCATGTGTAATACTTCCAGGTAATATTTTATTTAGATCATGTAGGTATTTTCTATATATTTCTGGATACTGGAGTTGGGGTTTTCTATGTGGCATTAAGTGTATTGATCTAAAGCTCTTAAGATATGACTAATATAAATGCATAAGCAAAATACTGGCCAAAATAAAAAAAAAACTTATGTATAAACATTTCTTAAATGAACATTTTATACAGCAAAGAAGAGAGACCAAGAGCTGGTGTAGTGATCCATGACTGTATCCTAGCACTTGGTAGGTTGGTAAAACAGGAAAATAACAAACAAACAAACAAACAAACAAAAGAACCCCAAGGAATTCAAGGCCATCCTTGGCTACACAGTAAGTTTAAAGGCAGTGTGGGCTACATGAGACTCTGTCTCAAAAATCATCCCTTTGCTCTGGACCTGGTCCTACTGCCCAGAGAGTCTGTCCCTCTGTTCTTGGATCTTCCTAGATACAAGAGCCAGCATTTCTGAACAGGAATAGGGGTGTTGCAAGCACAGGGGTACCTTCTTTATTTCTATGTAGAATAAATAAAGGTGATCCCGATAGGCGGAGTCCTAGACCTATGTGGGAAGGTTGCTCAGCATTAGCGAATGACAAGCACACCTCTGTGGCAGTATTTTGAGCCATCTTCTCCATCTATTCTGGGTAGATCTCAATTGTCAAAGAAACCCAAAAGGTGCTGGCATGACCTGCTCAAAGCATTTTTCAAACAGGACAGCCACTCGAGAACCCAGAGAGCTCTTCGCAAGTTTTCCATGGACCTCCTTAACTTTTCAGGCCTCCTAGCTGATGCTGAACTTGGGGAGGCTCTGAAATTCCTGTGGGCCTCTGCTGTGCCCGCTGTCTGTGGTCAGTATATAGAGAAGTAACTCCAAAATATGAGGCAGTCATGATTCCCCAGAATTGGTGTTTCTGGCTGTAGTTAAATCCCTGGAACAAGCCCCCAATCTGGTGACCATATAAGGCAGTCTAAGGTTGGAGAAGCTGAGGTCAAGAAGACCGAATCTGCACTTGGAAGTGCTCGCAGCGGGCATGCTTTAAAGTCAGTCCATAGATAGGAGTCATGTCCACCTTCTCCCCCGGTGACACGCTGAATTCAATTTGCTGCAGCAAGATGGCCAGGAAGAGAAAGACCTCCCATCGGCCAATGGTCTCCCCAATGCACTTCCGCTTGCCCAATCCAAAGAGAATGACCTTCTCACTGAGGACCTTGTCCAAAGTGCCACTGGGGGTGAGAAACCTTTCAGGCCGGAAATTGTTTGGGTCACCCCACAGTTCCCTGTAAGCAGAGGGAGAGAGTTGAAGTAGATGTTAAGGGCTTATTAGCATCAATTAGGTCAATCTGCGAGAAGAAAAAGAGTCTGAAGCCCAGGAGAGGATGGAATCGCCCACCCAGGAGTTTCCACTGCCCTGTCAACTTACTGGTCATGGTTAATCTGCCACTGGCTCACAAAGACACAACGTCCCTTGGGGATATAGAAGCCACACAGACTTGTATCTCTCGTGGTGCTGGGGAAAGAGGAAGCTCAGTCAGGTTCAGGGTCACAGGAGAATCTATGCCTGTCTCTCCTGTCACGTCCCTCTCAGGAGCCTTAAATGGCTGTGCATATTAACTAAGGCCTCGTATCAAACACCATTAGCTCTGTGGCCTGACCTGTGGGGGATGGTGAAGGGAATGAAGGATGAATGTCGGAAAGTCTCCAGGATGAAGGCCTCCAGATAGGGCAGCTGAGGTCTGTCAGAAAGTCGGGGTCTCCGATTCCTGCCAATCACTGTGTCTACAGAGTACAGGGATTCAAGAGGATTAAGGGGTTGCCCAGACTTTATCAGGGTCCCCGCACATAGACTCCTTTGAATGGAACCACCACCTACCTAGCTCCTCCTGGATCTTTCTCTGTACCCTAGGGTTTGTCACCAGGTACATGAGGCTCCAAGAGATAGCAGTGGTGACTGTGTCAAACCCTGACCAGGACAGAACAGAGGGAGAAGTTAGGGATGTGGCAGCTTCGAGCACCTGAGCACAGAAATGATTCACTGAAGAGCACGTACCTGCTCCAAAGAGGTCAAAGACGACACTAATGACCTCATCTTCTGACAGCTGGACATTGGCATTCTCATCCAATTTTTTGTCCTGACAGTGCTCAATGAGGCTGTCTGTGATGTCCCGGATGTGGCCCTGGGAGGCAAAGGAGCACAAGGTGAGACATATCTCAAGTCTAGACCTACCTCTCCACCTAGGCCTGGTCCCTCCCTGTCATTAGCACCTTTGTGCAAGAGCTGACACTCTGAGGCTGCTGTGTCCTTTCCCTCTTCCAAGTCTCCTTCCTACTTCAGAGAACTGGTGGCCCCAATTCACGGGACCCTTGAGGCACAGAGCCTGACACTCCTAGTATTAGATGTTCTTAAATTTTTTTCTACTATGAGGCCAGGAGACAGGTTTTAACTTTTCCTGGTCCAGCAAGAACTGGCCCAGGGTTTCTCCTATTTGGTGGCTTTTGTCTGACAGATGCACAGAAGGATTAGCCAAGAAAAGTTCTAGTGCCCTGGTGAGAATGGAGCGCACTCTGCCGCTGGCTTCAAGCTTGCCTGCGACGTTCTGGCCCTGGACCTGACCTGCTTCCCACCACCACCTGCTCCTCCACAGCCTCTACCTTCTCAAATGTTCTGTAGTGCTCCTTGATTAACTTCTGCATGAAGCTGTAGAACTTATTATTCAGGTCCTTGAAGGCATCCAGGGAAGAGTTAGGTAGGTAGCGGAGGACAGGGATGAAGTCAGCTGGGAATCCAGAGGCAGTAACTTCCCCAAACTCATTGCTCAGATTGACTATGCTAAGCAGCTCTTGGTTATCATGGTCATAACGTCGACCAAAGCACATGGCACAGATGACATTGGCCACTGACACCACCAAATACCTATAAGGGTCGA
This sequence comes from Arvicola amphibius, assembly GCF_903992535.2. Lineage (NCBI taxonomy): Eukaryota > Metazoa > Chordata > Mammalia > Rodentia > Cricetidae > Arvicola > Arvicola amphibius. The sequence continues at coordinate 126,044,288 of NC_052049.1, read as the reverse complement.
AGTGGCCATCCTCCGCCATCAGCTTCTGGAACTTGATAATGAGGTATTCTGCCTCCTTGCTCACATGCTCCTCCAAGTAGCAAGAGGATGCAGAAGCTGGGTCTGAGGCTATGGAGAAACTCTTCAAGGCATTCTGGGCCAGGCGCCTCCGGGCAGCCCATACTGGTCCAGAGTCTGGGTTGAAAGTCAGGCTCTGCCCATTACTGATGAAATTAAAACTGTAGAGGTCTGGTCGGCCCTTGAAGTCATCTCCCTGCTTCACCAGGGCCTGCCGGATGGTGTCCAAACCACTCAGCACCACCACAGGCGTGGAGCCAATGCGGATCTGCAGCACGTCCCCATACTGCTTGCTCAGCGTGGCCAGGGACAGATGTGGGTTCTTCCCCAGGGTCAGTATGTGCCCAATGATGGGCCAGCCCCAGGGTCCAGGTGGAGTCTTCAGGCCTTTAGGGATGTTGGTCCTTGTGGCTCTGACCACCCAGAATCCAAGGCAGAAGGTGGTGATGGCCAGGAGCAGCTCTGTGGCTGACAGGAAGGTTAGAAGTCCATATAGGGAAGCCATGATCTAGGTGGCTGCTGAGAGGAGAGGCAAGAAAAGAAAAGACAGACCATCAGACTGAGGGTGAGGGACGGATTTCCTAAAGCGTCACCATGCTGGTCAAGGAAAGGAGAAGCCTGTCACTGGGTATGGAGGGAGACAGAGATTGTTTGTTGAGCTGCCACTATGTGCCAACAATTCCTCAATAGTTTTTCCCCACACACAGAAAGGCTGGGGTCTTGTGGACTGTCCAGCTCCCTTATCACAGTAGCCTCCCTTAGAAAATAAAAAAAAAAAATTGTGTTCTCAGGTCTCTCTGTTCATCCCAGGATCTAAAGAATTCCACTTAACCCTGGTAGAAGACAGGGATGTAAGGGGACAGAAAATAGGTGCCCAAGCCACATTTCTCTCGGCTCTAGTCCTCTGAGTAAACTGACCTACACTTTAAAAGCAGCTAGATGGAGTATGGAGTAACAGTAATCCGGGATGGGCTTTTTGTTGTGCTCAATTCTCATGAGTGAATAGCCTGGGCTTCCCCCACTTCTGCAGGCATAAGAATGCAGAAAATAAATGGGAGAGTCCCACCAGGCTAGGGTTATAAGAAAACTATAGACTGGAGTCAGAAAAACCAAGAATGCATCTAAACTTAACAAAAACTAAGAGGACACTTTTCTTTAGCCTTGTTCTAGAAAAGGTATGAAAATTTACAGACTGCCCTAAGGCTGTGCCCAGCCAGGAGAGTCGCTCTACAGTGCAGGTCAGTCTGGTAGTTTGGAGCAGTCCCTTTACCTTTCAGGCTTCAGTTACATATGGAGAGAGGTAAGACAAGATTGCCCATGTCAGCCGGGAGGTGGTGGTGCTGGCTTTTTAATCCCAGCACTCAGGAGGCAGAGGCAGGTGGATCTGTGAGTTCAGGGCCAGTCTGGTCTACAGAGTGGGTTCCAGACCAGCTAGAACTTAACAGAGAAACTCTGTTTTGAAAAACAAACAAACAAACAAACAAACAAATAACAGATCACCCAATTCAGAGGGTACAGATGCTAGGAAAAGAAGATCTGAATCACATAAGATAAGAAGATGTACAGTTCCTACCCTAAACACTACAGCCACCTTGAAGTGAGGGTCTTCCTGGAGAAGCTGACTGACAAAGCACACTAGAGGCTCAATTCCTTCAGAGCAGTTGGGATACTGCCAGCCTGGTATGCAATAATTCCTCCTTCTACAGAGTTGGTATCCCCTTTGTAAGATGGAAGAGCCAGGGGAAATACAACTCTTGTTTCCACCAGCTAGTAATCTATCAAGATGGCTGTATCCCAGCAAGGATGGAAGAGTCAGTCAGTGGGACAGGGACCCCCTGAGCTGTGGGTGGTTCCAAGGCTCCTGCTGAGGACAGTCAGAACTCAGCTCTGCCATGCTAGTCTTTAGGAAGGTGGAGGCTATCAGGGGTAGTTTTTAAGTAAGACGGAGTGCACAGTTAGGAAAAGTTCAATGCACCTCCTCTATCCACCCTACCCACCAGAGAGAGCCCTCTACTCTATTGGCAGTCCTGAGGAAGGGGTTACATTTTCAGGAATGGGGAAGCCCCGGTGATCAGTGAGGCAGTAGGAGTTGACCTGAAAGTGTACGGTATCTCATTTCCATCTAAAGATCTGACACTAGCTACTGGACCTTAGGCAAATCCTTTTAGTTCTCTAGCCTCAGTTTCTCCCCTAAGGAATTTGCCTGGTCACAATAAAGAATCTTAGTGTTCCATCTTGGAGGGGTTACCCAGCACCCCATCATCCAGACTTCCTTTTCTTGGGAAGGAGGGGCAAGCCAGGAGCCTCCAGTACTCACCCTCGTCTGTGAGGAGGAGCTGAACCCACGAGTGCTCTCTGGGGATCCCAAGGAGGATCAGGGAAGGCTCCAAGGAACTACCACCTTCAGGGTCAGGGTGAAGGCACCACCACCTTTATAGGACTGTCTGTGGCCACGCCCTCTTCCCTGGAGCCCAGTGGTGGGTCAGAGGGAGGGGCAGCCTTAGGGAATGCTCTAGGCAGGAGGGGGAGGGGATGAGAGAGGCAAGACATCCTTATGGGCTACCTGATGTAGGCGCTGGCATGTAAAAAAGTAAAGGCTGGGGTCACCCCACTTTCAAGGTTCTCTATAGACAGCACAGAATCCTGCTAGGTAGGGGTTTGAGGGGAAATCCTGGGGAACCTAATAAGCGAATATGGGGGAGGGGGGCTGCATCTCGGGTCACGGGGATTCCTTTTCACTCTTTTTGTGCCCGGAAAACAATGGGTGTGTAAGATTCTCTCGCCCACTTTAAGCCAATGGGTGCCAGGAAAGGCTGGTGGAGGGAGAGCAGCTGGGTGGTGACTTGGTGTCTTTCCTTCCCTGGTTCCAGGCTCGCGTGAGAAGCGCAACGACCCCAGCCCCGAGGTCACGTACAGGAAGGCGAGTGGCGCCATTGTATGACTATGTTCCCCACAGATTGAGTACTGGCCGAAGTTCGTGCTGCTTGATCTAGGGGTGGGGATGGGTGGCGGGCATGCAGATCGCTCCTCTAGGGTCAACTTAGGCAAGCTACAAGCCTGGCCGACCCCTCTGTGCTCCCGGGGCTTGCTAGTGTTTTGCATACAGAAACCGACCACATTGAGAAATCAGGAGGCGAGTTGCTGCGGAGCAAGCTGCGGATAGTGGAGGAAAGGGTGGAGGGAGGATCCACGCGAGTTGGCAAGAGGGTCAGGGGCCACAAAGCGGGGCGGGGTGGGGGGAATGCTTGGCATGCTAGCAGGCTCTTGGGGTTTGCGTGCCTGAGCCTGCTCCATCCTTCGGGGGCAGAGGTCGGCCTGATTGTCCCCGCCCCACCTGTTTGGGGGCAAGGTGCCCGGGAGTAGCGTGAGAAGAGCCTGGAGGCCCGCGTGCAGCCACCCAACTACCAAACTCGGAACCCGGCGCGGGTTCCAGTGCTGTCACGCAAGCAGGGGGAGGGGAATCGGGGGTGAGGCTCTTAAAGGGCCAGTCTCTCTTGGGGCATTGGGATGGGGCTTGAGAGATAGAAGTATTCTAGGCTTTGCAGGGGCGCGACTAAACAGAACGGGGCGGCGCAAAGGGCCAGGTTTGCGTGCGGAGGTCGGCTTCTGCATGAGAGCAAAAGCCTGACAGCGTGTATCCATATTTTTAGTGGCGAGACACACAGCACCACCCGGCACACCTATCTGGATGTTTTTCAGGCACTCTCGGGAACTGAAGAGTGCTCCCAAAGTAAGATGTCTAAGGAGAAAAGCAAAACTTGTTTGCTAACTCGGCTCAACCTGTCCCTCAGAAGTAACACTGCCATCTGCTCTGTGACCAAGGCCAGAAAACAAAACAAAATAAAAAATCAACCTCATTTACCCCATCACCTCCCACTCCAGTCCCATGACACCCTCATACATTGTACAAATATTCACAACTGACTATTATGCCCTGGACACTAGGAAGAAATCTAATAATCTTCCTATGATGCAGTGAACCCTTTGCTGGGGGAGACAGGTGATAAGCAACGAGACAGAGACTGGCATAGGGCAAAAAATGAGCAATAGAAAAATAAAATGATAGCCAGGCGGTGGTTGTGCATGCCTTTTATCCCGGCACTGGGGCGGGGGTGGGGGGGAGCAGGAGGATCTCTGTGAGTTCAAAGCCAACCTGGTCTACAAAGCAACTTCTAGGACAGGCTCCAAAAAGAAGCTATGCTACAAAGAAACCATGTCTCAGAAAAAAACAAAAGAAAGAAAGAAAGAAAGAAAGAAAGAAAGAAGGAAAGAAAGAGAAAAGAAAAGGAAAGGAAAGGAAAGGAAACGAAGAAAGGAAGAAAAATAAAGTGATAGACAGGTCAGTTTACAACCGCAATGGGGTTGCCAGGGGTGTGAGTGCTGTCTGAGATGACACTGGGCAGGGGTAAAAGTGTGGAATGAAGAATGAAGCCTTCCGGGTACCTACCTGGGGATGCTCCTGTAGCCGGTACCTACCTGGGGATGCACCTGTAGCCGGTACCTACCTGGGGATGCACCTGTAGCCGGTACCTACCTGGGGATGCACCTGTAGCGGGTACACCTCCTAGACACAGAGGTTCCAGAGGACTGGTTATGGGTAGAGCTGTGGGAATGGGGGATGTTCTCCTGACATTTGCCCAGTGCCAGAAGTACACCACCACCACCTCCAAGGAAGATGAGAATCTGTAGTGTGGACCTGGTGTGACCTGAGCAAGATTACCCAGGCTTCTGTGCTGGAAATGGACTGAAGGACCAAGAACACCTCTGTTCATTTTGACATCTGTCTAGCCCCGTGGTCACAGTCTCATCAAGGTCCCTATCACTGCTCCCTAGAGAATGGAGTCCCCTTTGCTTTTGGACGCTGTCAACTCCTTCTTCCCCACTGTGCCTTGCAGAGTGTGAAAAGCTTTCTGTTACCACCTTTGCTCAGATCTTTGGTATCTGAACATAGAAACCAGAGCCTCTTGCATAATCTACCAGGTCTGCCATCCAGGCTTCTAGTAGTCTCCATTTTGAGTCTTCAATAAAACATTTCCCCATCTCCTTTCCACAGCAAGTTAGAGTTCACCTGCTGTCAGTTCCAGCACTTCTTCATGGCCAATATCAGGACATCTGACCCCATAGATATAATGATCCTTATCCAATGTGCTGCTTCTTCCTCTATGCCCCAATGCAGAAAAAATGCATGTCGAAATTTAATGAGATATAGAAGTGTTTGTGAGGAGAAATGATTACCAAAATTGCATTATATGTGTAGATGGCAACAATAGTATGAGCCCCTGGTATGTAACAATAATAATTAGGCAACAAGTGCTGGCCATGATGGTGCAGATCTATAACCTTAATCCTTGGGAAGCTGAAGCAAGAGGATTTTCATGAGTTCCAGGTCAGCCTGGGCTACATAGTAACTGTAGCCCAGCCAGGAGTACTGAGCAGACACAGGAAGACTGGCAAAAATAAAAACAAGGAGGAGGCAGCAATGGGGAATAGGAGAAAAGGAAGGGGAGGGGATAAGCTGGACAACAGAAGAAGCAGGAGACATAGGAGGTGGAGTGGCCTTCTTCACAGCCGGTCCACTCACTGCATCTCTACTCAGACTAAGAAATTTCCTGGTACCCACTTTGGAGCCAGAACCAGAGAACTGCAAGAGCTTGTGTAGAAATAAATCCTGACCAGGAAGTGGGAGCCAGACCCTTCTGGATTCCTCAGCCTGCTCTACAGTCACTGTCTTCCTCCTGTTTCTGTTGTCCCTAGCAATGCCTTAGCTCCAGAGAGTCGTGGAAACCTGCTCCCCATGGCTGGAAGACCTAGTTCTCAGACTTGCCACCCTGAACACAGGAAGCCCCATTGCTTGGCTCCTGTCCTCTACCAGGCTTTGACTCCACAACTTTCATTAGCTAATAAAGACAGTCTCTCTTTTCCTTCTCAGCTGGATAAACTGAGGCCAAAAAGAACAGGCACAGTGACCAGGGGCAGATGAAATCAGAGCCTAAAACTCTGTCATCCTGCTTCCAGGTGATGGCTCTTCCTGCTCAGGGAAGCCACAGGGTCACAAGCTCAGGCTCTAAGCCATGACCTTCATCTCCCCTGATTCTAAGCACTGGAATAATTGGGGACCTTATATCTACTGTCACCAAGACTTTTCTGGGCTAACAGCCACATTGGAAGGAATGGGCCTTTCTCTAATCCCTGGCTAATTGACAGGCAGAAGGTTTGGAGACCTTGGCAGAGTTTAACACCCAATCCAAGGTCAAAGTTTATGCCTTTGCGTGAGAAGCTCGTTGGCTTTCTGAGTGACTGATACCAGGATCACACTGGGAGGGTGAGAGCTCTTGGCTGGAGGAAGGCAAACAGCTTGGGAGTCATCCTGACAGAGTCAACAGCTGGGGGATTTTGGTCGCACTGCTGAGAGCTAGGTAGCAGAAGCCAGGAATGAAACAAGATCCTACAAAAATCTCTTACTCCACAGGGAAGAGAGGAGCCACACCCCAAAGAAAGCCTGGGCAAAGCCCATAGATGCTACAGAAACCGGAGAAGGCTGAGGCAGGTGACACAGGAACTCTGGGGAGCTTGAAGGAATGTGAGGAACACAGGAACAGTATTGATGACCTAGGCGGGTGGCACAGCTGAACAAAAACAATGGTAGAAGGCGGGAGGAAGAAGTGGGAAGAGTGGAGTTTGCGTAGATGTGGAAACCTGTCACTTGTCTCTCATTATGTCCTCTTCCCACCCAGTCACCGTCCAGTGCAGCCAACGTACGAGCCCTGAGGACCTCTCCTCTCTGTGCCCAGAGATCCACTGAGATTCAGTCGGTAGGACCCAGGCTCAGATGGCACAGCCCTCCACCGCCTGACTCTTGTCTGCTGCCTGACTCTTGTCTGCTCAGCTAAAGCAATGTTGCTTTCCTAGGACAGTCTTGTTCTAACGCTGTGGTAGTGGTCAGTCTTGATGAGCAACTTGACGGAAGTTAGAATCACCATGGACACCTAACTTCTGAGTGTTCCAGTGTATGTCCAAGAGATCTGACTTTCAATGTGGCTGGCACCATCTCTTGAGTCTGGGTCCAGGACCGACTACAAGGGAGAAAGCCAGGCACAGCCGCATTCCTCTCCCTTTGCTTCCGGACTGCAGATGCAGTGCGGCCCGTGTTCCTTCTGTTGCACACTCCTCCACAACAGAGCCAAAGAAAACCTTCCTTCCTCAGACTGTTTCCGTCAGGTATTTTACCACAGCAGCAGGAAGCCATGAGCACACCTGTTGTCCTGACATAAATATTTGAAGCGCCTTCTTTTATTCTTAGAAGATTCTAGACTAGTTGGGGAAGCTCCTACATTGAGTTACATGGTCACCTCAGTGATAGTGGACCTCTGAGGGTTCTGTAAACCAAGCCTTTAGAGTCCTTTCTACTTTCAATTCTGTGTCAACTGTCCTTTGGGGACCACTGGATCTCTGCTGTCTACTGTTAAAATATGAGGACGATTCTACCCCAGGCTAGGCCAATGAAAACACTGTGGATGTTTTGTGGGCTTCTTTGTTTTTGTTCTTTGAGAGAGGGTTTCTCATTGTAAAATCCGTGGCTTGTTTCTTTGGTAGTATAGTGGAGGCGGTGAGCATAGCTACCTTCCTGTGGGAGTTTGATGGAACTACCAGGAGAAAAAGGAGTTTCTCTCTTTTTTTTTTTTTTTTTTTTTTTTTTTTGGTTTTTCGAGACAGGGTTTCTCTGTGGCTTTGGAGCCTGTCCTGGAACTAGTTCTTGTAGACCAGGCTGGTCTCGAACTCACAGAGATCCGCCTGCCTCTGCCTCCCGAGTGCTGGGATTAAAGGCGTGCGCCACCACCGCCCGGCAGGAGTTTCTCTTTCTGTAGGGGTGGTTATACTAGTTTCCTGGGCCTCATTCTTAAAGAAAGTCACAGTGGGAGCAGGATGTGGTGTCCAGTGTCTATAAATGCCACTTTAAAAGTGGAGACAGGGCAGGCTCAGCTACTTAGAGAAGATTCTGGCCTAGCTTGGTCTATAGAAGACACCCACCCTACCTCCCACCCTGGGCTCACTGGACAGTGGTGGTACATGCTTTTAATCCCAGCACTCAGGAGGCAGAGGCAGAGGCAGGCAGATCTCCATGTTCCTGGCCAGTCTGGTCTCCAGAGCTAGTTCCAGGACAGCCATGGATAAACAGAGAAACCCTGTCTTGAAAAGGAAAGAGAAAATCATCTCAAACACAAATAAACTTGGCTGGTCAGATGATTCATACACATACAAAATAAATGTCAAAAAAAAGGAGAGGAAGGGAGATGGGGGAACAAAAATCAAGCAAACAAACCAATCACAGAGAGGGAATTGATATCTAGGTGTACCTAGAACCAGATTTTCCTACAGCCAGGGTGTGTGGGTGTATGTGCGCATGTATATGCCGGCCAGGGTGTGCGGTGTGTGTGTGTACACATGTATATGCCGAGGAGGACACTGGGTATCTTGCTCTGTTACTCTCCATCTTACTCCCTTGAGACAGGGTCCCTCACTGAGTTGGGAATTTGGCTGGTGACTAGCAAGTCCCACAGGTCCTCCAATCTCTGCCCTCACAGCACTGGGCTTACAGGTAAAGCGTTCTATGGCTGCTGCTGGTGTGAACTAGGTCCTCACGTTTGCACAGCAAGTACTCCTGCCCCCGGGGCCATCCTTCCAGGCCTATGCTTTTGTTGCTTTCTGAGGTTTTTGTTGATGTTCATGCAGTGAGTGCTAGGGCTTGAATTCAGTGCCTTGGTAAACCAGGGGAGCACTCTACTGCTGAGCTGTATCCTCATTCTGCATCCTTATTACTTGAATTAAATCAGCACCACTGGGTTCTTCTACACCCCAGTCCCTTTTTTCCTTCTTCCCCACTGCTGCCTTTCTCTCCTTCCCTCTGTCCCTTCTTTTCCTCCCCATTTTTATAGTATGAGTTGGGCATTGGAAACTTGTGCAAGAATTATAATCCAAGCCTGCCAGCCTGGGTACCAAACCCAGCAGCACTCTCTGCATGTTAGGCGACCCTGCATCAGGATGTGTCTTTAATCCCATAGGCAGAAACAGGTTGATCTCTGTGAGTTCAAGGTCAGTCAGAACTACATAGTGAGACTCTGATTTGACTGCCCCCACCAAAACAGAAACAAAACAAAACAAACAACAACAACAACAACAACAAAAATTGCCCATACAATGTACCTAAAGAAGGTTCACCAAGGCTGGACAGAGTCCGAAGGAGTTACCCCATCTCTCAGCTTTCTACTGCTCTCCCCTTCAGCGTCAGGACGGCTTTTATTGATTAGCCATATTTCCAGAAGCCCGTGATGCTGTTGGGTTGTTCTCTGGTGAGTGTCTGTGAGGGGGCGCCTGCTCTCAGCAAAGCCGAGAGTCTGTGTGGCTCTTTCTGCTCTTAGATGCCCTAGGAAGCAGGCAGCTATGGTCAGGTTCCTGCTGCTTCATTTGCTCTTAGCCTCTGCAGGCTCAACCCTTCAGTTCCTGGCTACGGAAATATAGTCAGTCTTTCCGAGATGGATAACTTTGAAGTTTTCAGGATGTTTAACCTTCCAAGGCTCTGAGAGAAACCCTTGCAATTTCTTGGGAGGCAATTCTGGGGCTGCTCCACCCCCTCTCTGACATCCCCCCGGGTTTATTCTCTCCCCTGCCCAGCACCCTCCACTCCAGAACTCAGACACTCAGAAGAGCAGCCTGGGAGATATAACTTCACACAAGGAGTCTGAGGGAGGGAAACCCAGCTTCACCGTTTTTCTTTTCTCCTGTTCCATGCCAGAGCCTTCTAAGGGTGGAACACATAGAGAAGGCAGAGCGGGAGGCACTGATGGTCCCCAGGGCCAGGGCGCGGTGCACAGAGGAGGCAGCACAAGGGATGGCCAACAACCTGGGCCTTCCGAGCTGTTTGCTTGCTATCCTGGTTTGTTTTGTTTCTTTCCTTTTTTTCTTTGTTTTCTTTAGACAGTATTTTATTATAGCTCTCCTTCTAGCCTTGAACTTGATACATGGCCTAGACTGCCCTGGAACTCTAAACCCTCCTGCCTGAGTCTTCCAAGTGCTGAGATTACAGGTATATACTCTACCACACCCAGCTTGTTTGTTTGATTGTCATTATTTTATTTACTTGTTTTTGAGACAGGCTCTTGCTATGTTGCCCAGACTAGTCTTGAACTCCTGCGCCCAAGAAATTCTCCCTTTCCACACACTGAGTAACTACAGGCTGTACAAAACCTTAAGGGTTTTGTTTTGTTTTGTTTTAATTAGCTTATTGTTAGACTCTTCCATGGATGTAAGGCTTGCATGCATTTTTTATAAATGGAGGTTTTTGTCTAGAACAGTAAATGATACTGTGTGTGTGTGTGTGTGTATGTGTGTGTGTGTCCATTCATGCATGCACACACACACATTCAGAGTTGGGGATGAACCTGGACTTCACGCCTACTAAACAAGTGTTCTACCACTGTGCTGAATAGTTTTGTTTCAACTTGGCACAAGTTGGAATCATTTTAGAAGAGAGAACCTCAGTTGAGAAATGCTTCTATCAAATTGATCTATAGGCAAGACTGTGATGAATCTTCTTAATTAGTGGTTGATGTGGGAGGGCCCATCTCATTACAGGTGGTACCACCCCTGGGCAGGTGGTCCTAGGGAGTATAAGAAGGCAAGCTGAGAAAGCCTTAGAGAGAAAGACAGTAAGTGGCATTCCTCCATGGTCTCTGCATCAGTTCCTGCCCTGACTTCCCTGGATGATGGGCTATCAGTTGTAAGATAAAACAAACCCTTTCCTCCCCAAGTTGCTTTTGGTCGTGGTAATTTATTACAGCAATAGGAAAGAAAGTACAACAACCACTAAGCTTCCTCTCTCAGCTGACAGAATAGTTTGTGCCCAGAGAACGCCACTGTGCCCACTACGTGACAGATGAGTAATAGTGGGTGCCAGGCTGGGAGTGGTAGTGCGCACCTGTAATCTCATGACTCATAGGCTGAGGCAGGAGGATTGCCATGAGCCTGGTCTATGTGGTGATCTCTCATAGTCTAGAGAGGGAGAATGGAGCCAAATCACTATGACAGCATGATTTTGATACCATGAAGGAACCATGTCCAAAGAAGGATAAACCCGCGGAGATGGGCTTGGAGTCACACACTGGAGGTATAAAGATGCCTTGTCAGCAGGGCTTCTTAGTGTTAAGGCGTAAGCAGGCCCCTTTGCCAGAAATGCATCTTCTTGAGAGTGCTTGGATGTCGAAGAATTGTTAGAGGAGGGGTCAAGTATTCTGGGTAGTGGGAACAACATGTGCAAATGCAGAGACAGAAACTGGAGGAATCATGTGATCGCCCCTCTGGCTGGTGGAAGATGGAGTGTGAAGATGGGGATCACATACTGGGCAGTGTGGGAGGATGGGGATCACATACAGGGGACTAAGGAAACTTTAAATTTTTTTAATTTATTTTATTATGTGTACGGTATTCTGCTCGCATGTGTGCCTGCATGCCAGAAGAGGACACCACATCTCATTACAGATGATTGTGAGCCACTATGTGGTTCCTGGGAATTGAACTCAAGACCTCTGGAAGAACAGCCAGTGCTCTTAACCTCTGAGTTTTCTCTCCAGCCCAGGAAACTTTCTTAAATGCCTTGGGAAGTTAACAAGCAAGCAACTTTGAGGGGAATCTGGCATGCAGTTTTACAAAGTTCCCTTAGGTGGCAGCATGGAGCACTGACTGGAGAGCTGTGGGTGTCTAATTATGCTTAAAATTCGAGAGAATAAAGTACTCAATGTGTCAGTTCTGCTAGCACATTTCACAGCTGTAGAAAACAAACAGCAAAAATAGAAAACCTTTTCTCAGGCAGGCGAGATAGACTGACAGCCTGAGTTTAATTCCCAAGACAGTCTTTTGTAGCTCAGACTGGCTTGAATCTCCCCACACAACCAAAGATGACCTTGACCTTCTGGTCTCCTGCCTACACCCCCCAAGTGTTGGGATAGCAGGCATACTCCACTGTGCCAGGTTGTATTCAGCGCTGTAGCTTGAACCTAGGGCTTCATGCATGTAAGGCAGGCTCTCTACCAAGTGAGCTGTATCCACAGCCTTGAATAAATGGGCGACAGCCTGCCCCTTCTCTTCAAAGTGAATTCCCTTGAATCTTCACTCCCAGTAACTTTCTGCTTTTGCCCCTCCTCTGCCCATGCCCACTGCTGCCCTTTCCTACATCTGGCTCAGGTCAGTCACTTACCATCTCTACATCTCCACTGATTCAAGCAATAAATGAGATGATAATGGATCTACCTATAGAGATAGCTGAAGCAAAGACGTCTTGTGCTAACTGTAGGAGAGCCTGAGCTTAGTAGATCAGGGAACACTAAGTGTTCTTACTCATCTGTACAGCCAAAGCAGGAAATTCTGTAAGAAGAGCCATCACCAAGCTCTTGTGCAGGTTCATATCCTGCATGCTAATTCATTTATCATCCCTTTATCTGGGCGCATGCTATGTGATGGTCCCAGCACTAGAGACTATAGGTATACATAAACGTTGAGGCTGCGTCAACCTCTGTGTTCCAAATTTCCATTCCTAAGACAAATACTTGCGCTTATCGGCCTGGAGAGGGAGATAGTCTACTGGCTCAGTTTTAGAAATTTAAGTCCACAGTCAGAAGGCCCTGCTGCTTTTGGACCTACGGAGGGAAGAGTGCAGCAGAGCAAAATTGCTTCCCTAAAGCTAGGAGGTGAAAAAAAAAAGAGGAAATCTAGGGTCTCACAATCCCCTTAAAAGGTAGTCCTCTGGCGACCCCAAACCTCCAACAAGGCCACAGTTCAAAGTTTTCACCTCCTCCCTAATAGCACTGACCTGGGATCCAAGCCTCAAACATATGGGCCTGTGGAGAACACTCAGATACCCCAAGTTATTCATAGTGGAACAATCCTTGCACGCTGTAAATACGTATTACCCTCATTGGTTACTAAAGAGAGTATTGGCCAATGGCTAGGCAGGATAAGGTTAGGTGGGAAAACCAGACTAAGGGAATGCTGGGAAGAAGGAGGAGATGTCTGAGGAGGACCAAGCCAGACTTGAAAGAAGCAATATGGAAAGTTCATAGATGAGCTAAACAAGCCTTGGGGCAGCTCACAGATGAACAAAAATGGGTTAATTTAAGTTGTATGAGCTGGCTGGCAACAAGCCTAAGCTACTGGTTGAGATATTATACTGATAAGTCTCTGTGTGACTATTTGGGAGCAACTTCCAGGACACAGAAAAACTCTACCTACTCATAGTCCTGAAGGGAGGAAGGTGATAGGTAAGGCTGTAAGAATTCAGAGGATCCTGGCTTGTGTGGTGATAACTGAGAAAGGTATAAAATGATGAGCAGGAGTTGAATCAGAAAGGCAGAGTGGAGTTCAACACACACACAAAGACTATGAAAGTTTCCTTCTCTCTTGCGTGCGGTGCTCGGCATTCTCTTGGATGCAATCCCTTCACTCTGAATTCAGATTCCTTGAAATCGGGTGTGGATTGGGGAGATGTCTCAATGGGGAAAGTGCTTGCCATACGAGCATGAAGAACCCAAGTTCTGGGATCAGATCCCAGAAACCCACATAGAGCCAGACTGTAGCAAGTGTCTGTTATTCCTGAGTAATTAGTGCAAGATGGGAGTTGGAGTCAGAAAACTCCCAGGAAGCTCAAGGGTCAGAAGTCCTGTCGTGAGAAGTGAATAAAAATAGACCCGTCTCATAAAAGGTGGAGGCTGAGAACTGAAACCTGAGGCTGGACTCTGAACTATGGCAAATGCATGCCCACGAATAGTCACACATCATACATACAGAAAAAAGCTTTCAAATAAATTTTAAAACAAATTTTAAAAGCCAGGAATAATGTCGTACACCTGGAACCCAAGCCCTGGGGGTGAGGAGACAGGTGGATTCTGGAAGCTGACTGGCCTTCCAGTCTAGCCAAACCAATAAGCTTTAGGTCCATTAAGAGACTCTGTCCAAAAGTATAGGTGGATCCAGGTGCACACCTTTAGTCCCAGCACTTAGATGGCAGAAGCAGGCAGATCTTTATCATGGCTTTGAGGACAGCCAGGACTGTATAGTAAGACCCTTTCTAAAAAAAAAAAAAAAAAGAAAAGAAACAACTGTTTCTTTGGGGCTGGAGAACTCAGATTTGATTCCCAGTACCACATGGCAGCTAGCAACCATCTGTATTTTTAGTTCCAGGGGATCTGATGGCCTCTTCTGGCCTCCATGGGCACCAGGCATGCACAGAAATACATGCAAGGAAAAACACCCATACACATAAAATAAAATTTAAAGGGAAGGATTTTTTTCAGTGGTTAAAAATACTGGTTATTTTTCCAGAGGACCTGGCTTCAATTTCCAGCACCCACACAAAGGCTTAAAATTGGCATTAATTCCAGTCCCAGGGGATATGACACCCTTTCTGGTGTTTGAGGCAAAACATTCATACACGCAGAATTTAAAAAGTTAAATGTTTGAAGTAAAATAAAATTAAAAGTTCCTAAAGGTAGCTGGGCACGATGGCTCATGCCTTTAATCTTAGCATTTGAGAGATAGAGGTAGTTGTTTCTCTGTAAGTTCAAGGTTGGCCTGATCTACATAGTGAGTTCCAGAACAGCCAGGTCTATGTGGAGAAACCCTGTCTCACAGAAAGAAAGAAAGAAAGAAAGAAAGAAAGAAAGAAAGAAAGAAAGAAAGAAAGAAAGAAAGAAGGAAGGAAGGAAGGAAGGAAGGAAAGAAAGAAAGAAAGAAAGAGAGAGAGGGGGGAGGAAGGAAGGAAGGAAGGAAGAAAGAAAGAAAGAAAGAAAGAAAGAAAGAAAGAAAGAAAGAAGGTGGAGGCAGGCATAGTGGCACTCACCTTTAATCCCAACACTTGGGAGAAAGACAGATGGATGTTTGCATTCTAGGCAAGTCTAGACTACATGGCAACTCCCAGGCCAGCCAAAGGCATACAGTGAGACTCTTTCTCATAACCAAATATGACTGGAGAAAAAAAATAGTCAGTGAAATGATGTTTAATGATACTCTGCTATCCACGTAGATTGGTGCCTAGCCCAATTGTCAGGGATGCTTTAGCCAGCAAGAGATGGAAACAGACCCATAGACCCATAGCCAAACATTAGGCGGAGCTCACAGACTCTTGTGGAAGTGGAAGAGGAAAGGTTGTGAGAGCCAGAGGGCTCAAGGACACCAAAAGAAACCTACTGAATCAACTAACCTGGGTTTATAGGGCATCATAGAGACTGAACCAGAGAGCTAGGTCCTCTGCATATATGTTACAGTTGTGTAGCTTGGTCTTCTTGTGAGACTGCTAACAGAGGGAGCTTTTAGGACGCTTTCCTTCTATAGGGTTGCCTCATCCGGCTTCAGTAGGAGAGGAGATGCCTAGTCTTACTGCAAGTTGATATACCATGGCTAGCTGACATACATGGGAGGTCTGCCCTTTTCTGAAAAGAAAGGAGGAGTGGATGGGGGATTTGGAAGGGGCTAGGAGAAGAGGAGGGAGGGGAAATAATTAATTAATAAAAATAACATTGTTAAGTAAAAGTTGGGGTGTCAACGTCTAGTGCGTTGGGGTCCCATTCAAGGGGAAAAATATCTTGAGCTAAAATACCTGTAGGTAGCACTCGGGAGGCAGAGACAGGCGGATCTCTGAGTTCAAGTCCAGGCTGGTCTACAAGAGCTAGTTCCAGGACAGGCTCCAAAGCCACAGAGAAACCCTGTCTCGAAAAACCAAAAAATAAAATAAAATACCTGTAGGATATTGAAAAGTATCCAATAATTTAATAGGAATGTTAGGCTGTACTCTACTCAAAAAAAGCATTTTTAATACGCTCTTCAACTAATTTTAATTTTACCTGAGCTTCCTTAGAAAGAGATTGAGGGCTATGTAACTCCTGATCCCCTTAACAAAGAAGCCAAATCCAATAGATGTTTAGAATTTTTAGACGCGGTCATAACTGGTGCAGGCACTACTTTCTGTTTCGACACAGCGGCCAGTTTTTTCATTTGCTTTTCTAGCCCCATTAAGTTTTTCCAAAACGGATTGCAAATTCAAACTGTTAAGACCAAGGTCCTCCCAACTCCCCCCAGGTCCAGGAAGGTGATCAACCAAGCTGAGAAGGCTCCCACAGAGCCCGTCCATGCAGAAGAGTAGGGAACCCCGATGGCTCCTTGGCTTGGAGAGGGAGGGAGGGGGGTATGGGTGGAGGGGAGGGGAGGGAAGGGGGAGGAGGAGGGGAGGAGATGGAAATTTTTAAATATAAAAAAATAAACCATAAAAAATAAAAAAATAAAAAAAATTCAAACTGGGTTTTTTGTTTTTTGTTTTTTTTTTTTTTGTTTTTTGTTTTTTTTTTTTTGATTAAGCTTTCTTGGTACTCCACAATTTGCTCTTTGGTTTTTTGATCCACGTCCAAATTTTTTAAGGACGGAGTAACCTCCTTTCCCAGATCTGTCATTAAACATTCTTCCATCACAGCTTTGAAAACAGTAAAAATCATAGAGCATATAAACCAGAAACGGACACTTATTTTCCCACCCTGTCTCACAGCTTTTTCAACATTAGTTTTAATTCTTTGCCAAGTATCTATATCTAAGGTGCCTTCTTCTGGAAACCAAGGATTATATTCCTTAATTACTTCAACACACATTCCTAAATCAGAAAAAGAAACAGAAACACTATGAGTTTTTAGTAAATGTTTTAGCATAGCAAGATACAGAGAAGACTTACCTTGTCCCATTACCCTGTAATAAAGATTACTTATCTAGTTAATGTTTTCAGATCCTTCCTAACTTTTCCTCTTCAGGGTCCCTGTCCGGGTGCCACTTGTCAACGTCTAGTGCGTTGGGGTCCCTGGGTAAGGGTCTCACACAGTTCAGGACACAGGGGATGCAGAGTGTGAAAAACTGCATAACAAGCTTTATTTTGTATGGCCTTTATACAGACTAAAAAGCATTACCTCAACTCTGAAAACCCCCTTTACTCACGTACATGATCATGAGAAACTCTTGCCTCTCCTTGCAAGAAACAATACCTCAATTAATAACAGTAATAAAAATGAAAAAAAAACACAGAAACAAGGCAAAAAGTGTACAGAAGCAAAGTACTCCTTTGTAATTGGTAGAGCATGAAGAACTGAGCTCAAAGGCCACTTCTTTATCCAGGGTACAGATTCTGACAGAACGTTTGAGAAAAGGGCAGAGAAAGTTTGCTTTCATCTATGCTTGGTTTGCCAAGCCACCGTTTCCCAACTTCGTCTCATCTGTCCCAGGAGGAGCCTGCACTCTAAGCCAGTTCTGTGTCCTCACATTGGGGCTAGATGGCTGGGCAGTGATGGCGTACATCTTCAATCCTAGCACTCAGGAAGCAGAGGCAGACAGATTTCTGACTTCAAGGCCAGCCTGGTCTACACAGTGAGTTTCATGACAGCTTGAGCTGCACAGGGAAACCCTGTCTCAAAAACAAAACAAAAAAAGTTAGGGCTAGATTGATGTCTCATCAATTAAGAGTGTCTACTGCTCTTGCAGAGGACCCAAGTTCAGTTCCCAGCACCCATGTGATAGTCAAGATGACCTATAATTCCAGTTTTAGAGAATATGGCCTCCGAGAGCTTCTGAGTGCAGTGTGGTGCATACACACTCTTGCAAGCAAACACACTAACATAAATAATACTTACCCTTATTTGTCAGGTTAGTAAAGATGCATTGAGGCCAGGCACTAGGGCTATGTGACTATATTTCCAGTATTTGTAGACCCCAGGCTTTTAAATTCTAGGCCAGACTGGACTATTTTGTAGCAAGCAAAGTAAGCCCTGAGTGACTGAAGTCCTGGGTGAATGTGTGCTATTGCCATGGGCACAGCCATGCCAAGGACCCCAGAGCCTCAGACTCATGGAGAGAAAGCCTTTTCCCCCAAAGTGAGGCTCAGAAGCAAAGCATTTCTTCTGATCTGTGTGCAGATGTTGACAGTGTGTGCAAAAAAAAATGTCTACTACAGCTGTCGCTCCCTGGATATTTACAACCTGAAGTCTACTCCCCTCCAGAGACTGCTCCCACTGAGGCTAGCTACTCCTGTCTCCTTGATCCAGCTGTGTACCATAAGCCCCACCTCCTTATCGGTTTGTGATAACCCCACCTCCTTGTTCAGCTGTGTCTACTAACCCCACCACTCCATTCAACTCCATACAATAAACACACTGAGCTTCCAGGGTACTGAAGTTCCTCCATTTGAGGGCCTAGAACCTGATACTAGTGTTCTCTCTGTCTATCTGTCTGTCTTTTCTTCATTCTCCTGATGCCCTAGTCATATTTAAGTTCCTGGAGGTGTGCATGGCCACTGTACTAGATAGTATGACTGTCTCAAACCGAACCAAACCAAACAAAAAGTTTCCTTGAGCTAGGTATGATATGTGCAGTTTTCTTTACTGTGGTGGTTTGTTTTATTTTTGAGAAACTCTTTCAAGTAGCCCTGGCTGGCCTCCAAATCCGTAGGAGTCCAGGAATGACCTTGAAGCTCTGACCTTCCTGGCTGCACCTCCCAAGAGCTGGGTTTTCAGGTTTGCATCACCATGCTCCATTGACAAAAAGCCAAGGATTAAACCGGATCCTGGTGTGTGGTTGGCAAGTCCTGTGCCCACTGAGCTGCACCCCCTGCTCTCTTGTAGTTTAATTAAAAAAAAACATTTAAAAAAGCAATCTCCCATAGAAAAATGTCCAAATATTTATGTAGCTACTCCCCACTACTTGGGTGTGAGCTGTGCACAGTGACTTCTCTCAAAAGGTGCAGACTGAAAAGAGAGAGAAGAAAATGACTTAAAAATGGATAAAATCCAGGGTCTGTGTTGAAGTCAGAGGCCCATGCTGCTATTAAAGGTCACACAGAAGCCTGGGGTCTGCGCTACACCCTGTGGCCTTATTGGTGTCCGGGGGCCTTGTGGGTTCCAGAGCCATGCTGATCTGAGTGGCCTGCGGTGCCACCCATAGCCTTGGTGCTGTCCTGGCCCTGGTGCTGCTGCAGCTGGGGCCTGTGTTGATGTCTGGGGCCTGTGTTGCCATAGGAACCATGTGTGATGAAATCAGAGGGCCTTGCTGAGCTAGACCCGCTGTTTGCTGGCATTGGGAAAGTGGCCTTGCCCCTTGCAGGACAGTGCAGCAAGAGAGCTGCCCCCTACCCCAAAGCACTCAGGAGAGATAGTCCCACCTCTTACAACAGGCATGGAAGAGCTGGCCTTGACGGCATGAGCCTAGGAGAGCTGGCTCCACCCCTCCCTCAATTGAGGAGGGTTGCCTCAGTGGCCCAGACTGACACCAGCTCAGCTATCACATAGGACCACATCCAGGGTTTTGGATTGGTGCACTCTAACATCTACCCTATCAATGACCTGCTGGAGCTCGTGAAGGGACTGGACTCAGAGCTGGTGCAGGGTATCTGAGAAGAGTGTATGTCAGGGTCCAGTGATGATGGTGTACCAGAAAATAAAGGCCTTGAACCGGACTCACTGCAATGAGCATGGTACGCTGTGTGACACACCAAGACTCCCTAAGATGAATGAAGAGGTGCTCAGGAAGTGGGAAAGACAGGGGAGCAGGTTTTTGTTTGTTTGCTTGCTTGGTTTGGTTTTAGCTTTTTAAAAATTTTCTGTTGGGGAGATGCTGCAAGGATGAGGGGCAGATATGGCAGACTGGGACATGAGCAGAATGGGGGTGCATGATGTGAAGGTCCCAAAGAACCAATGAAGAAATTAGGTTGAAATATATATTTTAAAAAATGGATAAAATCACTTCTCAGCTTAACATCAAGTATACTTTAGAGAAACTTGACAGTCACTATTCAGTCAACTGATGAAAATCTCAAAGACAATAGTTGGTCGTGTTAATGTCATTTTACCTCTGAGACCCTTCTACCAATAACCCACACCCACAGACTTGCCAGAAGAAAAACAGCTGACCAATTCTAACACAGAGATGTACAGCAAAACACTTGACCCAGGCTCCTGAGAATGGTCAAAGTCATCAGAACCAAGGGCAGCCTGAGAACCTTGTCACAGCCGAGTTTCCATGTCTAAATATCACCTAGTATCCCAAAGAGGGACCCTGAAATGAATAAATAACAGTAAATGAAAATTGATGTCTAGGAGCTGGAGCAATGGCTTAGTGCTCTTCTTTTTTTTTTTTTTTTTTTTTTTTTTTTGGTTTTTCAAGACAGGGTTTCCCTGTAGTTTCTAGAGCCTGTCCCGGAAATAGCTCTTGTAGACCAGGCTGGCCTCGAACTCAGAGATCTGCCTGCCTCTGCCTCCTGAGTGCTGGGATTAAAGGCGTGCGCCACCCCCCCCGACACACACCACCCCCTCCCCCGGCGGCTTAGTGCTCTTCTAAAGGACCCTGGTTCCCCCACCCATTGATGACTCATTACCATCTATAATTCTAGTCCCAAGGGTATTTTTTTTTTTTTTTTGGTTTTTCGAGACAGGGTTTCTCTGTGGCTTTGGTGCCTGTCCTGGAACTAGCTCTGTAAACCAGGCTGGTCTCGAACTCACAGAGATCCGCCTGCCTCTGCCTCCAGAGTGCTGGGATTAAAGGCGTGCGCCACCATCGCCCAGCTGTCCCAAGGGTATTTGATGCCCTCTCCTGGCCCCCATGGGCACTGCACCCATGTGATTCACAAACACATGGGGGCAAAACACTCACACATGCCTAAAAAAATAAAAACAGTTTTTGTCTGTTTGTTATTTTAAAGTACATCTACAGCCAGGCATAGTGACACAGACTTTTAATCCTAGCACTCAGAATGCAGAGAGCACAGATCTCTGAGTTGGAGGCCAGCCTGGTCTACATAGTGTGTTCCAGGACAGCCAAGGCTACAATAGACAGATCCTGTGTCATAATATAGGGTGGGAGGCATCTAGATAAAATAAGCCATGGAATTCAGTTAATGAGAAAAAAGAAAAGAAATCTGTATGAAACTTAGCCTCATTTTCTGACCTGTTCCTTTGAGTGAGCTGAACACAGTGAAGATTCAGACAGGAAACCATGTTCCCTCCTTCCCAGCTGTCTTCACACTGGCTCTGTGACTCTGTCAGAGTCCCCATCCTTGTAGTACTTTCTCTTCAGGACTGCCAGTCCACAAATAATGGCACAGAGATTTAATATTAACTATGAAAGCTCAGCTTTAGCTTAGGCTTGTTCCTAACTAGTTCTTATAACTAGTATTAACCTGTATTTTTGTAATGTATATTCTTCTAAATGACTTGTTTCCTCATCTCCATGCTGCCCATCCTGCTTCCTCCTTGACTGGCAGACAACACAGCCTTTCTTCTCCCCAGTGTTCTCTCTCTGCCCAGAAGTCCTGCCTATAGTCTCCTGCCTAACTATTGACGAGTCAACTTTTTAAATTACATCAGTCACAGCAATTACAAAGACACACAGTGTACAAACATCCTACAATACACCTTGACACCTGCACAAGCCAATCCTGAAGTTTAAAGGTGTGTGTGTGTGTGTGTGTGTGTGTGTGTGTGTGTAGCGGGGGGAACACGTACACGTGTCTGTCTGTGTGCCTTGGCACTCACATGGAAGTCAGAGGATATCATGCAGGATCTATTCTCTCCTTCCACCATAAGAGTCCTGGAGAGCCAAGTCCTTGGGCTTGGCAGCAAGCGCCTTAACCCACTGAGCCATTTTTGATAGTCCAGAATGTGTATGTATGTGTATATATATGGTGTGTGTATATGTGTGTGTGTAATAATAATAATAATAAAATATTTTTATTTTATTTTTCCCCAATACAGGATTGCTCTGTGTAGCCCTGGCTGTCTTAGAACATTTTCTGTAGACCAGGCTGGTCTCAAACTCAGAGATCCGCCTACCTCTGTCTCCTGAGTGCTGGGATTAAAGGCGTTCACCACCACTGCCCAGCTTTTTTTTTTTAAGTTTTAAAGTTTTTATCTGTTGTGTAGGTGTGTGTGTAGGAGAGAGAGAAAGAGAGAGTACACATTTGCCAATAGGTGAATGTGCCAAGGCACACATGTGAAGGTCATTGGACAATTCCTCCTAGCACATGAGACGTGAGGATTCAAATCAGGTCATCAGGCTTGGTGGCAAGCATATGAACACACTGAAGCATCTCAAAAATTCCAAAATATAGGGTTGTTTTTCCCCCTTGGCTTTTTGTAAAAGAACCACTTGAAAGGTTGCAGGTATCATGAAACTCCACCCCTGAAGCATACAGCACTAGCCTCCTAAGAAGAAGAACATTGTCCCACGTGTGGTGGTTTGAATGAGAACAGCCCTCATAGGCTCATACCTGTGAATACTTGATCCCCCGTCACTGGAACTGGTGGGAAGAATTAGGAAGTGTAGCCTTGTTGGAGAAGTTTTGTCACTGAGGGTGGCCTTTGAGGTCTCAAATCTCCACAACAAGCCAATCTTGACCTCTCCCTGCCTTCTATCTATGGATAAAGATGAAAAGCTCTCGGCTATTAGCCCAGTGCCATGCCTGTCTGCTTCCTGCCATGATGATCATGGACTAATCCTCTAAGACTGCAATCAAGCCCCCAATTCAATGCTTTATTTTATAAGACTTGCCTTGGTCATGGTGCCTCTTCATAGGACTAGAAGACCAGCTAGTTCTGTTCTAGATAGCATGAAAGCATGATCATATGTCACATCTGAGATAAATAGTATTCATTAATTCAGGAATGTAGCATATTCTCCAGGCCATGTCCATGAGTCCTTAATTATCCTTCCAAAAAAGTCTTCTATGACTTTAAAAATTAGTTTCTGTTAAACATAGACTCCAATCAAGTTCATATACAGTATTTTATGTTTTTTTTTTTAAAAAGCGTCTTGCTATGTAACCCAGGTGTCCTCAAACTTACTATGTAGACCAGGCTGACCTTGAACTCATAGAGATCCATCTACTTTTGCCTCCTAAGTGCTGGGATTGAAAGGTGTGCTACTATACACAAACCTGCATTTGTTTTTAATTCTTTTGTCTCTTGGTTCTGGACCTTGTCTTATTTGTTGGTGCTTCCCCTGCCTGCCTGCCCAATGATGTTGATTGTGAATCCAAGCCGGTTGGCATAAGCAGCAATTCATGACATTGATTAATTCTTTACCATCATACACCAGAAAGAGAGGGTAGAGAAGGTCTCTCTTTAGAATACAAAGTTCTAAAAAAATAAAAATTGGGGGGGGGAGGAGTCAAGACACAGCTCAGTGCCAGAGTCTTCATCAAGTATGTTAGTGGATGTAGGTTCAATTACACACACACACACACACACACACACACACACACACACACCCCACAGAGGTGTAGGGATTGTTGACATAGCTAGAACATACCCATGATGGTTAATCTCCAGTGTCATCCTGATGTGATTTAGAGTCACCTAGAAGATGCCCCAGGGGCATACCTTTCCAGAAAGTTTAACTGAGGACAGAAGACACATTCTGACTTGGATCAAACCATGGACATTTCTAGGCTTCAGGCCCTGGTTGAGGGGAGAGAGAGAGAGAGAGAGAGAGAGAGAGAGAGAGAGAGAGAGAGAGAGAGAGAGAGAGAGAGAGGAGGGAGGGAGGGAGGGAGGGAGGGAGGGAGGGAGGGAGGGAGGGAGGGGAGGGAGGGAAGGAGGGAGAGGGAGAGGGAGGGAGGGAGGAAGGAAGGGAGGGAGGGAGGGAGGCAGGGAGGGAAGGAGGGAGAGGGAGGGAGGGAGGGAGGGAGGGAGGCAGGGAGGGAGGGAGGCAGGGAGGGAGAGTGTGTCTCGCTAGCAGCAGCATTCATCTCTCTCTGTTCCTTGCTGCAGATGCAATGTGACCACTGACTCATGATCCTGCTGCTGTGTCTCCCCTGCCACCAAGGACTACACTCTAAACTTGTGAGTCAAAGCAACCTTCCTTCCTTAACTTACTTTCGTCGGGTAGTTTGTCAATGGAGAAAAGTCAGTAGAATAATGCAACTCCTTCTCTGTCTTCACAGAGAGCATGAGCTGCCCCTGGTTGGCCTGGCCTGGGGTACAATGCAAAAAAAAAAGGGTATAGTGCCCACAGGCTTAATTTTTACACCCTGGACTCTGCTGTCTTTGAAAGATTGTATTCTCTACCCTGGACCCTAAAATGCCTTGAATATTTATCTCTACGGATTCTGAACATCTTCTGGCCCAAAGACCTGAGTAGAACGTGGGGCAGAGGGATCTTGACACAAAGCCAAAAATTGATCCTTTTAACTTTGCGCGGTAACCAGCTTTGATATCAAGTGACTCAAACAGTTGGGCCAGTCCGG
This sequence comes from Arvicola amphibius, assembly GCF_903992535.2. Taxonomy (NCBI): domain Eukaryota; kingdom Metazoa; phylum Chordata; class Mammalia; order Rodentia; family Cricetidae; genus Arvicola; species Arvicola amphibius. The sequence continues at coordinate 126,019,924 of NC_052049.1, read as the reverse complement.
AGAGGGTGGTGTTATAAAAGGCCCCTCACCTGAACCCAGACATCCTGGATTGGCGCCTACAATTCTGCAATCTCCAGCTCCTACCCTTCAGGTATATGTGTCTTTTCTGATCATGAAATCAGCTTCTATACCCTAAATACTTTCAGAGATGGAGAAATGGGGACCCTCTGAAGACCGAAGGAGGTCTGAGGTTTTGCTTCTTGCTTCTCAGTCCTGAACCTTAGTTTATCCTTTTAAACTCTCTCTCTCTCTCTCTCTCTCTCTCTCTCTCTCTCTCTCTCTCTCTCTCTCTGTGTGTGTGTGTGTGTGTGTGTGTGTGTGTGTGTGTGTGTGTGTGTGTGTGTGAGATGCTTCCGTCTGTCTGTATGAATGCCACAGTTTAGTGCATAAATTTCAGGAGTCAGTTGTCAGTTCTCTCTTTCCACCATGTGGATTCCAGGGCTCAAACTCAGGTTGTCATGCTTAGCAGTAAGTGCTTTGAACCACTGAGTCATCCCCCTGTCTTTAATTAAAGAGTTTCAAATAGGCTGTCTCTAAGGACAGTTGCTTGGAATAAGAAGACAGGGAGAGAATACCTGCCTAGCACTGGGGAGCCTCGGACCTGGCTGTCGCCTGCTTCAGTCTCCAAGCACGGAGGTCAATGAAGGCTCATTTTTAGAGGCGATATCCCTGCTTGGTATTGATAAAGAGTCATGGAGGGAGGGGAATGTCACAGATCATTGGGATGATTCAAGGGACACTGACCTTCTGTTGCTTGGGCAAGGGGACATTTTCTGCTCTGTGATTGTGTATAGGGCTCCCACAGGGATCACACATTGTTTTAGACCCTTTGGCAGAAAGCACAGCAAACACTCTGCAATTGGGGCTGTTGAGAAGATGTCTTTAGCTTCATTTGCATCTACTCCCATCTCAGAAAAGGAAGTGGGAGAAGATATAGACAGGAGAGCCTGGAGTGGAAATTCAGAAACTAAAGTTGGGAAACGTAAGACTTGTAAGGCTCTTTTACAGCCCTTGAATTCTGCGATGGGGTGAGGGCAAATTCCTGAGAGAGCAGGACACATGACAGGTATATCTTCACTATCCTGGTGTGTGGCTGAAAGTCAAACAGAAAGTGTCCCAACTGAATGAGAGAGTGAAGGAATAAAGGGAGGCTCAGAATCCATGCTAAACCACCCACCCTTCCATTTCCCCTGCAGCTGGTACAGATGGCATTGTTCCAGAACATCTCCTTGACCCCAGAGCTACTGCTGGCCACTGTCGTCTTCTGTATAGTATTTTATGTGGTCAAGGCTTTAAGAACCCGGGTCCCCAAAGGTCTGAAGAGTCCACCTGGACCCTGGGGCTGGCCCATCATTGGGCATATGCTGACCCTAGGGAAGAACCCACATCTGTCACTGACCAAGCTGAGCAAGCAGTATGGAGACGTGCTGCAGATCTTCATTGGCTCCACGCCTGTGGTGGTGCTGAGTGGCCTGGACACCATCCGGCACGCCCTGGTGAAGCAGGGAGATGACTTCAAGGGCCGACCAGACCTCTACAGTTTCACACTTATCACTAACGGTAAGAGCATGACCTTCAACCCAGACAGTGGACCTGTGTGGGTTGCCCGCCGCCGCCTAGCCATGGATGCTCTAAAGAGTTTCTCCATAGCCTCAGACCCGATGTCATCATCCTCTTGCTACTTAGAGGAGCATGTGAGCAAGGAGGCTAACCATCTAGTCAGCAAGTTCCAGAAGCAGATGGAAGAGGTTGGGCATTTTGAACCTGTCAATTTAGTGGTGGAAACGGTGGTTAATGTCATTGGAGCCATGTGCTTTGGGAAGAACTTCCCCCGGAAGAGTGAAGAGATGCTGAGCATCGTGAAGAGCAGCAACGACTTTGTAGAGAATGTCTCATCAGGGAATGCTGTGGACTTCTTCCCCATCCTGCGCTACCTGCCCAATCCAGCCCTCAAGAGGTTTAAGAACTTCAATGATAAATTTGTGCTGTTCCTACAGAAGACCGTCCAGGAGCACTATCAAGACTTCAACAAGGTGAGACTGGGAGGCAGATAGTAAACCCATCACTCACAGGCCCAGAGAACATCCCCTCACATCCTACTCCACAGTACTCAGACTGCCATGTGCTGCCAAATACAGGGAAGGCTCAGGACCACTCATAGCACCTGTGACCTGCAGTCATGCCCTGTTCCCTACTGCTCCCCCCAGGAGCTTCTCCAAACCCCAGAAAACAAAGGCAGGTGAATGGAGCCTTGGCAGAGCTTTGCAATATGGGGTGTTGTTCATTTAAAGGCTATTGTTCTGTAGGAACATGAACCTCAACAGGGGCTAAACTCCAGCTTCGGGTCACTTTCCTTCCCTGGGTTCTCACATACTTCTTCCTTCTCTGAAACCCGACCCTTGGGGTTAGGGAAAGAAGGGTTTGTGGCACATGAAATGACTATGCTCTATTTAGGGCTGATGCCAATTCAAAACTCTTGAGTCCCAGTCCAGTTCCCAAAGGGCACCGAGAACATCACAAACGGGATGGGGCATAGTCTGGCATTTGGACATCAAAATGCCAAAGTTCCCTTAAACTTGTGTCCTTTAGAACAGTATCCAGGACATCACAGGTGCCCTGTTCAAGCACACTGAGAACTCCAAAGACAGCGGTGTCCAAATCCCTCACGAGAAGATTGTCAACATTGTCAATGACCTCTTTGGAGCTGGTAGGAGCCTCACCCCTGCCTCTTTATCCATTTACCCATACCCACCCTAGCTACTAACTCACCAACCACATGGCAGGTGACACAGAACAGAGACTTGCCATAAGATCAAGGTGTGACTTCATGTTCTGTAACCAACTCCTGGGAGAAACTCAACCAAGCCCCTCTCCTTCTCGGCCTGGGTTTCCCTACCTGGAAAGTAAAAGGGTCTACAACCTGGAGCCCAAGTTTGTAATTCCAGCCGTTGACTATGAAACAAGCATCTCTTAGGTTCTTGTTTATTTGATTTTTGGGGGGGGGGGTTGGATTCTTTGGTTCTAATTTGTTTTGTTTGAGACAAAGTCTCATCCCTGTATCCCAGGTTGGTCTCCAACTTGTGACAATTCTCCTGCCTCAGACTAGGCTAGTGTTGGGATTCTAAGTATAAGACACCATGCTTGGCTTCAAGTTTCTGTTGAGGACTCAGCCCTTCCCTCAGCATACAAAGGGATGGGAGCCCGAGAGAATAGGGCTTGCTCTGTTTATGGAGAAGCTCGTCTAAATTCTTTTCCTTCTTCCTGTTGTCCTTTCTCCTTCTTCCTACTCCCTGCTGCCCAGGATTTGACACAGTCACAACAGCCATCTCCTGGAGCCTTTTGCTCCTTGTGACACAGCCCAATGTACAGAGGAAGATCCACAAGGAGCTGGGTATGTGTTGCTTTCAACTAAAGCTGTGAGCCTTCAGGTCACTTGTTGATCTACAAATACGTGTTCATGTGTGTATTATATGTAAGTCCAAGGACATAGCATCCTCCACATGTCCACATAAGGTGTGGGTGGACCATGGGGTCTCAGAAATGTGAGTAAACATAGGACAACATAGAGTGACCCTAGTATAACAGGGGCACATGAGTGTGGGACAGACAACACCCCATGAGCTCTGCCTGTGATTTGCAGACACAGTGATTGGCAGGGATCGGCAACCACGGCTTTCTGACAGACCTCAGCTGCCCTATTTGGAGGCCTTCATCCTGGAGACCTTCCGATACACATCCTTTGTCCCCTTCACCATTCCCCACAGGTAAGAGCCATGTTCTGTACCCCCTAAGTTGTCATACTGTTCACTCACCCTGTTCCTGAGCTCTGGAAACAACTCAGGCTGTATCTCATTCATGAACATGGTAACTTCAACATCTGAGCCTATCAATCTCTGGTCTACCCCACCCAGTCCAGACGCTATGGCCTCAGCCGTCACTCACCTCCACTTGTGTTTGCTCCCTATGGAATCTTCTGCTCCTGCCAGGCCCTCCTCACCGTCCCTCACAAGGGTAATCTAGATATCTGTCGACATTGCTTAAACAGGACTTTCTGCCTGGAAAGGTGTCTATCCATTTATCTGGCTCCCAAATTCTACCTTTGCTTAAGGTCACTCCTGACACATGAGTCTTCTTCCATCTAGAAGCCTCTTTTGGCCCATCGGCCAAGTAGAGCTTCATCCTCCAAGGATTTGTAAGATTTACAGCCCAAGTTCCTAGACTGAGAGTGAACATTCACTTCTGCCCACCCCATAGGCTAGTTATTCCTGGTACAAAATCTGCAGACTCCCCAGGGCAAGGCCCAACCCCTGATTGCTTGGCTTCAGAGACTGCCCCAGTGCACATCTGAGCACAAGGAAAGTCTAGTAAAGAAGTGTTGAAGTTGTAGGACAGGATCCCAGCAAAAGGAAGGATAATCCCCCCATGTTCCCTGCCCTTCACATGACCTCCCAGGATGGGGCTTGGAGACTGTGGTAATCAGACACTGGGATGCAGTGGAGGGAAGAACACGCCACACCACAGCTTCTCCAAGCCCTGAGCTGGACAGAGCTCTCTTCTCTCCTCAGCACAACGAGGGACACCTCATTGAATGGCTTCCACATTCCTAAGGAGCGCTGTATCTTCATAAACCAGTGGCAGGTCAACCATGACGAGTGAGTACTTAGCCCTGGTGGGAAGGTGAATGCTCAGTAATCAGGAAGGTTGTCTGTTCCTTCGGGAACTGCTTATGTAAAGACCAACACTCACTGATACATAGCCTGTCCCAATTGACAAAACTTAGAGCCACTTTCCCAAACTCAGGGTACAGAAGAACGTACCTAGGTATCTGGTGTGAATGGTGAATGCTTGTAATCCAGTCTCCTCGGGAGGTTGAGGCAGGAGGATTAGAGTGAGTTCAAGGCCAGTCTGAGCTTTAGATTAGCCTAGGCTGCATATTTGTCTCAAAGAAGAAAGGAAGGAAGGAAAGAAGAAAGGTAGGAAAGAAGGAAGGAAGGAGAAATTGATTAGGAAGTTTTCCCATGTCCCAACATCCCAGTTGGATTGATAATGAGGATACATCATATGATTTATGGGAATGGTCTAATGACCTCCTTGGAAAACTCCACTCTGATTTGTAGTCAGGCAGATTGATCCATCCAAACCAGGACATATTGACATGAGAACCCCATTCATGTTGTGTAGTTTATTTTTAGTACCAGATTATAAGCATTAGCCAAGCAAACCAGTGATCTCCCTTCCCACTGGCCTATTGGAAATAGGAGGGAGAGAAACATGTTATCCCTTTTTAAATTTTCTTTAGATAAAGCATTATTTCCTTGAAGGACCAAACACTGGTAGTGTATGTCTTGTGGAAGGCCCTAGGTTCAACTCCCAGTACTACATCAAGAAAAGTCAAAGGAACAGAAACCCATACAAGGTGACCTGGGGTCATCTATGGAGTTCAAGGCCAGCTTTAGACCCCGGAGACAAGTCTCAAAGCAAACAAACACAAAGAATTATCACAAAAGAGATAAACACCAAGTCTGGTTCCTTCCCCACAGGCTCTTGTTCCTGTCTTTTCTAACACTGCGTTCTCACAGAAGCTGGGAGGACATAGCTCCCTGTTCCTCCCAGAGCCCACCTACTCAGATCCTGTCTGTTCCTCTTGCAGGAAGCAGTGGGAAGACCCGTTTGAGTTCCGTCCAGAGCGGTTTCTTACTGAGGACAGCACAGCCATCAACAAGACTCTGAGTGAAAAGGTCATGATTTTTGGCCTGGGAAAGCGTCGGTGCCTTGGAGAGACACAGGCCAGGTGGGAAGTCTTCCTCTTCTTAGCCATCCTGCTGCATCAGCTGGAGTTCAGCGTGCCACCAGGCCTCAAGGTGGACCTGACACCAACCTACGGGCTGACCATGAAGCCTCCGATCTGCAAACACCTTCAGGCGTGGCCACGGTTTTCCAAGTGAAGATGGCCCAGGCAGGGGTAGAGGCAGCCACGGAACACCAACTTTGTTTCTTTCCCCTTCTTTTTAAATCACAGCTTTTATGGAATACAATTCTTTCACCATTTAATTCACTTCCAATCAGTTTTAGAATATTGTCTATCATACCCCACAAACTTATACCCATTAAGATTCATGGCTCTTCCTCCCAACCTGTCTCCCTTGCCCTCCAGATGCTAATCTAGCTTTTGACAAGTAGATTTGCCTACTGCCACCATTTCACACAACCCATGATGTATGGTCTGTGACTGGCTCTTTTCACTTAACACAGTTCTTTCAAAGTTCACTCCTGTGGTCTGTAGGGTAATAAACCTCGGTTGCTTGAGCCTGAGACTCTAGCACGCCTCATTCTGTTTTCTCATAGTTAATGTGGGCTCCTTTTTCCTGCTTTCTCTTCCTCTCTTCTTCTAGGACTTCAGTCTTTGAATACTTAAAAGGGACAGAGAGGAAGGAACCAGCCTGTGGTGGACATGTCGTCCCTATGTCCTATCCTCAAAATGTAGAAGCTGTGACTTTTCATGGTGAGGGGAGAATCACAACCCCAGATGTATGTGGGTTGACTGGAGAGTGAAGACAGGCACCTGGCCAGATGATTCTGTGGCCAAAGAAGATCGCTGTGCAAATGTGAGGACCTAAGATTGAACCCCAAGGACTCACATAAAACAGGGGGACATAACCATACCTGCCTGTAACCCCAAAGCTATGGGCATTGCCAGATAGATTCTGGGAGCTTACTGGCCAGCCTAGCCAAACAGGCAGCTCCCTGGTCCAGTAAGTAATCTTATCTCAGAGGAATAAAGCTCAGAGTGACAGAGCAAGATCCCTGACACACTTCTCTGGCCTCTGAATGCACATGCATTGGTTGGGCGTGCACATCCCACGTACACGTGCACATATACACAACACACCAAACATACACACAGCATAACACACACCCACACAAACACAACACACACACACACACACACAGGGAAATGGAAATAGAACTCATAGCATGGAAGATAATTGCAAAACATACATCATGTCAAGGACATGTAAAGACCTTCTATAATTCAAAGATACCCCAGTTTAAAAGGGGACAAGAGACTTGAGTCAATTTTTTTTAAAAAAAGATAAACAATTGGGGCTGGAGAGATAGCTCAGCAGTTAAGAGTTCTGACTGCTCTCCCTGGTTCAATTCCCAGCAAACAAAATGGTCACTCACTACGTTTATAACTGTAGTTCCGGGGGTTCTGATGTCCTCTCATGATCCCCACAAGCATGCATATGATACACATACATATGATATACATACTGGCAAAAAAACCAATACACATAAAAATAAATAAATCTTTAAAAGATATATTTTTGATCAATGAACATAAGACAAGGCATCTAATACCATAAGTCACCAGGGAAACAGAAGTGAAAACCACAATAAGGTGGTGTGGGTAGCAAACGCCTATGAGCCCAGTCACTCGGGAGACTGATAGGGAGGGTCACTTGTGCCCAGGAGTTCACTACAAGCATGGGCACTATAGCAAAACCTGCTCCCACAAAGTCAAATTTAGCTAGAAGTGGTAGCATATGTTTTAAATCTCAGCACTTAAAAGGCTGAGGCAGGAGGATCTTTAAGAGTTTCACCGCAGCCAAAGCTATGAAGAGAGACCTTATCTCAGTAAATAAAGAAATTTAAAAGCTATCCATGGCACAACTTGTAACGTACAGTTGAGTCCATCATGAAGGGAAGTCAAGGCAGGGACTCAAGGTACAGGAACCTGGAGGCAGGAATTCAAGCAGAGACCATAGAGGAACACTGCTTCCTGGCTTGGTGATTTCTTACACAACTCAGGACCACTTGGCTGGGAGTGGCACTGCCCACACCAATCATTAATCAAGAAAATGTCTTAGAGACATGCCCACTGGCAAATCTAAGGGAGGCAATTTCTCAAGTGAAGTTTCTTATTTCCAAATGACTAGTTTGTGTCAAGTTGATAAAAGTCAACTCTTATTGATAGAGGACTCTCATTGGTTAGTAAAGAAACTGCCTTGGCCCATTTGATAGGCCAGCCCTTAGGTGGGTGGAGTAGACAGAACAGAATGCTGGGAAGAAGGGAAGTTAGTATGTCTCTCCTCTCTGGGTCAGATGCGATGGAGCCAGCTGCCACGTCAGACATACTGAATCTTTCCCGGTAAGACACCACTCATGGTGTTACACAGATTATTAGATATGGGTTAGTCAAGATGTGACTAAGAGGCTGAAACTAATGGGCCAGGCAGTGTTTAAATGAATACAGTTTGTGTGTTGTTATTTCAGGGCATAAGCTAGCCAGGCGGCTGGGAGCCAGGCGGGAATGCAGCCTGCTTGCCTCCTCACTACATCTTATAAGTAGGATGTCAATAATTTTTGAAATGGAACATGATAAGTATTGGGGAGCAAGTGGAAAAAGTATAACCTTCATATGTTGCTGGTGGAAATACACTCTGTTTCAGCCTCTGTGAAGAATGATTCAGTAGTCCCCCAGGAAGATAAACACAGATTTATCTATGATGTGGCCACACCACTCCTGCTCCTCCATACCCTCCCTACCAGACAGAGTGTATCTCTTCAAACTGTAATCCCTGTAAAGTCTTCCTCCCAAAGTTGCTCCCTGTGAGGCATTTGGACACAGCCATCAAAAAGGACTCACACATGTGGTAAGCTCACAGAAAGGAGCACTGGTCAGCCCAAAGTAGGTAAATTTGCTGAATAAGGACAAGAGGTGCCCAGAGATTCAGAGGAGGCAAGAATGAGAAGTTGGGTTTTGTTGTTTTGTTTCTTGTTTTTGTTTTTTTATACTTACCATCTAAGGAATATAATTTCTGTTTAGGATTATAAAATATTCTAGGAAGCAGATGGCCGTCAGTGTTGGACCGCATTATGGATGACCTTAACACCCTTAACTGCATACTTACATGGTAAATGTAACATATTTGTCGCAATCTTTTATTTGCCTGGTTTTTTGTTGTTGTTGTTGTTGTTTTTGAGACAGGGTTTCTCTTTGTATCCCTGAATGCTTGGAACTCCCTCTGTGTTCTGGGTTGGCCTCAAACTCAGAGATCCACCTGCCTACCTCCGGAGTGCTGGGATTAAAGGCGTGAGCCACCCTGTTAGGCTCCATCTGCACTCTTGCTTCTCCACTTCATTTCTGATATCTTTATGACTCATAAAGTTCCAAACAAATATGTCCTACAAGTTATGGTTCTCCAAGCTGAAATAAAAATGAGCCAGACTTATTTCCAAAGAGGTTTGTCCAATGGTTATCACCCAACAATAGATAGCAATATCATGGTTCTCTGTGACTTGTAAAAAAATAATATTTGGGATTACATATTTAAAATAATGTTGGAGCTCCTAACTACTGGTCAAAGTGACTGTCAAATGCTTAGTATTAAATGGAACATCTATATGGACCCTTTGTAAGATTGGGGAAGAAGTGGAAAGACTGACAGATGCTTTGATCCACAATCATCTCTTTACGTAGTATGCTGCTTAGCTTTTGGTCAATTCCATACAAAGTTCTGGATAATGGTACTGCTCCCCTGGAATTTCGTTTCCCAGTATGTACATTGGGAGGCTCACAACTGCCTATAACTCCATCTCCAGGGGGCCAGACACCTTGACCTCTGCGAGTATACACACACACACACACACACACACACACACACACACACCACGGACACAATGGACACACAGATACACACGAACTGTTAGGGTCCGCGAGAAGTTCCACAGAAGACCATCAGTTGTATGCAATCAGCAAGAGTGTTTATTAAAAACTGCCAGCATGTTGGGGTGGCAAATGACAACAACAAGAGACGCTCGCAGGCTCCTTTTAAACAAGATTAAGGGAATTCCAGGGAGGGGAGGCTAGTCTGGGGGCTGAATTGGTGACTAGACAAAAAGTCCATAGGATTGGTAGGTTTCTCTGGTTTTTAGGGACTTCCCGGCAGCAGGGTAGGAAGCTGTTTTTAGCTAGCAGAAAGCTGTGGGGTGCCTGAGGATTGTGGGGTGCCTGAGGATTGGTTTCCCCTGAATTGTTTTCCTAAGGACTGCTTGCTCAGCTCCAACCAGCTCCAGCAAACTGAAACTAAGGCCGGGTCCCCGGCAGGGCCTATTAGAAACTTTTCATGGCTCTGGTCTGGCTCCCTGGCCCTCTCAAAACAACTATATACAATTTAAAAATAAGATAGATCTTCCTGAAAGAAAAGTAGTAATAATAAAGTTTAGGAGGTGAAAGCAGGGCCAACCTGTGATAAAACTCTGGAGCAATGGAGCCCCTTTCTGGAGTTCCATCTGTCTATGACCTGCCTATCTTCAAACCCAAGGCAAACTCCTCAAGGAATTCCAGACAGGAAGAGACCAGCTCATCTCTTAGACTCAGAAGGGCACATCTCTGCCCAGGGTAATCACAGTCTAAAACAAGAGACTGATGCCCCAGGATTCCAAGACTGATCAAGCCATAGCCCAGTCCTAGATATTTCAAATTGGAAAAGGGGGCAGAGTTCCACAGGAAAGCCCCTGCTCCAAGACAGCCCACTAAGGAGGAGGAAATCCAGCCCTTGGAGAGCAGGGAACAGCGGCCTTCTTCTCCACTCCTTGTTGAGAGAAGAGGCATGGCTCCAGTCTGAGGGGCATGGACTACGTTCTAGAGCCTTTAACCTAGTGAAAGACTCTGTGGTCATGATAGCTAATGTTTTTGTGGCGTTTTATTCATACACGGTAACAGGTGTTAACTATGACATTGTCGTAAGTGTGATTTATGTGTTTGAGCATATTCACCCCCCCCCCACCCTCTCTCATTAACTTCGGCTCCCACTGATTCCCTTCCTCTTCCCCACCAGTCTTCCTTTGACTAGGGTTTCTTCTTCCATGAGCGTGGGTGTCAGGTTGTTTTTACAGGAGCTTAGATAACTTACAAGTGGCTACACCACTAGGGAAAATGTCTCTGCCTCCTCCAGGAACCATTGACTGTCAATATCAGAAAAGGATGGGGACTCATGATCCCCTCTCCCATTTATGACTGAGCACTGACTGGCCTGGTCTTGCAGGTAATCAGAGCTGCTGTGAGCAGCACCCTGTCACAACCTCAGCTCTCAGAGACGTTTGAGGCTGAGCATTTAACAGTCATTTATTCTTAGCCCTTTGACCAGTTCTAAGTCTCAGCATTGACTGCTGCCCACTGTAAAAGAAGCTTCTCTCATCAAAGTGGAGAGAGCCCTAATCCATGGACATAAATACAAACATTTAGAAGGCAGTTTGACAACACATCCATTCAGCAAAACCACAGTAGCAGTGATCCCATCAGAGCCTAGGAGCTTGCCAGCTGTGAGCTATTAGCTATTAGCTATTACTCAGTCAGAAAGTGGTTGGGCCTTAACCACTGCTGTGCAAGGGGGCACATATTGATGGTTAATCTTGAGTAACTTGATTGGATCTGGAATCAACTAAGAAACACATCTCTGCATGGCCCCAGAGTGGATAGGCAGCACCTGGTGGAGGGCAGCTGATGAAGAGGCCTGTGGGGGCGGTACTAGAGAGATGACTTCATGGTTAAGAGCACTGGCTGCTCTTTTGATGCTCAGCACCCACATGATGGCTAACAACTGTCTGTAACTCCAGTTCCAAGAGATCCTCTGGCTTCTTGGAGCACTAGGCAAGCATGTGATGCACAGACGTGCGTGCAGCCAAAACATCCACCACAGAACAAAAGAAGCCACTGTTTTTCCTCTTGGCTTCACTTCTTTTGTTTGGGTTTTGGTTTTGTGGGACTGGTTGGTTGGTTGGTTTTGAGATGGGGCCTCACTCTGTAGACCAGGCTGGCCTTAAACTCAGAGATCCTTCTGCCTCTCCCTCCCCAGTGCTGGGATTAAAAGTGTGCACCACTACACCCGGCTCCACTTTTGCTTCTTGCTGGTGTTTACTTAGCCCTTATTGTCTAAGCCAACCGTATCTCATGATATGTATTCGTTCTAGCATTGCTGTTCCTCTGGAGAGCACGGATTGATGCACTGGGTACCACAGCCGCACGTGTAAACCCTCAGAGGCAATGGCGGATATCACCATACTTCTCCAATCCAATGTCAGCAAGGCCCAGCTTCCCGTAAAGTTTCAGAACTGATCTGCTGATTGTCATCTAATGGTTACGGACCAATCTGACCTCACATGGACTAGAGATGGTCTGAGCTTCTCAGGTACACCTGGCCAATCTTTAACCAGGAGACCTAGGGCTCCGCTCTGGCCAGAGCCAAGGTAGGAAGAATTGGACAGGAGACTTTGTTCCTTCACTCACCAATCCTGACTGACAGCTGGTAAGGGGCATATGGAGCCAGTTTTGTCTCGGTCTGTCCTGGGCAGCCCCTGGGCAGACATCATTTCACTCCACGAGGTGGGTTAACACTGAAGTATGGTACACCAGGCATGGACAATTTGGGCAAAGAAGAAATGGTAGAAACGGCCCTGAGTTGGGACCCTGCCTCTGTCTCCCCATGGACGTTGAGGACTCCTCTGGTCCCCATGTCTGTACATCTCAGATTCCTAGCTCTTTATCTTAGGCAGCTCCCACCAATCGGGTCTTTCTTTTACATTGCTTAGGTCAGCTTCCACCCCATCTGCAGTATTGGGAACTTTAATTCAGTGATGGAAGAAGGGAGAGGGTTAATCACAATAGCCAGACTACCTTGGCAGGTGAACCCAATACAATAGGGCCCCGGGAGATGGTATCACAGAAGAAAGCCAGCAGAGGTACACAGGGGTTGCCAGAGGTCACCTTCCTGGTTTTTCCCGATAGCAGTGCAAACCTAGCTCACTCTAGTTCTCAGCCAGACTTCAAGACCCCAAGATAGGCTCTACTGATAGTTCCCAGGCCAACCCTGCTGCTTTGAGTGCACAGCAGCTCGTCCTTTTGGAAGGAGCTGTGGTCCTGGGCCACGCGTTCCTTATTGGTTCTTTTATCCTCAAGGTCCTGCCTCCCCCTGGTACCTGGCAGATGAACCCAGTCACTAACTTTTCTTTCACCTAAATCTGCCAGGCCAATTCCATCCTAAGGCAATTCGCTCCCCAGCAAGGATTTTCCAGTTGGCAAAGGAATCTCTGGATGAGGCAAACTGTTTGTAACGGGTGAGTGTACCATCTGCACTGGGGATTCCAGATGCTGCTTCTCCCAGACCAGGGTGAGTTCAAAGAGTCAGTCTCCGAGTCTGTCCTCCACTTTATTAAAAACTTCCCAGCTCTTAACGAAACACCCCCCTCTGCTAGTCACCTAACATCCTGCTTTCTGAATTTCCCTCTCCCAGGACACAGTTCACAGGGTCCTCTGGTTTCCCTCAGGTTATGTAGTAGGACCTTTTATAGGCAAGAAACACACCTGGTACAGCTCACTTCACTCTGAGGAGGAAAACAGCCTCTGGTCTTGGAACGGGACCACCTGTGCTTTCCTGCCTGCCTACCTATGACTTTCGAAGGACAATACGGTGACATTTGTTTGCTTTTTTCATGCCCCTCCCTTCCTTCATCTCTGTACTTCTGTTCCTGGTCAGCAAATAAAGAGGTGTTTCACCTCAGCAGGGATTGGGAAGTGGAAAGTGATAAGCAGGTGGTTGGCTCAAGTTCACTAGCCAGTTGCATAACCTGAGTATGGATTTTCTCATCTTGCAACTGAGGATAATAAGCCTAACTTGCAGGGCTGGTAAGAGGCTTAATGAGATAGTATGTATAAAGTGTCAGGCCTCAGGTGAGTGTGTGTGTGTGTGTGTGTGTGTGTGTGTGTGTACACAAACACAGCAGAAACACTGGGAAAGGTGTTCTCAGTGTAGGAGCAAACCTATATGCATACCATGAGCAGCTGTATACCCCTCAGATACACATGTGAGCCAACATCCCTGGACTTGCACCCTTTGCACTGGGGTCTTGCCAGCGCCCAGACTCAGCTCACTTCCTCCCACGCCTACCCACCCAAATGCTGGCAAGGACTGGGAGGGTGATAGCGTGCCAGGGAACAATAGGTTGACAACCCCTTCCGGCCCATCGCGTGAGAAGGAACTTTGGGAAGGAAACTCATCTCCTGGTGGGAGAGGTCACCGCCCCCTTGTCGTCAGCCCTGCAGGAGCTTCAGGACCCTCTTTCTGTTCCAGGCCTCTCTCTCTCTTAGCTTCTCTTGTCTATATCACCTGGATTGGCTTCCCCCACGCCTTCCTTCAGAGAAGGGCATCCCTACTAGGCATCTCTGGGTCTGCAGCTGGGTTGGGGGCCTCCTGGGAGCCCAGATCCCTGCTCTCGTTTGTCTGTGTCCCTTGTGTGTCCTGGCCCAGGGCAGTCTTAGTGAGTGCTGAGAACTGAGCAACAGAAAGAACGGCCTAGGAAAGGAAGCCAAATCTGGAGACCGTTGGGTCCTAGAAGCCGATCCAGGAGAGATGAGGGAAGGATAAACATGGAGAGGCCAAAGGTCCACTTTACAAAGGAAATATGAGCTCCTTTTTTCCCAACTGGGGTTAGGCCTGTGACCTCACCTAAGCTGGGAAGTGTTTCTACCACCCAGATTTTTAACAATTAGTTAAGATGATGTGCATACAGTGGTCAAGGAAGCAGGTCATAACATACATGTGGAGGTCACAGGGCATCTTGTAGAGCCAGTTTACAAAGGGACGAAGTAACAGCCCCTGAAATACGTCAGAGAATAGGGCTGACATCTAGAATTGAGGATACCTGAAGACTTCCGGCACTCAGCTCACCATTTCATATGTAGGACAGCACTGCCCTTTCTCCTACACCCCCAGCTTTCTCTACTCTCAGACTGGGAGCCCTTACAGACAGGTCAGGGAGGGAAGACAGCTCTCCTACTCTGCCTGTCCACGTCCAGCTGAGAGCTCAGAGGGACCCCCCACCAGGCAGGCTGCTGATCAAGGGCTCTGGGGCTCCACTTCTCCCCATAAAAGACATGGCAGGGGCTGGGGGAATGGCTGAAACCATTCTCGCCATAGGCCCCCCTGATCTGGCCCCTTATTAACAAAGCAGGGAGGCGCTGAAGCCTGACTAGTTCTTGCCCGTGCGTGCATTTCCTCACTGTCACCCTCAAGTCCCTGGGCAGGAACTCTTCTCCCCCGTGCCTGGACACCAGTTCCAAGTCTCCCCAGCCTCAAGTGTGACCATTACCAGGGAGCAGAAGAAGCCAAGAATGCTTCCCAAGGCTTCCCAGGTCTGGGCTAGTTGCTCCCACAGCCGCCCCCGCTGGGTTCTCACCACTCCAGCTGGAGGCTCCTAGGGCCCAAGGACACAAGGATGGCAGACACACCTACAAACGCATGCCCGGCCTCAAACACATATACACCTGTCTGGCATGCTGGCCCACTTGAATGCACACCTGGTGCACTCACCCACAGACACACCTGGCCACACCTGCCCACATGCCCACAGAGAGTAGATCCTGCACAACTCAGGCCTTGTGCACACACACACCCCAACCCAGACTGGTGTGGGATGTGCAAATCCACCTCCCACTTGGCCACGCTAGAACTCTGTCAGGTGGCCCCAGGAAATATGAGCTTTTTTTTTTTTCCAACTGGGGTTAGGTCTGTGGCCTCACCTAGGCTGGGAAGTGTTTCTACCACCCAGATTTTTAACAATTAGTTAAGATGATGTGTATACGGTGGTCAAGGAAGCGGGTCATAACATACATGTGGAGGTCACAGGGCATCTTGTAGAGCCAGTTTCTCCTGCCATATCGATTCCAGGAGTAGAACCCAGGCCTTCAGGCTTTGCAGCAAGCACCTCTACCAACTGCCATCCTGAAGGCCCATTATTTTTGTTTTGTTTTGGCATCATGTGGTCCAAGCTGGCCTGGAACTTATGTAGATGAGGCTGACTTTGACTTCCTGATCTTCCTAACTCCAGCTCCCAAATGCTGGGATTAGGGGAGAGTGCCACCTCCTTCCTCTTCTCTCTGTCTCTCTTGCCATTGTCTTCCTCTGTAGCCCTGGCTGTCTTAGAACTCGCTATGTAGACCAGGCTGGCCCCCAAGTCACAGCACTCCTACTGTCTTAGCCTCCCCAGTGCTAGGATTATAGAAATGCACTGCACAGCTAGCTTAAAAAGAAAAAAAAACTATACATTTGCTTGCTTACTTTGTTTATTTTGGTTTTCCTGGGACAAAATCTCACTAGGCAGAACAGGCTGGCATGAAACTCAAAGTCAGCTCCCTTCTTATCCTCCCAACTGCTGGTCTTATAGGCAATGTATTGAATCACTACACTTGGCCAAAAGCTATAATATTAAAGAGGAAAGCAAGAGAGAAAATTGTAATAAAAACAATGGCTGAGCCAGGCGATGATGGCGCATGCCTTTAATCTCAGCACTTGGGAGGCAGAGGCAGGAAGATCTCAGTGAGTTTGAGGCCAGCCTGGTCTACAGAGCTAGTTACAGGACAGCCAGAACTGTTACACAGAGAAACCCTGTCTCAAACAAACAAAAACAAAAACAAAAAACATATGGTTTTTACCCATCACATTGGCATGACTGAAATGTTCAAAAATAATTGTTGCTCAGAGGTTTGAAAATCAAGCACACGGGCATGGAGCACACCTCTAATCCAAGCATGGAGGGAATAAAGGCAGTAGGACTCAGAGTCCAAAGTCATGCTGAGTTACATAGCAAGGGTTTTAGGACAGCCTGAGCTACAAGAGACCCCATCTTTAAAAGAAAAACAAAGGTGTTGGGGATGGGGGGGCTGGAGAGATGGCTCAGAAGTTTAAGAGCACTGGCTGCTCTTCCAGAGGACCCGGGATTCAATTCCCAGCACCCACATGGCATAACTGTCCCTAACTCTAGTTCCAGGGGTTCTGACACCCTCACACAGACAAATAAGCAAACAAAATACCATTGTACCATAAAATAGAAATGAATAATTTTTTAAAAAGTGATTAAGACATGACTGAGGGCAGGGGCGTGCTCTAACAGCCCCAGCTGTTTGAGAGAGTGAGGTGATAGGATCACCTGAGCCCCGCAGGTTGACAAGTCTGGTTGAGTACCGCCAGGTCTGTTTAAGGACTTTTGTGGCAGTGGCCAAAATCAGAACGGAGGGCTGGGATGTTGCTCAGTGGTAGAGTACTTGCCAGTCATGCTCGAGGTCCTGGGTTTTATTCTCAGCAGCATCAGCATAGTCTTGCCAGGGTGGTCCACACCTATAATCCCAGCAGTTAGTGGATGGAGGCAGGAGGATCAAAAGTTCAAGTCCAGCTCAGGTTATGTGAGACTCTGTCTCCGAAAGAAAAGGAAAGAAGAAGAATGAATGAATGAATGATTGAACGAATGAAAGAAAGTGGAATTGCTTTTGTCAAGCATTATAAGACGCTAAAGTAAAATCAAGAAAGAACAATTCCACAAATGGTTAATAAGAAAAGCTGCTGACAAGAGACTGTCATAGCCACCACCCCACACAGTCAACAGCAGCCTCACGAAGAGAACATGCACCCATTGCTCTCTGCTCAACCTTGGACAGATGCGGTCCTTGCTATTGATCCTGTGGCCAAGGATCATTGCATCAACATAACTTACGAAAGTCTCCTCATTTTACCTTTAACTCCTGCTCCTTACCCCAGCCTCTTTGCAAACACATGATTTACTGTGGCACAGGTATTGTTGTGCCAATGCTACTCTAGTAAACATATTGAAAGGTTGACTTGTGGGTACAAATCTGCTGTCCCAGGACTTGGGAGATGGAGGTGGGACGACCAAAAGCCCAAGACTTACCCATGAGAGACTGTCTGAAAAGAAAAAGAAAAGAACGGACAAAAAAAAACCCTACAGAGCCGGGCGGTGGTGGCGCACGCCTTTAATCCCAGCACTCGGGAGGCAGAGGCAGGCGGATCTCTGAGTTCGAGGCCAGCCTGGTCTACAAGAGCTAGTTCCAGGACAGGTTCTAGAAACTACAGGGAAACCCTGTCTTGAAAAACCAAAAAAAAAAAACAAAAAACCCTACAGCAACCAGAAGTGGTGGCGCACGCTTTTGTTCTCAGCACTCAGGAGGCAGAGGCAGGTAAATCCCTGTGAACTTGAGGCCAACTTGGTCTAGAGGGCGAGGTTCAGACCAACCCAGGGCTACACAGTGGGACCCTGCCTCAAAATAAAATAAACAAACAGAAAAAGACTACAGAAATAATTCAACAGTTATGAACTCTGGCTGCTCTTCCACAGGACCTGAGTTTAATTCCCAGCGTGCACACGGTGGCTCATGGCCGTCTGTAATGCCAGTTTCAGAGGATCTGATGCCCTCTCTCAGACTTCTGCAAGCACTATATACATATAGTACACAGTCAGAATACACACAAAACACCGTACACACAAAATGAAAATGAACAAGTCTTCTTTTACAAACCCTAGAACTAAACAATAGTAACAACAACAATTTATATTTGGAAATTCTCTCTGTGTTATTTAGGATGGCTCAGTATTCCATTAATACCAGAAATAGTTAAAGTGACTAAAAAATGACAGACTACATAAAATAATACCATGATGTGAAGATTTTTCCAGACCAATATATATGGTTTTCTTTTTTCTTTGTTTGTTTTGTTTTTGTTTGAGTTTATGTATACAAGTGTTATGTCTCCATGTTTGTCTGTGTTCCACATGTACTCAGTGCCTTGGGAGACCAGAAGAAGGCATTGGATTCCCTGAACTGGAGTTACAGATGGTTGTAAATGCTGTAGATGCTGGGAGTTAAACCCAGGTCTTCTGCAAGAGTAACAAGTTCTCTTAACCACTGAGCCATTTCTCCAGCCCCCATTTTTGAGACCAGAATCTCAACATGTACCCCAGACTAGCCTAGAATTCTCAATCCTCCTGCCTCAAACTCCTAGGCTTGCAGGTGATCACCACTATGCCCATCCATTTATGATTTTTTTGTGATGATATATATTTTTTGTGATGATATATCATATATGATCCTCTTGCCTTGGCTTCCCCAGTGGTTTTATATTTTTGCTTCTCACAGTTATTTTATTAGTGCATATGCGTGTGTGTGTGTGTATGGAGGTCAGATGGCAATATGCTGAAGTCTGTTCTCTCCCTCTGCTATGTGGATTCTGGCTTGGCTGTAGCTCACTGGCCTATATGGCGGGTTGTTTGCTCCCTCGTTGGCTTTTGAGACAGAGTCAGGTATCACTTTGCTTGGGCTTCACATTTATATTTTTATTTCATTTCTAATTTTTTTTTGTTTTTTGTGGGTTTTTATGTTTTTGTTTGGTTTTGGGTTTCGTTTTGGAGGAAGGTTCTGGAATTCAGTATACACTAGGCTTAGTTTCCTTACTACCACCGTGATAAAGCACCACAGCCAAGGCAAGCTGCAACAAGAAGGGTTTGATCAGGGCTTCCTGTCCAGTCACCACCGCAGCCAGAGCACGGCAGCATGACATTAAAGCAGCAGGTGAGAGCTCACATCTTGATCTATAAGCAGGAGGCAGAGAGGCATGCTGGGGCTGGCGTAAGTCTTTTGAAACCTTAAAGCCCACCCCGAATGACACACCCCTTCCAACAAGGCCACACCACCCAACCCTTCTCAAACATTCAGTCAGTCAGGGACCATATATTCAAACACAGAGTCTACAGAGGCCATTTTTATCCAAAACATCACAATAGCCTAGAATAACCTCGGACTTCCAATCTCCCTGCCTATGCCTTTGATTGCTACATGTACAGGTAGGGTGTGTGCAGTGCTGGGGATGGAACCTAGGTATTTGTGCAGGCCAGGTACCTACTGAGCTACATTCCATTTAATCATTTAAAAACAAGTATAAGCTAATGTAGACAGAGAAGGAAGATGGACTTCTCTATGGAAGGTTATAGATGTCTATGTGATGTAGTATTTTTGGTTTGTAGAGAGGGTCTCTCTATTAAGTAGCCTGGCTGTCCTGGAATTCTCTGTGTAGACCATCTGGTCTCAAATTCACAGAGATCTGCCTGCCTCTGCTCCTGAGTATGGAATGGAGATCTGGGAGTTGAATCCAGAGCCTCTCTTGTGATAGGCAAATATCGACCCCTGAGCCAGGCTCCCTGCTTCCCAGCAGCCCTGACTCAAGTTACCCTTGACCCAGAAGGGGGACCTGCCTCAAAGTGTCAAGCTGGAACAGCATCCTTCAAACCCAACACCTTTTCCACTAGTAGGACCTGATGTTCAGAGGAAATTGTCCCACCCTCCCAACTTATGTACACCTGAAATAAAAACTCAAGCCAGCACCGGGCAACGGTGATGCACACCTTCAATCCAAGCACTCAGGAGGCAGAGGCTAGCAGATCTCTGTGAGTTCAAGGCCAGCCTGGTCTACAAGAACTAGTTCCAGGACAGATTCCAAAGCTACAGAGAAACCCTGTCTCAAAAAACAAAACAAAAAACAAACAAACAAACAAAAAAAGAAGCCAGCTAGCCATGTGACACACAACTGTAATCCCTGCCACAAGAGACTGAAACAGAGCTGGCAGTCATGGATATGCCGGGCAGGCAATCTCTGTGAGTTCAAGGCCAGCCTGGTCAACAAAGTGAGTTCCAGAACATCCAGAGCTATTACATGAGAAATCCTGTTTTGAGAAATCAAAAACCAAACCAAACCAAACAAAACAAAACAAAAAATACAACCAAACGAAATAACAATAAAAAAAGAAGCTAAATCCGGGGCTGGAAAGACACCTCAGAGGTAAGAGCTCTTCCAGACCCCTCAGGTTCAAACCAGCACCTACATGGCAGGTCCCGATCCTCTGAGACTCCCATTCTAGAGGCTCCACCCTCTTCTGGTGGCCTCCTTGTGCATGAGGAACACACAACCTAGGCATGTAGAGGAGAGACATGCATGCAGGCAAAACACCTATACATAGGAAAAACAAAAATTTTAAAAATGAGGCTGAAGTGGAGTGGACATGAAGTTGGGAGGAATCACTGAGGCCTACACAGCAAGACCCTGTCTCAAAAAACACACAAGCAAACAAAAACAGGAATAATCTGGGAGCCAGACAGGGGTAGCACACGCCTTTAATCTCAGCACTCAGGCTCTGAGTTCCTCGAGGACAGCCTGGTCTACAGAGCCAGTTCTAGGACAGTGGGGGGGGCTGCACAGGGGAGAGAGAGAGAGAGAGAGAGAGAGAGAGAGAGAGAGAGGCAGAGAGACACAGAGAGACAGAGACAGAGAGAGACAGAGAGAGAGACACAGACAGAAAAAGGAGAGAGAGAGAGGAGAGGGGGAGAGAGAGAGAAGAGAAAGGAGAGGAGAGAGAGAGAAGGGAGAGGAGAGAGAGAGGGGGGAAAGAGAAAAGAGGAGAGGAGAGAGAGGAGAGGAGAGGAGGAGAGGAGAGGAAAGGAGAGACAGAGAGAAGAGACAGACAGACACAGAGAGAGAGACAGAGACAGAGACAGAGACTGAGAATCATTTGGGCTCATACCTTCAGTCCCAGCCATCAGAAGGCAGGAGTAGTTGGCCACTCTGAATTCTAAGCCAGCCATGAACTGCACAATGAGACACCATTTATAAATAAGCAAACAGAATCAGGATTGTGATCTGTGGGCAGAAGAAAAGTCCTTCATCTTCACTGTTTCGTAGCTGCCAGTTTTCCTTTTGTTTTGGAGACAGGGTCTTACTATGTAGCTCTGGCTGGCCTGGAACTTGATAATTAGAGCAGACTGACCTTGAACTTATAGAGGTCTGCCTGTCTCTGCCTCCCAAGCACTAAGATTAAAGCACTAGGATTAGATTAAACTGCTGGTTTAACCTCTTTTTCTTTCATGCACCTGAATTCTCTGACCAAGATCTGCGCTTAGTTTCCACTGCTCCGTGCTGTAGCACTGAGAGTGTGGTCTGCGCCGCCCCCTTGTGGTCATTTGGGAAAGCTGTTTCCCTTAGTGGTTGACCTACCCACAGACCCCACCGAAGTAGTAGACAATCAAGTTGGAAAGTGGTTTGTGGTACAAATGCAACTTCAAGGGAAATCTCAAGTCTTTCGGATGTGGGATGTCCTTCTGTATGGTGTGATTACCATTAATGAAGAAAGAAACTGCTTTGGACCTATGGGGGGGGGGGGGAAACAGAGCTAGGCGGGGGGGGGGGGGGGGGGGGGGACGGGGACCTAAGCTGACTGCTGGGAGAAAGGAGGCGGAGTCAGAGAGAAGCCATGGTGCTGCCACCCAAGACAGATACCATGAAACTTTGCTGGTAAGCCATGACCTCGTGGTGATGAACAGATTAATGGAGATGGGTTAAATTAATATGTAAGAGTTAGCCAATAAGAAGCTAGAGCGAATGGGCCAAGCAGTGGTCTAATTAATACAGTCTCTGTGTGATTATTTTGGGTCTAAGTTAGCCGGGTGGCCGGGAACCAACAAGTAGCCTCCGACTACATCTTTCCACCCCATAAATTCTAGAGAAGCTACTAATAGTGGCCATAACATGTACTCATTCCACCTTTTTCTGCATCATTTCCTGACCTGTTTTTAAAGACCATTTTGAAACAAATTCTTTGTCCAGGCAGGTGTGATGACACATACCTGAAATCCTAACGCCTGAGAGACTGAGTCAGGAAGACTCGGGTCTGAGCTAGAAACCAGGCTGGGTCACAGAGTAAGCTTCAGGCTGGCCTGGGCTTGTTACTGAGGATATCATGGAAAAGCTTAGAACCAACTAACTATATAACTTAGAGACACACACACCATCATTAGCCCCAGGAATGTGAGGAACTAGAGTCCTTAGTACCCTTCTGACTGCTGACTGGGATTGATGAGGGATGCCCTTCTGAATGCTGGGAATATGTTTTATTACCATTGGTTAATAAAGAAGCTCATTTGGCCAATAGCCAGGCAAAATAGAGCTAAGGGAAAATCCAATCAAAGACACAGGGAAAAAGAAGTCAGAGTCTGGGAGATGCCAGAAGTCACCAGAGAAACAAGATGTGCGGTAACAAGCCACAAGCCACAAGGTAAAATATAGAATAATAGAAGTGGGTTAAGTTATAAAAGCTAGTTAATAATAAGCCTGAGCTAATAGGCCAAACAGTTTGTATTTAATATTAAGCTTCAGAGTGGTTATTTGGGAACTAGCATGTGGGAGAGAAACCTCCAGTTACAGATGGCACACGACTCTAGGCAAAGACCGCTTGTTTGTTTCCCTGCTGCCTAAACCAGGAATAATCACACTGAAACTATATTAATTGCAACACTGCTTGGCCAATGACTCTAGTGTATTCCTAGCTAGATCTTACCTCTTAAATTAACCCATTTCTGTTAATCTGTGCATCGCCATGTGGACGTGGCTTAACAGTAAGGTTCCATCCAGCATCCCGCATCTGTCTCCTATGGTGGTTACATGGCATCTCTCTGTCTTGGCCTACTCTCTTGCTATATCTTTTCCAGCCTGACTATATTCTGCCCTGTTATAGGCCAAAGCAGCTTCTTTTTTTTTTCTTTTTTTTTCGAGGCAGAGTTTCCCTGTAGTTTCTAGAGCCTGTCCTGGAACTAGCTCTTGTAGACCAGGCTGGCCTCGAACTCAGAGATCCGCCTGCCTCTGCCTCCCGAGTGCTAGGATTAAAGGCGTGCGCCACCACCGCCCGGCTCCAAAGCAGCTTCTTTATTCACCAATGGTAATAAAACATATTCACAGCATACAGAGGGGAATCCCACATCACCTTGCCTTTTCTGTCTGATTAAAAAGGAAGGTTTTAACTTTAACATTACAAGGTTACATGCAACAAAACAGTTATCAAGCAAGAATTATAGTTATAATATTTAGTCCATTTACATTTGTCAAATTAAGTAAACTATTCTATCATCTACTCTATTTTTGTGAGTCTAATTTTTATATCTAATCTATCTTTTATCATAACTAAGGAAAACTATAACTATCTATTCTTCAACACCATCAAAGAACCCAGAGGATATAAAATTACCTAAGTTAACAGGAAGTGCATTGTAATCAACTCCAAAACTCTGGAATTAATAGAGATACCTTGCTGCCTAGACAATCACCCAAAATTTTCTGTATCATTGTGGAATCCATTTTCAGACTACAAGACCATAGTATCTGGCAGACATTTCCATGAAGCAGGAAATTTCAAAGACAGTTCCACCTATGTTGGAACTTTCTTTTGTGTCCTGCAGAATGTCAGGCAGACTCTTTCATGAAGCAGGAACCCTGAAGGATGGTTTTAGGCAAGTTCAGTAGTCATTTTTCTGTGGGTCCTGCATGTCCAGTTTATACAGCATAACTTCAAGGAGTCCAGGATAAAGCAGTTTCTTGCCCAAATGGCTAGCAAACTCCATAAGGAGTCTCTTCGATGCCCATCTTCTTCTTGAAATAATTGGTGCTGCCGGGAGCAGATGTGTCTCACTGTCATGAAAAGTCCTAAGTTTTAAAAACATTTTAAATGTCATATTCTGTTAGCCTTTGAAAAGTTTGAAGAATATATATCTAACTGAAATATATCTCTATCTATCTATAAAACCTAACTAACACAACTATAAGCTTGACTATTATAGATGATTATCTATTAACCTATATTTCTTAATTATACATTACATTTTTAAATGAGCTGCACAAACATAATACCTTAATCAAGAACAGAAATATGCATATAACAAAATTGACCTTAAATTTGTATCAATAAACCAAGATCTATATCATTGCAAAATATTCATCTATATAGCATAACCGCCTTTAATGTAAACAAACGTTTATAAACAATATTTGGGAATTGGGGTATAGTTCTCTCCAAACTGCTTCCTACTTTTTGTTGGGTAAAATAATTTTAGGGGTTTATGGAGACCTTTCAGGGGCTCTTGTTCCATCAAAACACCTTAGTCTGGAAGGAATCCACAGGTTCTCATCCTCTGTGGAAACAAAAGCAGAACCTCTTTTCCAAAGCAACATATCCTTAGACCCAAATTTCCAACTCAATACCTTTAAAACATATATGTTGGTTTAGCTTAGCAGCCCTCACAATGAAATCTCTCTCTGTACTTAGCTCCTTCACAGTCAAAAAATTCAAAGAAAACACAATAATGTACATAATCCAGACTCTCTCTGTATTTTCCATCTTTATGTGGTTTATTTTTTTTACTCCTTTAATCTATGACTGTCTGTACTCTGTCTCTTTAAAGACTTTGTTTTATTTTTTAAATGATTTGCTTCTTTTTAAAGCTCTCTATATTCTTTTTCTTCTATATCCCAAGCCTATGTACATTTTTAAACACACTGAGTCTCATTTAGAGGTGTTTTCCATCTGAATTTATATTTATTGCATGCATATCTGTAATTATTTTTTGACCAGGAGTGTTTTTTTTTTTTAAAAAAAATGCTAAGCGGTCTTGGCTAGGACCAACTCTATTGTCCTACCTGTTGTTTCTGCCCAGTCCAACATGGCGGAGGCATGCTTGCTGCCTTTGAGAGCCATTCATGCTGCCCCAGCTCCAGGGTCACAGCGGGTCTATGTCACCATTAAACTACTAACAACACACTGCTCACAAACCCCATTTAAGTTCTTGGCCTCCTGAAAGAGTCACAGTTCACGCTGGCAGCATGAATCAGGAAGCTGCCATTTCTAATGCTGAGTCAGTAAGCCTTTTCTTAAAGAAGCCACGGCTCTCCTGTTTGCCGCCAGCAAACAGAGCTCATCTGGAAAAAAATGCTGGCTACCAAGAAGCCATGCTTAACTCTGTTCTTTTGGGTCTAGAATTCCTTTCCAAGTTTTTCCAGGTTCTTACATGGATGTAGTCAGCCCCACATTGGAGTGCCAATCTGTAGTCTGAGGCTGCGTGTTTATTTCCTGGCTGCCTAGTCCTGGAAATAATCACACTGAAACTATATTAATTGCAGCACTGCTTGGCCAACAATTCTAGCATATTCCTAGCTAGATCTTACATCTTAAATTAACCAATTTCTATTAATTTGTGTATAGCCACATGTTGCGGCCTACCAGTAAGGTTCTATCCAGCATCCGGCATCTGTCTCCTTTGGTGGCCTACTCTCTTGCTATGTCTCCATAAGATTAGACTACTGCCAACTAGCAAGAAGTAGTATAGAAAACTACTACAAATTCCTAAAATATTGTTTAAGAATATTTGTTTTCAGTTCAAGAAGATTGTTTATAAAGGGTTAATGTTCACAGTCAGTCTCTTTCTAAAGAAAAAGAGGGATATAATATGGAAATGATAAAAAAAAGAGATACTAAATCTACTTTAATCCAAAAAACTGTTAATCTCAGAATATTTTATATAGGTTTGGATTTTGGTTTATTGATACAAATTTAAGGTCAATTTTTATATAATTTGTTATACTATATCTATATATTTACTTCTTTTTAAAGTTTTATGTTTATGCAGCTCATTAAAAATGTAATGTATAGTTAAATATACAAATTAATAGTCATCTATAATAGTCAAACTTGTCATGTTAGTTAGATATGCAGAGATATATTTTAGATAGATAGGTAATCTTTGAGCACTTCAAAGACCTACAGAGTATGGTATTCAAAATGTTTTAAGAACTTAGACTTTTCTCAACAGTGAGAGATGTCTGCTCCTAACAGCACCAATTACTTCAAGAGGATGACGGGCATTGAAGAAGCTCCTTATGGAGTTTGCTTTCAATGCTGCAAGGCTAGTCATTTGGGAAAGAAACTGCTCTTCCCTGCTTCTGCTTGACTATATATTATTGAAAGTAGACATGTAGGACCCATGGAAAAATGACTGCTGAACTTACCAAAACAAAGTTGTATAGTCCTTCATTATTCTTGCTTCATGAAAGAGTCTGCCAGACATTCTGCAGGACACAAAAGACAGCAACTGATGAATTTTGCCAAAATGGGCAGGATAGTCCCTCAGATTTCATGCTTCACTGAGAAATCTGCCAGTCACTCTAGGCCTATAGGCTGAAAGATGGATACCCCCAGATTACAGAAGAACTTCGGATGACTGTTCAGGCAGCCAGATGTTTCTGTCATTTCTAGAATTTTGGAAGCTGCTTACAATGCATTTTCTATTTATGTAGGTAATATTATAACCTTCAGGGGTGTTTGATGGAGTTGAATACTAGATAGTTATAATTATAGTTTTCCTTAGTTATGATAAAAGACAAATTAGATATAAAACTTTAGACTCACAAAAATAAACTAGATGATAAGAGTATTTTTTTAAATTTTGTCCAATACAAATAGACTAAATATTATGACTTTTACCCTTACTTGATACTTGTTTTGTTATATATAATTTTACAGTGTTAAAGTTGAAACCCTCCTTTTTAATTAGACAGAAAAGGGGAGATGATGTGGGATGCCCTTCAGTATGTTGTGAATATGTTTTATTACCATTAATTAAGAAAGAAGCTGATTTGGCCAATAGCCAGGCAAAATAGAGTCAGGCAGGAAATCCAAGCAAAGACACAGGAAAAAAAGAAGGCGGAGTCTGAGAGATGCCAGCAGCTACCAGAGAAATAAGATATGACTAACAAGCCATGAGCCTCATGGTAAAATATAATATAATAAAAATGGGTGAAGGTACATAAGCTAGCTAATAAAATGCCTAAGCTAATAGGCCAAACAGTTTGTAATTAATATTTAGCCTCAGAGTGGTTACTGAGGAAATAGTAAACAGGAAAGAAACCTCCAGTTACATGTGTTATCCTGAACTGCGCCTTCCCCCCTCCCACCCCTATTCATATCCCCTCTCACTCCACCCCCAACACACTAACCAGGAAAATAATCCATACACATAAACATTTCACAAGAATCAAGAAAAAGCTAGTGGGGGAAAAGGGTTAAAAAGCCAAAGGGGAAAAACAAGAATAACAAAACTAAGAATGTGAATGAGGGGCTGGAAAGACGGCTCAGCGGTTAAGAGCACTGGCTTGCTCTTCCAGAGGACATGAGTTCCAATCCTAGCACTCACATGGTGGCTCACAATTGTCTGCATCTCCAGTTCCAAGGGATCAGATGCCCTCTTCTAGCCTCCACAGGTACCACGCATACACACAACAGACAAGCAAGAAAAATACTCATACACATAAAATGAAATTAATTATCTAGAGTGACACTGGGGGTGAGAAACCTTTTAGGCTGGACCTTGTTTGGGTCATGGCGCAGTTCCCTGTAAGCAGAGGGAGACAGTTGAAGTAGATGTTCAGGGGCTTATACACAACAGTTAGGTCAATCCGCCAGAGGTAAGAGGGGCTGAAGCCCAGGGGAGGATGGAATTGCCCATCCAGAAGTTTCTACTTCCTCTGTCAACTTACTGGTCATGGTTAATCTGCCACTGGCTCACAAAGACACAACGTCCCTTGGGGATATAGAAGCCACACAGACTTGTATCTCTCGTGGTGCTGGGGAAAGAGGAAGCTCAGTCAGGTTCAGGGTCACCGGAGAATCTATGCCTGTCTCTCCTGTCATGTCCCTCTCAGGAGCCTTAAATGGCTGTGCATATTAACTAGGGCCTCGTATCAAACACCATTAGCTCTATGGCCTGACCTGTGGGGGATGGTGAAGGGAACGAAGGATGAATGTCGGAAAGTCTCCAGGATGAAAGCCTCCAGATAGGGCAGCTGAGGTCTGTCAGGAAGTCGGGGTCTCCGATTCCTGCCAATCACTGTGTCTACAGAGTACAGGGATTCAAGAGGATTAAGGGGTTGCCCAGACTTTATCAGGGTCCCCGCACATAGACTCCTTTGAATGGAACCACCACCTACCTAGCTCCTCCTGGATCTTTCTCTGTACCCTAGGGTTTGTCACCAGGTACATGAGGCTCCAAGAGATAGCAGTGGTGACTGTGTCAAACCCTGACCAGGACAGAACAGAGGGAGAAGTTGGGATGTGGCAGCTTCGAGCACCTGAGTACAGAAATGATTCACTGAAGAGCATGTACCTGCTCCAAAGAGGTCAAAGACGACACTAATAACCTTATCTTCTGACAGCTGGACATTGGCATTCTCATCCAATTTTTTGTCCTGACAGTGCTCAATGAGGCTGTCTGTGATGTCCCGGATGTGGCCCTGGGAGGCAAAGGAGCACAAGGTGAGACATATCTCAAGTCTAGACCTACCTCTCCACCTAGGCCTGGTCCCTCCCTGTCATTAGCACCTTTGTGCAAGAGCTGACACTCTGAGGCTGCTGTGTCCTTTCCCTCTTCCAAGTCTCCTTCCTACTTCAGAGAACTGGTGGCCCCAATTCACGGGACCCTTGAGGCACAGAGCCTGACACTCTTAGTATTAGATGTTCTTAAATTTTTTTCTACTATGAGGCCAGGAAGGTTTTAACTTTTCCTGGTCCAGCAAGAACTGGCCCAGGGCTTCTCCTATTTGGTGGCTTTTGTCTGACAGATGCACAGAAGGATTAGCCAAGAAAAGTTCTAGTGCCCTGGTGAGAATGGAGCGCACTCTGCCACTGGCTTCAAGCTTGCCTGCGACGTTCTGGCCCTGGACCCGACCTGCTTCCCACCACCACCTGCTCCTCCACAGCCTCTACCTTCTCAAATGTTCTGTAGTGCTCCTTGATTAACTTCTGCATGAAGCTGTAGAACTTATTATTCAGGTCCTTGAAGGCATCCAGGGAAGAGTTAGGTAGGTAGCAGAGGACAGGGATGAAGTCAGCTGGGAATCCAGAGGCAGTAACTTCCCCAAACTCATTGCTCAGATTGACTATGCTAAGCAGCTCTTGGTTATCATGGTCATAACGTCGACCAAAGCACATGGCACAGATGACATTGGCCACTGACACCACCAAATACCTATAAGGGTCGAAGTGGCCATCCTCCGCCATCAGCTTCTGGAACATTATGATTAGGTATTCCACCTCCCTGCTCACATACCCCCCACCACTCCCAACTAGCAAGAGGATGCAGAAGCTGGGTCTGAGGCTATGGAGAAACTCTTCAAGGCATTCTGGGCCAGGCGCCTCCGGGCAGCCCATACTGGTCCAGAGTCTGGGTTGAAAGTCAGGCTCTGCCCATTACTGATGAAATTAAAGCTGTAGAGGTCTGGTCGGCCCTTGAAGTCATCTCCCTGCTTCACCAGGGCCTGCCGGATGGTGTCCAAACCACTCAGCACCACCACAGGCGTGGAGCCAATGCGGATCTGCAGCACGTCCCCATACTGCTTGCTTAGCGTGGCCAGGAACAGATGTGGGTTCTTCCCCAGGGTCAGTATGTGCCCAAGATGGGCCAGCCCCAGGGCCCAGGTGGAGTCTTCAAGCCTTTAGGGATGTTGGTCCTTGTGGCTCTGACTACCCAGAATCCAAGGCAGAAGGTGGTGATGTCCAGGAGCAGCTCTGTGGCTGACAGGAAGGTTAGAAGTCCATACAGGGAAGCCATGATCTAGGTGGCTGCTGGGAGGAGAGGCTAGAAAAGAAAAGACAGGGCTGGAGAGATGGCTCAGAGGTTAAGAGCATTGCCTGCTCTTCCAAAGGTCCTGAGTTCAGTTCCCAGCAACCACATGGTGGCTCACAGCCATCTGTAATGGGGGTCTGGTGTCCTCTTCTGGCCTGCAGACATACAGACAGACAGAATATTGTATACATAATAAATAAATATTTAAAAAAAAAAGAAAAGAAAAGACAGACCATCAGACTGAGGGTGAGGGACGGATTTCCTAAAGCATCACCATGCTGGTCAAGGAAAGGAGAAGCCTTTCACTGGGCATGGAGGGAGACAGAGATTGTTGAGCTGCCACTCTGTGCCAAAAATTCCTCATTTCTTCTTCCCCACACACAGAGAGGCTGGAGTCTCATGGACTGAGCTCTTACAGAGAAATCTCCATACCCTGGAAGCAAATTGTGGTTTGGTTTTGATCATATTCCTCCCACACACAGACATTTTTTATTCAATCTCAAACCCAAACCTTCGAGGAAGGCTGCAGTGAGACTCAGAGAGGGTGAGTGACAGTCTCAAAGTTACACAGCTAGGGAATTTGAATATTCTTGCTGCCACTCACTTCCAGAGAGCCTCTCTGAACTGCTTCTGTGAGATTTCAAACAGCGACTTCCACTGTCTGTGGTCTCCATTCCCCACAATGCTGTCATTTACTTTGTATTTCCTATAGTCAGCTTTACATCCACCATCAGCAGCATCCTAAGCAGTGTCTGTGTCTAAATACAGATTTGGACCCCTACAACCCATTCCAATAAATGCACAATTAGCACATATCACCCAAGCAGTCCATTTGGTCCTACCTGCCACTTTTAGATTGCCATGCTATTGGGGAATTAGAGATAATTTGCTCCTTCGGCCTCATTTCAGAGTCTAGTGGGGTAATAGACCTCCAAATGGGGCATTGACTTGCCCAAGTCATCCAGCAATTGTGACAGAGTCAGGATTCAGAGCTGTTAGGGAAAATTCCATGGGATTTCCAGCTACTATCACAGGTGCCTCCCTTAGAAAAACAAAAAATTTGAGATCTCAGGTCTCTCTGTTCATCCCAGGATCTAAAGAATTCCACTTAACCCTGGTAGAGGACAGGGATGCAAGGGGACAGAAAATAGGTGCCCAAACCACATTTCTCTCAGCTCTAGAGCACCTAGTTCAGCAGAGCCACTCTTTAATAGCAAATATACAGACTGCCCTATGGCTGTGCCCAGCCGGGAGAGTCGCTCTGCAATGCAGCCCAGTCTGGTAGTTTGGAGCAGTCGCTTTACCTTTCAGGCTTCAGTTATGTAACCCAGAGAGGTAAGACAAGATTGCCCAAGTCAGCCGGGAGGTGGTGGTGCAGGCTTTTTAATCCCAGCACTCAGGAGGCAGTGGCAGGCAGACCTGTGAATTCAGGGCCAGTCTGGTCTAGAGAGTGAGTTCCAGGACAGACAGGGCTACACAGAGAAACCCTGTTTTGGAAAAACAAACAAACAAAAAAAGATTGCCCAATTCAGAGAGTGCAGATGCTAGGAAAAAAATATCTGAATCACACAAGACAAGAAGATGTACAGTTCCTACCCCAAAATATTACAGCTACCTTGAAGAGAGGGGCTTTCCAGAGGAGCTGACTCAGAAAGCATACTGGGGACTCAATTTCTTTAATGTGGTGGGGAAACCTTCAGCCTAGGTGTGCCTTGGTTTCTCCTTCAACATAACTGGTATCCCAAGGGACCTCTAGCCTTTGTAAGATGAAAGATCCAGGGGAAATACGACTCTTGTTTCTACCAGCTAGCAATCTACCAAGCTGGCTGTGTCCCAGCAGGGATGGAAGAGTCAGTCAGTGGGACAGGGACCCCCTGAGCCGTGGGTGATTCCAAGGCTCCTGCTGAGGACAGTCAGAACTCTCAGCTCTGCAATGCTAGCCTTTGGGAGGGTGGAGACTATCAGGGGTAGTTTTTAAATAAGATGACACAGGAAAAGTTCAATGCACCTCCTCTATCCACCCTACCCACCCAGAGAGAGCCCTCTATTCTATTGGCAGTCCTGAGGAAGGGGTTACATTTTCAGGAATGGGGAAGCCCCCGGTGATCAGTGAGGCAGTAGGAGTTGACCTGAAAGTGTAGGGTATCTCATTTCCATCTAAAGATCTGACACTAGCTACTGGACCTTAGGCAAATTCTTTTGGTTGTCTAGCCTCAGTTTCTCCCCTAAGGACTTTCCTGATCACAATAAAGAATCTTAGTGTTCCATCTTGGAGGGGTTACCCAGCACCCCATCATCCAGACTTCCTTTTCTTGGGAAGGAGGGGCAAACCAGGAGCCCCCAGTACTCACCTTTGTCTGTGAGGAGGTGCTGAACCCACGAGCGTTCTCCCGGGATCCCAAGGAGGATCAGGGAAGGCTCCAAGGAACTACCACCTTCAGGGTCAGGGTGAAGGCCCTTTATAGGACCTTGATGTAGGAGGTGCTGTATGCTGTGAATATGTTTTATTCCCATTGGTTAATAAAGAAGCTGCTTTCAGTCAATGGCTTAACAGAGTAAAGCCAGGCTGAAAAGATATATATATAGAGAGAGTATGTGGAGACAAGGAGATGCCATGGAGCCGCCAGAGGAGAAAGAAGAAAGCTGCCAACTGGAACTTTGCCGGTAGGCCACACACCCCATAGTAAAATATAAATTAATAGAAATGGGTTAATTAAATACATAAGAGCTTGTTAGAAATTTTCTAGACTCATTGACCAAGCAGTGTTTTAAGTAATACAGTTTTGGTTATTATCCTGTTGAGGGAGGATCTTGAGGGAAATCCTGGGGCAGCATAATAACTAATATTGGGGGGTGGCTGCATCCCAGGCCACGGGGATTCCTTTCCACTATTTTGTGCCAGGAAAACATTGGGTATGTAAGATTTTTCTCTCCCACTTCAAAAGCCTGGTGGAGGGAGAACAGCTGATTGGTGACTTGGTGACTTTTCTTGCCTGGTTTCTAAGTCTAAGCTCTCATGAGAAGCGCAACGACCCAAGCCCCAAGGATGGACAGAAAGGCGAGTGGGGGCACTGGATTGACCCTGTTTCCCTCAGATTGGGTACCAGCCTATGATGCACGTTTGCTGCTTGATCTAAGGGTGGGGGTGGCTGGCAAGCATGCAGATCTCACCTTTAATGTCACCTATTGCAAGCTACAAGCCTGGCAGATCCCTCTTGCAGCTCCCAATGGGCTCCAGGGGCTTGCTAGTGTTTTGTATACAGAGGCAGACCACAGAGAAATCAGGGATTGGGCCTGTAGCTGAGGAGCTACTTGCAGATAGTGGAGGAAAGGGTGAGGGGGGATCCAGGCGGTCTGCAGGAGGGTCAGGGGCCACAGTGGGGAGATATGCATGGCACTAGGCTCTCGGGCCTGCATGCCTCAGCCTGCTCCATCCTCTGGAGCAGAGGTAGGCCTGCCTGTCCCTGCCCCACCTGGCTGGGGAACTGGTGCCCCTGTAAGTGGCAAATGGCATGAGAAGAGTCATCCAACTCAGAAATGGGCATGGGTCCCAGTGCTATCAAGCTAACAGCCGGAGGGGAACCAGGAGTGGGGCTCTTAAGGGCAAGTTTCTCTGGGCATTGCAGTGGGTCTTAAGAGAGAGATATAGTCTCTAGGCTTTGCAAGAGCACAACTAGACAAAGTCAGGCAGTGCAAAGGTCCAGGCTTGCGTGCGAAGCTCAGCATCTGCCTAGGAGCAAAGGTCTGACAGCCTGTGTCCCCACTTTTAGTGGCAGGATACACAGCAGCACCACCCGGCACACCTAGCTGGCTGTTGGGAGGCACTATTTGGCCTGAAGGGTGCTCCCTCAGTAAGAATCTAAGGATAAAACCTAAACTTGTTAACTCAGCTCCACCTGTTCCTAACTAATGTCTTCACCTGCCCTCCCTGTAAGATCCCCAGCCCAGAAGTAACACTGCCATCTGCTCTGGGACCAAGACCAGAAAACAAAACAAAGTAAAAAACCAAATTCATCCACCCCCTCAGCAGCAATTCCACTCACAAGTCACTCTCATGCATTGCCCAAATATTCTCAAGTGCCTCAATGCGCTAGATGCTAGGAGCAAAACTAACAGTGTTCCTTTGATGGCGTTTATCCTCTGCTGGGGGAGACAGCTGATAAGAAACACAACACAGAGACTGAAATAGTGTGGGAAAAGGCACAATAGAAACAATAATGATAAACAGAGGTCAGTTTACAACCACAATGGGGATGCCAGGGGTGTGAGTGCTGTCTGAGATGACACTGGGCAGGGGTAAAAGTGTGGAATGAAGAATGAAGCCTCCCGGGTACCTACCTGGGGATGCACCTGTAGCGGGTACACCTCCTAGGAACAGAGGTTCCAGAGGACTGGTTATGGGTAGAGCTGTGGAATAGGGGATGTTCTCCTGACATTTGCCCAGTGCCAGAAGTACACCACCACCACCTCCAAGGAAGATGAGAATCTGTAGTGTGGACCTGGTGTGACCTGAACAAGATTACCCAGGCTTCTGTGCTGGAAATGGACTGAAGGACCAAGAACACCTCTGTTCATTTTGACATCTGTCTAGCCCCGTGGTCACAGTCTCATCAAGGTCCCTATCACTGCTCCCTAGAGAATGGAGTCCCCTTTGCTTTTGGACGCTGTCAACTCCTTCTTCCCCACTGTGCCTTCCAGAGTGTGAAAAGCTTTCTATTAC
Organism: Arvicola amphibius; assembly: GCF_903992535.2. Classification (NCBI taxonomy): domain Eukaryota; kingdom Metazoa; phylum Chordata; class Mammalia; order Rodentia; family Cricetidae; genus Arvicola; species Arvicola amphibius. The sequence continues at coordinate 125,984,870 of NC_052049.1, read as the reverse complement.
CAAATCCTTTGCTCAAATCCTTTGGTATCTGAAGATAGAAACCAGAGCCTCTTGCATAATCGATCAGGTCTGCCCATCTAGGCTTCTAGTAGTCCCCATTTTGAGTCTTCAATAATACATCCCCTCCATCTCCTTTCCACAGCAAGTTAGAGTTCACCTGCTGTCAGTTCCAGCACTTCTTCATGGCCAATCTTAGGACATCTGACCCCATAGATATGATCCTTATCCAATCTGATGCTTCTTCCTCTATGCCCCAATGCAGGAAATCTGCATGTTGAAATTAATGAAGTATACAAGTCTTTGTGAGGAGAAATGATTGCCAAAACTGAATTATAAAAGTATACATGGCATCAGTAGCACTGAGCTTCCAGTACGTAATGATAATAATTAGGTAACAAGTGCTGGCCATGATGGTGCAGATCTATAACCTTAATCCTTGGGAAGCTGAAGCAAGAGGATTTTCATGAGTTCCAGGTCAGCCTGGGCTACATAGTAACTGTAGCCCAGCCAGGAGTACTGAGCAGACACAAGAAGACTGGCAAAAATAAAAACAAGGAGGAGGCAGCAATGAGGAATAGGAGAAAAGGAAGGGAAGGGGATAAGCTGGACAACAAAAGAAGCAGGAGACATAGGAGGTGGAGTGGCCTTCTCAGCATCTTCACAGCCGGTCCACTCACTGCATCTCTACTCAGACTAAGAAATTTCCTGGTACCCACTTTGGAGCCAGAACCAGAGAACTGCAAGAGCTTGTGTAGAAATAAATCCTGAAGCCGGGCGGTGGTGGCGCACGCCTTTAATCCCAGCACTCGGGAGGCAGAGGCAGGCGGATCTCTGTGAGTTCGAGGCCAGCCTGGTCTACAAGAGCTAGGTCCAGGACAGGCTCTAAAAAAGCTGCAGAGAAACCCTGTCTTGAAAAACCAAAAAAAAAAAAAAAAAAAAAAAAAAAAAAAAAAAAAAAAAAGAAATAAATCCTGACCAGGAAGTGGGAGCCAGACCCTTCTGGATTCCTCAGCCTGCTCTACAGTCACTGTCTTCCTCCTGTTTCTGTTGTCCCTAGCAATGCCTTAGCTCCAGAGAGTCGTGGAAACCTGCTCCCCATGGCTGGAAGACCTAGTTCTCAGACTTGCCACCCTGAACACAGGAAGCCCCATTGCTTGGCTCCTGTCCTCTACTAGGCTTTGACTCCACAACTTTCATTAGCTAACAAAGACTGTCTCTCCTTTCCTTCTCAGCTGGATAAACTGAGGCCAAAAAGAACAGGCACAGTGACCAGGGGCAGATGAAATCAGAGCCTAAAGCTCTGGCATCCTGCTTCCAGGCGATGGCTCTTCCTGCTCAGGGAAGCCGCAGGGTCACAAGCTCAGGCTCTAAGCCAAGACCCTCATCTCCCCAGACCCTGTGCACTGGGGTAATGGGGATCTTACATCTACTGTCATCAAGACTTGTCTGGGCTAACAGCCACATTGGAAGGAACAGAGCCCTCGCTAATCCCTGGCTAATTGGCAGGCAGAAGGTTTGGAGACCTTGGCAGAGTTTAACACCCAATCCAAGGTCAAAGTTTATGCCTTTGCGTGAGAAGCTCGTTGGCTTTCTGAGTGACTGATACCAGGATCACACTGGGAGGGTGAGGGCTCTTGGCTGGAGGAAGGCAAACAGCTTGGGAGTCATCCTGACAGAGTCAACAGCTGGGGGATTTTGGTCGCACTGCTGAGGGCTAGGTAGCAGAAGCCAGGAATGAAACAAGACCCTACAAAAATCTCTTACTCCACAGGGAAGAGAGGAGCCACACCCCAAAGAAAGCCTGGGCAAAGCCCATAGATGCTACAGAAACCGGAGAAGGCTGAGGCAGGTGACACAGGGACTCTGGGGAGCTTGAAGGAATGTGAGGAACACAGGAACAGTATTGATGACCTAGGCGGGTGGCACAGCTGAACAAAAACAATGGTAGAAGGCGGGAGGAAGAAGTGGGAAGAGTGGAGTTTGCGTAGATGTGGAAACCTGTCACTTGTCTCTCATTATGTCCTCTTCCCACCCAGTCACCGTCCAGTGCAGCCAACGTACGAGCCCTGAGGACCTCTCCTCTCTGTGCCCAGAGATCCACTGAGATTCAGTCGGTAGGACCCAGGCTCAGATGGCACAGCCCTCCACCGCCTGACTCTTGTCTGCTGCCTGACTCTTGTCTGCTCAGCTAAAGCAATGTTGCTTTCCTAGGACAGTCTTGTTCTAACGCTGTGGTAGTGGTCAGTCTTGACGAGCAACTTGACGGAAGTTAGAATCACCATGGACACCTAACCTCTGAGTGTTCCAGTGTATGTCCAAGAGATCTGACTTTCAATGTGGCTGGCACCATCTCTTGAGTCTGGGTCCAGGACCGACTACAAGGGAGAAAGCCAGGCACAGCCGCATTCCTCTCCCTTTGCTTCCGGACTGCAGATGCAGTGCGGCCCGTGTTCCTTCTGTTGCACACTCCTCCACAACAGAGCCAAAGAAAACCTTCCTTCCTCAGACTGTTTCCGTCAGGTATTTTACCACAGCAGCAGGAAGCCATGAGCACACCTGTTGTCCTGACATAAATATTTGAAGCGCCTTCTTTTATTCTTAGAAGATTCTAGACTAGTTGGGGAGGCTCCTATGTTGAGTTACATGGTCACCCCATTGATGGTGGACTTCTGAGGTTTCTGTAAACCAAGCATTTAGAGTCCTTTCTACTTTCACTTCTGTGTCCACTGTCCTTTGGGGACAGCTGGATCCCTACTCTAACTTTTTTTTTTTTTTTTTTTTTTGGTTTTTCGAGACAGGGTTTCTCTGCAGCTTTAGAGCCTGTCCTGGAGCTAGCTCTTGTAGACCAGGCTGGCCTCGAACTACAGAGATCCGCCTGCCTCTGCCTCCCGAGTGCTGGAATTAAAGGCGTGTGCCACCACCGCCCGGCCCTACTCTAACTTTTAAATTCAGTGAGTCTGACCCTACCCCAGGCTAGGACAATGACAATCCTGTAGGTGGAGCCACTGCAGAGTGGTGACAAACACTGCTAATCAAAGCACTGGGGAAATAGAGGCAAAGGATCTCTGGAAGTTCAATGCCAGCCTGGTCTACCAAGTGAGTTCCAGGCCAGCCTGGTTTACAGAGTGATACCATGTCTCAAAACTAATCAACCAGCCCCACAAAACCAAAAACCAAACAAAAGAGGTGAAGTCAAGCAGAAAAACAGCTGATTCTTTTATCTGATATGTCTTTCTCTTCGTGTTCATGCTTTCCATTTTTCAAAAACTTATTAGGGCTGGAGAGATGGCCCAGAGATTAAGAGCACTGTCCCTTTTCCAGAAATCCTGAGTTAGTTTCTCAGCAACCACATAGCGGCTCACAGCCATCTGTGTTGAGGTCTGATGCTCTCTTTTGCCCTGCAGGCAGAATACTATACATAATAAATGAATTGTAAAAAATTATTTATATTTATTTTTATTTTGTGGTGGATGTTCTGCCTGCATGCAAAATTGTACACCACATATTTGCCTAATGCTCTTAGAAGCCAGAGGTTCTCTTAGAACTGGAGTTACAGCCAGTTGTTAGCACCCACGTGGGTACTAGATATCAAGCCGGCGTCCTCTGAAAGAGCAGCCAGTACTCTCAACCACTGAGCCATCTCTACAGCCCCCAACCCTGGACCTCTTTATATCTGGGCTGCTGGTGGAGGGTGCTGCCTATCCACTCTGGGGTCGTGCAATGATGTGTTTCGTAGTTGATTCCAGATCCAATCAAGTTACTCAAGATTAACCACCAATATGCACCCCCTTGCAGAACAGTGGCATAACTGGTAAGGCCCAGCCACTTTCTGACTGAGTTTGAAGCCTGCTAATAGCTCATAGCTGGCAAGCTCCTAGGCTCTGATGGGATCACTGCTACTGTGGTTTTGCTGAATGGATGTGTTGTCAAACTGCCTTCTAAATGTTTGTATTTATGTCCACGGATTAGGGCTATCCCTACTTTGATGAGAGAAGCTTCTTTTTACAGTGGGCAGCAGTCAATGCCGAGACTTAGAACTGGTCAAAGGGCTAAGAATAAATGACTGTTAAATGCTCAGCCCCAAATGTATCATTTGATGTGAGGTTGTACACATGTAAGATTGGTTCATCTGCATCAACCATCTGAAGGCTTGGAGAAGAGGAGTTAGAACGTCTCTGAGAGCTGAGGTCGTGATAGGGTGCTGCTCACAGCAGCTCTGATTACCTGCAAGATCAGGCCAGTTAGTGCTCAGTCATAAATGGGAGAGGGGATCATGAGTCCCCATCCTTTTCTGATATTGACAGTCAATGGTTCCTGGAGGAGGCAGAGACATTTTCCCTAGTGGTGTAGCCACTTGTAAGTTATCTAAGCTCCTGTAAAAACAACCTGACACCCACGCTCATGGAAGAAGAAACCCTAGTCAAAGGAAGACTGGTGGGAAAGAGGAAGGGAATCAGTGGGAACCGAAGTTAATGAGAGAGGGTGGGGGGGTGAATATGCTCAAACACATAAATGACACCTATGACAATGTCATAGTTAACACCTGTTATGTGTATGAATAATGCCACAAAAACATGAACTATCATGCCCACAGAGTCTTCCACTAAGCTAAAGGCTCTGGAGCGCAGACCATGCCCCTCAGACTGGAGCCATGCCTCTTCTCTCAACAAGGAGTGGAGAAGAAGGCCACTGCTCCCTGCTCTCCAAGGGCTGGATTTCCTCCTCTTTATACCCTAATATTAATTTTTTTTCAAATCCACAGACAACCATGATATGATATCCACAGACAACAACTCTCTAGGCTTTAGTTCAAAGAGGACTAACCTCTTTGGAAATAAGTCTGGCTCCTTCTTATTTCAGAGAATCATAATTTTTAAGACATATTTGGTTGGAACTTTCTGAGTCTTAAAGAGAGCAGAAATGAACTGAAGGAGCAGAAGGAACCTGACATTGTGACACACAATGTCTTTAATCCCAGCCCTTGGGAGGCGGTGGAAAGCGAATCTCTGAGTCTGAGACCAGCCTGGTCTGCTGTGTAAGTTCTAGAACAGCAGTACTACACAGAGAATCTTTGTGTTAGAAAACTCAAACAAACAACAACAAGCAAAACAAAACAATGACTATCCCCTTTCTAGAATTCTTTCATAATCCTAAACAGAAATTATATTCCTTAGATGGTAAGTCAAAAAACAAAAAACAAAAACAAAAAACAAAACTCAGCTCCTCATTCTGCCTCCTCTGAATCTCTGGGCACCTCTTGTCCTTATTCAGCAAATTTACCTACTTTGGGCTGACCAGTGCTCCTTTCTGTGAGCTTACCACATGTGTGAGTCCTTTCTCATGGCTGTATCCAAATGCCTCACAGAGAGCAACTTTGGGAGAAAGACTTTACAGGGATTACAGTTTGAGGAGATACATTCTGTCATGGTAGGGAGGGTATGGAGGAGCAGGAGTGGTGTGGCCACATCATAGACAAATCTGTGTTTATCTTCCTGGGGGACTACTGAATCATTCTTCACAGTAGCTGAAACAGAGTGTATTTCCACCAGCAACATATGAAGGTTATACTTTTTCCACATACTACCCAATACTTATCATGTTCCATTTAAAAAAATTAGTGACATCCTACTTCTCAACTTCACACAAACTAGAGTCATTTGGAAATAAGAAACTTCAATTGAGAAATTGTCTCCCTTAGACTGGTCAGTGGACATATTTATGGAACATTTTCTTGATTAATGATTGGTGTGGGAGGGTCCAGCCCACTGTGGGCAGTGCCACTCCCAACCAAGAGGTCTTGAGTTGTGTAAGAAATTAACACCAAGCCAGGAAGCAGTGTTCCTCCATGGTCTCTGCTTCAGCTCCTGCCTCCGGGTTCCTGTACCTTGAGTCCCTGCTTTGACTTCCCTTCATGATGGACTCAACTGTACGTTACAAGTTGTGTCATGGATAGCTTTTAAATTTCTTTATTTACTAAGACAAGGTTTCACTTCGTAGCCTTGGCTGGTGTGAAACTCTTAAAGATCCTCCTGCCTCAGCCTTTTAAGTGCTGAGATTAAAAACATATGTTACCACATCTAGCTAAATTTGATTTTGTGGGAGCAGATTTTGCTCTGGTGCCCACGATTATAGTGAACTCCTGGACTCAAGTGACCCTCCTATCAGTCTCCCGAGTGACTGGGCCCACAGGTGTTTGCTACCCACCCCACCTTATTGTGGTTTTCAGTTCTGTTTCCCTGCTGACTATGGTATTAGATGTATTATGTTCGTTGGTCAATTATATATCTTTTAAAGATTTTTTATCTTTATGTATATGGATGTTTGTAAGTATGTATATCTGTGTTTCATATGCATGCTGGGTACCTGTTGGGGTCAGAAGAGGACATTAGATCCCCTGGAAGTACAGATATAAACAGTTGTGAGAGACCATTTGGTTGCTGAGAATTGAACCAGGAGCCTCTGGAAGAGAAGTCAGGGCTCTTTAATCACTGAGCCATCTCTCCAGCCCGAGTTGTTTATATTTTTAAGAGAATCGTTGACTCCAGTCCCTTGTCCACTTTTAAACTGGGGTGTTTTTGAATTATAGAAGGTCTTTGCATGTACCTGACATGATGTATATTTTGCAATTATCTTCCATCCTATGAGGTGTATGTTCATTTTCCCCTTTTGTGTTTGTGTCTGGTGTGTTGTGTGTATGTGCACATGAACATGGGGGGGTGTGCATGCCCAAAACATGCATGTGCATTCAGAGGCCAGAGAAGTGTGTCTGGGATCCTGCTCTGTCACTCTGTGCCTTATTCCTCTGAGACAGGATTACGTACCGGACCTGTGAGCTGGCTGTTTGCTAGGCTGGCCAGTAAGCTCCCAGGATCTACCTATCTCTGTCTCATAGCTTTGGGGTTATAGGCAGGTATGGCCATGTCCACATGTTATACATGAGGCCTTGGGGTTCAAATTTAGGTCCTCAGACTTGCACAGCGATCTTCTTTGGCCACAGAATCATCTGGCCAGGTGCCTGTCAACCCACATACATCTGGGGTTGTGATTCTCCCCTCACCATGAAAAGTCACAGCTTCTACATTTTGAGAATAGGACATAGGGACGACATGTCTACCACAGGCTGGTTCCTTCCTCTCTGTCCCTTTTAAGTATTCAAAGACTGAAGTCCTAGAAGAAGAGAGGAAGAGAAAGCAGGAAAGAGGAGCCCACATTAACTATGAGGAAACAGAATGAGGCGTGCTGGAGTCTCAGGCTCAAGCAACCGAGGTTTATTACCCTACAGACCACAGGAGTGAACTTTGAAAGAACTGTGTTAAGGGAAAAGAGCCAGTCACAGACCATACATCATGGGTTGTGTGAAATGGTGGCAGTAGGCAAATCTACTTGTCAAAAGCTAGATTAGCATCTGGAGGGCAAGGGAGACAGGTTGGGAGGAAGAGCCATGAATCTTAATGGGTATAAGTTTGTGGGGTATGATAGACAATATTCTAAAACTGATTGGAAGTGAATTAAATGGTGAAAGAATTGTATTCCATAAAAGCTGTGATTTAAAAAGAAGGGGAAAGAAACAAAGTTGGTGTTCTGTGGCTGCCTCTACCCCTGCCTGGGCCATCTTCACTTGGAAAACCGTGGCCACGCCTGAAGGTGTTTGCAGATCGGAGGCTTCATGGTCAGCCCGTAGGTTGGTGTCAGGTCCACCTTGAGGCCTGGTGGCACGCTGAACTCCAGCTGATGCAGCAGGATGGCTAAGAAGAGGAAGACTTCCCACCTGGCCTGTGTCTCTCCAAGGCACCGACGCTTTCCCAGGCCAAAAATCATGACCTTTTCACTCAGAGTCTTGTTGATGGCTGTGCTGTCCTCAGTAAGAAACCGCTCTGGACGGAACTCAAACGGGTCTTCCCACTGCTTCCTGCAAGAGGAACAGACAGGATCTGAGTGGGTGGGCTCTGGGAGGAACAGGGAGCTATGTCCTCCTAGCTTCTGTGAGAACGCAGTGTTAGAAAAGACGGACAGGAACAAGAGCCTGTGGGGAAAGAACCAGACTTGGTGTTTATCTCCTTTGTGATAGTTCTTTGTGTTTTTTTGCTTTCAGACTTGTGTTTGTTTGCTTCTGTGGGTTTGAAGTTGGCCTTGGACTCCATGAATAACCCCAGGTCACCTTGTTTGAGAGTCTGACATCTACCTCCCAAGTTCTGGGATGAAGGCCTGGGCTTCCACACCTGGTGCTGGGGATGGACCCAGGCCTTGGTCACGGTAGAGGGCACTCTACCTACAGAGCTGCACCTCCAATCATGGTATTGCTTCTGAAAATAACATTCTCTCTAAAAGGACCCATCGTAAGGAGAGTGGATTTTGATTATTTTTAATTTTTAATTTATAATTTTATTTAAATCTTTATGTGTATGTGGAGTTCAGAGGACAACATGCAGAAGTCAGCTCTCCCCTTCTACCATGTGGGGCCTGGGGATTGAACTCAGGATGTGAGGTGTGGCGGCACATGACTACCCGCTGAATCATTCCCATGATGCAAGATAGTGGTTTGTTTTGTTGTGTTGGTTTTCAAGATAGAGTCTCTCTGTGTAGCCTGATTGTCCTGGAACTCTCTCTGTAGACCAGGCTGGCAGAGAATTCAGAGATCAACCTGCCTCTGTCTCCCAAGTGATTGGATTAAAGGTTTGTGGGAACACTACCCAATGGCTGATAGTGGTTTTCTTAGTTCCTTTTTTTTAAAATGTGGTTCTGAGATTTGATCCTAGAACCTTCCACATCACATACACTACCAGTGAGCTATAGATCCTTTCTGATTTGTTACTTGAAGGAAATAATGCTTTATCAAAAGGAAATTGAAAGAAGGAAAACATGTTTCTTTCCCTCCTATTTCCTGTGTACCTACAGCAAGGGGAATCACTGACTTGCTTGGCTTATGCTTCCTTTCTGAACTAAAAATTAACATTACAAATATGTTGGGTTCTCTTGGCAATATGTCCTGATTTGGATGGAATAAGAGAAATGTTTCAAGGAGATCATTATAGCATTCCCATAAGTCATATGATGTATCCTCATTATCCATCCAACTGGGACCTTGGAGCACAGGGAAACTTCCTAGTAAATCTCTCCTTCATTCCTTTCTTTCTTTCTTTCTTTCTTCCTTCCTTCCTTCCTTTCTTCCTCCCTTCCTTGAGAGAGGTGAGAAGCCTAGGATAGCCTAAAACTCACAAAGAAGTTCAGACTGGCCTTGAACTCACTCTAATCCTCCTGCCTCAGCCCCCCAAGGAAATTGGATTGTAGGTATTCACCATCCACACCAGATACCTAGTTAAGTTCTTCTGTACTCTGAGTTTTAGGAAGTGGCTCTGAGTTTTGTCACTTGGGACAGGCTATGTAGCAGTGAGTGTTGGTCCTTATACAAGCAGTTCCCGAAGGAACAGACAACCTTCCTGATTACTGAGCATTCACCTTCCCACCAGGGCTAAGTACTCACTCATCATGGTTGACCTGCCACTGGTTTATGAAGATACAACGCTCCTTAGGAATGTGGAAGCCATTCAATGAGGTGTCCCTCGTTGTGCTGAGGAGAGAAGAGAGCTCTGTCCAGCTCAGGGCTTGGAGAAGCTGTGGTGTGGCGTGTTCCTCCCTCCACTGCATCCCAGTGTCTGATTACTACAGTCTCCAAGCCCCATCCTGGGAGGTCATGTGAAGGGCAGGGAACATGGGGGGATTATCCTTCTTTTGCTGGGATCCTGTCCTACAACTTCAACACTTCTTTACTAGACTTTCCTTGTGCTCAGATGTGCACTGGGGCAGTCTCTGAAGCCAAGCAATCAGGGGATGGGCCTTGCCCTGGGGAGTCTGCAGATTTCGTACCAGGAATAACTAGCCTGTGGGGTGGGCAGGGGTGAATGTTCACTCTCACATTCGAGGAACTTGGGCTGTAAATCTTACAAATCCTTGGAGGATGAAGCTCTACTTGGCCGATGGGCCAAAAGAGGCTTCTAGATGGAAGAAGACTAATGTGTCAGGAGTGACCTTTGCTAAGGGTAGAATTTGGGAGCCAGATAAATGGATAGACAACTTTCCAGGCAGAAGGTGTGGTTTAAGCAATGTCAACAGGTGTCTGGATTACCCTTGTGAGGGACGGTGAGGAGGGCCTGACTGGAGCAAAAGATTCCATAGGGAACAAACACAAGTGGAGGTGATTGACGGCTGAGGCCATAGCGACTGGACTGGGTGGGGTAGACCAGAGATTGATGGGATCAGATGTTGAAGTTACCATGTTCAGGAATGAGATACAGTCCAAGTTGTTTCCAGAGCTCAGGAACGAGGTGAGTGAATAGTATGACAACTTAGGGGGCACAGAACAGGGCCCTTACCTGTGGGGAACAGTGAAGGGGAGAAAGGATGTGTATCGGAAGGTCTCCAGGATGAAGGCCTCCAGATAGGGCAGCTGAGGTCTGTCAGAAAGCCGTGGTTGCCGATCCCTGCCAATCACTGTGTCTGCAAAGCACAGGCAGAGCTCATGGGGTGTTGTCTGCCCCTTGCATATGTGCCCCTGTTATACTAGGGTCACTCTATATTGTCCTATGTTTACTCACGTTTCTGAGACCCCACGGTCCACCCACACCTTATATGCACAAGTGGAGGATGCTATGTCCCAGGACTTACATATAACACACACATGAACACGTATTTGTAGATCAACAAGTGACCTGAAGGCTCACAGCTTCTCTGACTAGAGGGTTGAGAGCAACACATACCCAGCTCCTTGTGGATCTTCCTCTGCACATTGGGCTGTGTCACAAGGAGCAAAAGGCTCCAGGAGATGGCTGTTGTGACTGTTTCAAATCCTGGGCAGCAGCAGGGAGTAGGGAGAAGGAGAAAGGACAACAGGGTGAAGGAAAAATATTTAGACGAGCTTCTCCATAAACAGAGCAAGCCTATCCTCTCGGGCTCCCATCCCTGTGTATGCTGAGGGAAGGGCTGAGTCCTCAACAGAAACTTGAAGCCAAGCATGGTGACTTATACTTATAATCCTAACACTAGGGAAACTAAGTCAGGAGAATTGTCACAAGTTTGAGACCAGCCTAGGTGGGATACAGTGATGACACCTTGTATCAGAAAAAACAAGTCAGAACCAACCACATTAAAAAAAACAAAACAAATCAAGCAAACAAGAACCTATTAAAGACTGGTTTCATAGTCACCTATGGAATTGTAAGCCTGGGCTCCAGTTTGTAGAACCCTTTTACTTTCCAGATAGAAAAACACAGGACCCAAAACGAATGGGACTTGGTTGAGTTTTTCCCAGGAGTTAATGGCACATCATGAGGTCACACATCTGTCCTGTGTCACCTGCCATGTGCTTGATGAGTTAGTAGATAGGGTGTGTATGGGTAAATAGCCACTGATGGAGAAAGGGGCAGGGGCATGGCTCCTACCAGCTCCAAAGAGGTCATTGACAATGTTGACAATCTTCTCGTAAGGGATTTGGACACCGTTGTCTTTGGAGTTCTCAGTGTGCTTGAAAAGGGCCCCTGTGATATCCTGGATACTGTTCTAGAGGACACAAGTTAGGTGATCTTTAGCATTTCATTTGCCAAAGGTCAGACCTTGTCCCATCCCATTTGGGATGTCTCCAGTGTCTAGAAACTGCCTTGCCCTCCAGGTGCTGGACTTGGCCTCAGAGTTTGAACTGGCATCAACCCTAAATAGACCATAGTGATTTCCTGTGCCACTGACCTTTCTTCCCCTAAACCCAGGCATTGGGTTTCAGAGAAGGAAGAAATATGTGTGAACACAGGGAAGAAACGTGACCTGAAACTGTAACTTAGCCCCTATTGAGGTTCATGTTCCTGCAGAACAATAGACTTATAATTAACAACACCCCATATTGCAAAGCTCTGCCAAGGCTCCATTCACCTGCCTTTGTTTTCTGGGGTTTGGAGAAGACCCCTGGGGGGAGCAGTAGGGAACAGGGCATGACTGCAGGTCACAGGTGCTATGAGTGGTCCTGAGCCTTCCTAGTACTTGAGGGCACATGGCAGTCCGAGTACCGTGGAGTAGGATGTGAGGGAATGTTCTCTGGGCCTGTGAGTGATGGGTTTACTATCTGCCTCCCAGTCTCACCTTGTTGAAGTCTTGATAGTGCTCCTGGACAGTCTTCTGTAGGAACAGCACAAATTTATCATTGAAGTTCTTAAACCTCTTGAGGCCTGGGTTGGGCAGGTAGCGCAGGATGGGGAAGAAGTCCACAGCATTCCCTGATGAGACATTCTCCACAAATTCGTCGCTGCTCTTCACGATGCTCAGCATCTCTTCGCTCTTCCGGGGGAAGTTCTTCCCAAAGCACATGGCTCCAATGACATTAGCCACAGATTCCACCACTAAGTTGACAGGTTCGAAGTGCCCAACTTCTGCCATCTGCTTCTGGAACTTGCTGACTAGATGGTTAGCCTCCTTGCTCACATGCTCCTCTAAGTAGCAAGAGGACGATAAGTTCGGGTCTGAGGCTATGGAAAAACTCTTCAGAGCATCCATGGCTAGGCGGCGGCGGGCAACCCACACAGGTCCACTGTCTGGGTTGAAGATCAAGCTCTGGCCATTAGTGATAAATGAGAAACTGTAGAGGTCTGGTCGGCCCTTGAAGTCATCTCCCTGCTTCACCAGGGCCTGCCGGATGGTGTCCAGGCCACTCAGCACCACCACAGGCGTGGAGCCAATGCGGATCTGCAGCACGTCTCCATACTGCTTGCTCAGCTTGGTTAGTGACAGATGTGGGTTCTTCCCTAGGGTCAGCATATGCCCAATGATGGGCCATGCCCAGGGTCCAGGCGGACTCTTCAGACCTTTGGGGACCCGGGTTCTTAAAGCCTTGACCACATAAAATACTATACAGAAGATGACAGTGGCCAGCAGTAGCTCTGGGGTCAAGGAGATGTTCTGGAACAATGCCATCTGTACCAGCTGCAGGGGAAATGGAAGGGTGGGTGGTTTAGCATGGATTCTGAGCCTCCCTTTATTCCTTCACTCTCTCATTCAGTTGGGACACTTTCTGTTTGACTTTCAGCCACACACCAGGACAGTGAAGATATACCTGTCATGCGTCCTGCTCCCTCAGGAATTTGCCCTCACCCCATCGCAGAATTCAAGGGCTGCAAAAGAGCCTTACAAGCCTTACATTTCCCAACTTTAGTGTCTGAATTTCCACTCCAGGCTCTCCTGTCTATGTCTTCTCCCACTTCCATTTCTGAGACTGGAGTGGATACAAATGACCATTCCAAAACAACGAAGCTAAAGACATCTCCTCACCAGCCCCAATTGCAGAGTGTTTGCTGGGCTTTCTGCCAACAGTGGGCTCACTGTTGAAGCCCTCTACACAATCACGGAGCAGAAGATGTCCCCTTACCCAAGCAACAGAAGGTCGGTGTCCCTGGAATCATAGCAATAACCTGTGGCATTCCCCTTCCTCAGTGATACTCTACCACAGGGTTATCTCCCCCCAAAATGAGTCTTCATTGACCTCCATGATTGGAGGTTGAAGTAGGCTACAACCAGGTCTAAAACTCCCCAATGCCAGGCAGAGGTAGCCTATTTGAAACTGTTTAATTAAAGGGATGAAGCCAGTAAAATGGCTCAGAGGTTCAAAAAAAACTTGCTGCCAAGCATGACGACCTGAGTTTGATCCCTGGACTTCACATGGTGGACAGAGAGAACTGACAACTGAGAGTTGTCCTCTGAGCTCTAGCATTCAGACACACAAACAAACTGACAGATACAACATACACACAGAGACAAAGACACACACACACACACACACACACACACAGAGAGAGAGAGAGAGAGAGAGAGAGAGAGAGAGAGAGAGAGAGAGAGAGAGAGAGAGAGAGAGGCTTAGAAGCTAAGATCCAGGGCTGAGATCAAGAAGCAAAGCCTCAGATCTTCTTTAGTCTCTACAGGCTCCTCATTTCTCCATCTCTAATAGCATTTAGGATATAGAAGCTGATGCCATGATCAGAAAAGGCACACAGACATACCTAAATGGTAGATGCTGGAGATTGCAGAGTAGTAGGAGTCTGTCCAGGGCTTCTGGGTTCTGATGACTGGGCCTTTTATAACACCTCACTCTTCAGACTTGCCCAACTCTCCAGGTCACTTGATATCAAGGCTAGATACTGTGCAAAGGTTGAAGAATCAATTCTTGGCTTTGGGTCAAGATCCCTTGTCTCCACATTCTAGTTGGGTCTAAGTAATGGCTCTTTGGGTCAAAAGATGTTCTGATCTGGTGGAGATAAACATCCAAGGCATTTAAGGGTCCAGGGTGTAAAAATTAAGATGGTGTACAGTATATACTCTTTTGCACTGAACCCAAAAGAAAGGGACATATCCAGACCCCAGGCCAGGCCAACCACAGGCAGCTCATGCTCCCTGTGAAAGCAGGGAGTTGAATTATTCTACTGACTTTTCTCCATTGACCAACTACCCGACGAAAGTAAGTTAAGAAAGGAAGGAAGGTTGCTTTGACTCATAAGTTTGGAGTGTAGTCCATGGTGGCTAGGGGGTCACAGCAGGAGGAACATGAGTCAGCAGATCAAGTCTCTCTCTCTCTCTCTCTCTCTCTCTCTCTCTCTCTCTCTCTCTCTCTCCTTTCTCTCTCCTCTCTCTCTTTCTCTTCAACCACGGACTGAAGCCTAGAGATGTCCATTGTGTGGTCCAAGTAAGAATGGATCTTCTGTGTGCAGTTGAACTTTCTGGAAAGGTATACCCTTGAGGCATCTTCTAGGTGACTCTAAATCGCTTCAGGATAACACTGGAGATTAACCATCATGGGTATGTTCTAGTTACCTTAACATACCTCACCCCTGTGGGGTGTGTGTGTGTGTGTGTGTGTGTGTGTGTGTGTGTGTAATTGAACCTTCATCCAAAAACATACTTGATGGGAACTCTGCCACTGAAACATGTCTGACTCCTTGCCCATCTTTTATTTTCTTTAGAAATTTGTATTTCTAAAGAGAGACTCTCTCTACACCCTCCTTCCAGTTTATGGTGGCAAGGAATTAAAAGTCAATGAAGAAAATTCATGGTTTGAATTGCTGCTTATAGCAACCGGCTTGGACTCATAGTCAACATCATTGGGTAGGGAGGCAGGGGAAACAACAACAAACTAGACACATTCCAGAACCAAGAGACAAAAGAATTACATTGCAAGACTCTTTAAAAACCAAATAAATGCAATGTATGAACTGGATTAGAGTCTATATGTAACAAAAAGCAACTTTTAAAGTCACAGAAGACATTTTTGGAAAGATAATTCAGAATTAATGGATATAGCCTAGAGAATGAGCTACATTCTTGAATAAATACCAGATTTCTCAGATGTGACGTACAATCATGTTTACATCATATCTTAGTTACTGCTCTAGTTCTGTGAAGAGACACCATGACCAAGGCAACCCTTATAATATAAAGCCTTTAATTGAGGGCTTGATTGCAATTCTATAGGATCAGTCCATGCTCATCATTGCAGGAAGCAGACAGGCATGGCGCTGGAGCAGTAGCTGAGGAGAGCTTTACATCCTTATCCATAGGCAGAAGGAAGAGAGCAATAAAGATTGGGCTTAGTGTGGAGTTTTGAAACCTCAAAGCCCACCCCCAGCGACACACAACTCCTCCAACAAGACTAGACTTCCTAATCCTTGCCAAGCAGTTCCAGTGACAGGGAACCAAGTATTCACATGTATGAGCCTATGGGGGCCATTCTCATTCAACCTGACTTGGTGGGACAATTTGAGGTTAATGCTGTCTGCTGGCTATAGATGTACTTTAAAATAACCAACAGACAGAAACTGTTTTTATTTTATTTTAGGCATGTGTGAGTGTTTTGCCCTCATGTGTGTTTGTGAATCACATGGGTTCAGTGCCCATGGGGGCCAGGAGAGGGCATCAAATACCCTTGGGACTAGAGTTATAAATGGTAATGAGTCATCAAATGGGTGGGGGAACCAGGGTCCTTTAGAAGAGCACTAAGCCATCTCTCCAGCTCCGAGATGCTATCAATTTTCATTTACTGTTATTTATTCATTTCAGGTCCCTCTTTGGGATACCAGGTGATATTTAGACATGGAAACTCGGCTGTGACAAAGTTCTCAGGCTGCCCTTGGTTCTGATGACTTTGACCATTCTCAGGAGCCTGGGTCAAGTGTTTTGCTGTACATCTCTGTGTTAGAATTGGTCTTCCATTTTTCTTCTGGCAAGCCCGAGGCTGTGGGTTGTTGGTAGAAGGGTCTCAGAGGTAAAATGACATTAACACGACCAACTATTGTCTTTGAGATTTTCATCAGTTGACTGAATAGTGACTGTCAAGTTTCTCTAAAGTATACTTGATGTCAGGCTGAGGAGTGATTATATCCATTTTTAAATATATATTTTAACATAATTTCTTCATTGATTCTTTGGCACCTTTATATCTGGCACCCCAATTCTGCTCATGTCTTAGTCCCCCACATTTGCCCATCATCCTTGCAACATCTCCAGCAAAGAAAATGTATTAAAAATCTAAAATCAAACACACTGAAAGCCCCACTCCTCCCTCTTTCCCATGTCTCCAACACCTCTTCATTTGTCTCGGTGTTGCTGGGGACCTCGATGTGCCACACAGCACACCTTTTGTTCTCTCAGACTGTCTAGCAAATGTTCATGGCAATGAGTCATTAATCTGATTCAAGGCCTCTGTTTTCTGGTACACCATCATCAGTGAACCCTCCTCAAAACTTCACTCAGATACCCTGCAGCAGCCCCAAGTCCAGTCCCTTCACGAGTTCCAGTAGGTCATAGATAGGATAGATGTTAGGCTGGGACAACCCAAGACCCTGGACATAGGCCTGGGTGGTTGCTGAGCTGGTCAGTCCTGAAGCAGCCCTCCTCAAGGGAGGGAGATTTTTGTAGAGTCTTGTTTCTTTCCTGGATTCTGCTCCCTGGTCCTCAGCAATACTGCCCCAAATGCCCCAGCTGTTGACTCTGTCAGGATGACTCCCAAGCTTTTGCCTCCCTCCAGCCCAGAGCCCTCACCCTCCCAGTGTGATCCTGGTATCAGTTACTCAGGGAGTCAACGAGCTTCTCACGCAAAGGCATAAACTTTGACCTATGATTGGGTGTTAAACTCTGCCAAGGTCTCCAAACCTTCTGCCTGTCAATTAGCCAGGGAATAGTGAGGGCCCATTCCTTCCACTGTGGCTGTTAGCCCAGATAAGTTTTGGTGACAATGGATGTAGGTATCTGTTACCCCAGTGCTCAGTGGGGAGGTGAAGGTCTTGGCTTAGAATCTGAGCTTGTGGCCCTACAGCTTCCCTGAGCAGGAAGAGCCAAAGCCTGGAAGCAGGATGCCAGAGCTTTAGGCTCTGATTTCATCTGCCCCAGGTCACTGTGCCTGTTCTTTCTGGCCTCAGTTTCTCCAGTTGAGAAGAAAAGAGAGGCTGCCTATTTCAGCTAATGAAGTTATGGAGTCAAAAGCCTGGTAGAGGACAGGAGCCAAGTAATGGGGCCTCCTGTTCTGCAGTATTCCTGGATGCAAGGCCCAAAAGGAGGTTTTCCAGAAAGGTGAGTGGGATTCCACGACTCTCTGGAGCTAAGGCATTGCTAGGGACAACAGAAACAGGAGGAAGACAGTGACTGTAGAGCAGGCTGAGGAATCCAGAAGGGTCTGGCTCCCACTTCCTGTCAGGATTTATTTCTACACAAGCTCTTGCAGTTCCCTGGTTCTGGCTCCAAAGTGGGTAACAGGGAATTTCTTAGTCTGAGTAGAGATGCAGTGAGTGGACCGGCTGTGAAGAAGGCCACTCCACCTCCTATGTCTCCTGCTTCTTCTGTTGTCCAGCTTATCCCCTCCCCTTCCTTTTCTCCTATTCCTCATTGCTGCCTCCTCCTTGTTTTTATTTTTGCCAGTCTTCCTGTGTCTGCTCAGTACTCCTGGCTGGGCTACAGTTACTATGTAGCCCAGGCTGACCTGGAACTCATGAAAATCCTCTAGCTTCACTTCTTCTAGGATTAGGATTATAGGTACTTGTTTGCTAATCATTATCGTTACACACTGGGAGCTCAATATTATTGTTGCCATATACACATCTGTAATGCAGTTTTGGCAATCATTTCTTCCTCACAAAGACTTCTATATCTTACTAATTTTCAACATGCAGATTTCCTGCATTGGGGCATAGAGGAAGAAGCATCAGATTGGATAAGGATCATATCTATGGGGCCATGAAGAAGTGCTGGAACTGACAGCAGGTGAACTCTAACTTGCTGTGGAAAGGAGATGGGGGGGATGTGTTATTGAAGACTCAAAATGGAGACTACTAGAAACCTAGATGGGCAGACCTGGTAGATTATGCAAGAGGCTCTGGTTTCTATCTTCAGATACCAAAGGATCTGAGCAAAAGTGGTAACAGAAAGCTTTTCACACTCTGGAAGGCACAGTGGGGAAGAAGGAGTTGACAGCGTCCAAAAGCAAAGGGGACTCCATTCTCTAGGGAGCAGTGATAGGGACCTTGATGAGACTGTGACCACGGGGCTAGACAGATGTCAAAATGAACAGAGGTGTTCTTGGTCCTTCAGTCCATTTCCAGCACAGAAGCCTGGGTAATCTTGCTCAGGTCACACCAGGTCCACACTACAGATTCTCATCTTCCTTGGAGGTGGTGGTGGTGTACTTCTGGCACTGGGCAAATGTCAGGAGAACATCCCCCATTCCCACAGCTCTACCCATAACCAGTCCTCTGGAACCTCTGTGCCTAGGAGGTGTACCCGCTACAGGTGCATCCCCAGGTAGGTACCCGCTACAGGTGCATCCCCAGGTAGGTACCGGCTACAGGTGCATCCCCAGGTAGGTACCCGCTACAGGTGCATCCCCAGGTAGGTACCGGCTACAGGTGCATCCCCAGGTAGGTACCCGGGAGGCTTCATTCTTCATTCCACACTTTTACCCCTGCCCAGTGTCATCTCAGACAGCACTCACACCCCTGGCAACCCCATTGCGGTTGTAAACTGACCTCTGTTTATCATTTTTGGTTCTATTGACTCCTTTTTATTTTTCCACTATTTCAGTCTCTGTGTTGTGTTTCTTATCAGCTGTCTCCCCCAGCAGAGAATAAACTCCATAAAGGAGCATTAATTAGCATCCTGCACATAGCAGGAACTTGTGAATATTTAGGCCTTGCTTGTGAGTGGGGTGGAAGATGAGGGGAGTTTTTATTTGTTTTGCTTTTTCTGTTTTGTTGTTTTGTCATTTTTTGTTTGTTTGTTTTGTTTTGATGGCCTTGGTCACAGAGGAGAGGGCAATGTTATTTCTGGGCTTGGGAGCTCACAGGGAGGGCAAGTGAAGACCTTAGTTAGGAACAGGTGGAGCTAAGTCAACAAACAAGTTTAGCTTTCCCCCTTAGACTCTCACATAGGGAACACTCTTCGGGGCCATAGAGTGACTCCAAACAGCCAGCAAGGTGTTCCAGGTGGTGCTGCTGGGTGTCCTTCCACTCAAAGTGTGGACACAGGTTGTGAGACCTTTGCTCTCAGGCAGATGCTGAGCTTCGCACGCAAGCCTGGCCCTTTGCACTGCCTGACTTTGTCTACTTGTGCTCTTGCAAAACCTAGACCATTTTTTTTCTCTAAGGACCCATACCCACGCCCCAAGAGAAACTGGCACTTTAAGAAGTTCCCCTCCCACTGCTAGCTTGACAGCACTGGGACCCCTACCCGGTTGTGAGCTGGGTAGCTGGATGGTCCTTTTCACACCAGCTGACTTTGACATGGGCACCTTGTTCCCTTCTACGTGGGGCAGGGACAGCCAGGGGACCTCTCCCCCCAGAGGATGGAGCAAGCTCACACACACATGACCTTAAAACCTAGTGCCAGGCATCTCCACCCATTGTGAGTCCTGACTCTACTGCAGATTCAACTGCTTTGGGAAGTTCCTCTCTTTTCACGGTTGCTGTAGTATTTGGGATAGGAATTGTACATCTTCTTGCCTTGTGTAGTTCAGATCTTTTCCTAGAATCAGTACCTTCTGAATTGAGCAAACTTTTGTTTGGTTGTTTGTCTGAATTAGGGTTTCTCTGTGTAGACCTAGCTGTACTTGAACTCTGTAGACCAGACCGGCCCTGAGATTACAGATCCACCTGCCTCTGCCTCCTGAGTGCTGGGATTAAAAAGCCTGCACACCACCTCCCGGCTGACTTGGGTAATCTTGTCTTAACTCTCTCCATCTGTAACTGAAGCCTGAAAGGTAAAGTGACTGCTCCAAACTACCGGACTGACCTGCACTGCAGAGAGACTCTCTCGGCTGGGCACAGCCTTAAAGCAGTCTAGAACAAAGCTAAAGAGAAAGTGTCCTCTTACTTTTTGTTAAGTTTGTGGAGGCTCAGAAATGTGAGCCTAGTAACATTGTAAGTTCCTGGACAGCCAAGGATACAATAGTCAGATCCTGTCTCATAATAAAGGGTGGGGAGGCATATAGATAAAATAAGTCATGGAATTCAGCTAATGATAAAGAAGAAGAGAAATCTGTATGAAACTCAGCCTGATTTTCTGACCTGTTCCATTGAGTGAGCTGAACGCAGTGAAGACTCAGACAGGAAACTGTATTCCCTCCTTCCCAGCTGTCTTCACACTGGCTCTGTGACTCTGTCAGAGTCCCCATCCTTGTAGTACTTTCTCTTCAGGACTGCCAGCTGACAGATAATGGCGCGGAGATTTAATATTAACTATGAAAGCTCAGCCTTAGCTTAGTTTTCTTGCTCCTAACTCGTTCTAATAACTGAAACTAACCCTTGTTTTTTAATCCTCATTCTTCCATGTGGTTTGTTACCTCACGTCTGTGCTGCCCATCCTGCTTCCTCCTCGTCTGGCTGACCCCTGAAACTTTCATCTCCCCAGAGTTCTCCTTCTGCCCAGAGGTTCACCTATACTCCTCTACATAGCTACTTGTGGTTCAACATTTTCTTACACCAGTCACAACAAACCACACACTTTACAAACATCCCACAACACATCCTTGACACTTGAACAAGTTGATCTTGAAACTTTGTGTGTATGTGTGTGTGTCTGTCTGTCTGTCTGTCTGTCTGTCTGTCTGTCTCTGTGCCTTGGTGCTCACATGGAAGTCAGAGGACATCTTGCAGGGAACTCTTCCTCTCTCCTTCCACTGTATGAGTCCTAGGAAACCAGTCTTTGGAATTGGATGAAAGCACTTTAACCCACTGAGCCATCTTGACAGGCAAGAACGTCTGTGTGTGTGTGTGTGTGTGTGTGTGTGTGTGTGTGTGTATGTGTGTGTGTTATTAATGATACATATATTTCTATTTTTTTCCTGAGACAGGATTTCTTTGTGTAGCCCTTGTTGTCCTGGAACTTTCTCTGTAGACCAGGCTGGTTTCCAACTTGGAGATCTGCCTGCCTCTACCTCCTGAGTGCGGAGATTAAAGGTGTTCACCACCACTGCCTGGCTTATTTTTTTTTTAAGTTTTAAAATTTTATCTATTGTGTACTTGTGTGTGTAAGGAAGAGAGAACACATTTGCCAATATGGGAATGTGCCAAGGCACACATGTGAAGGTCATAGGTGTAGAGGGAGGCTGCTTATTCATTTCCCAGCTGCCCAGACCCAAATACTTCAACAGAAACTTGATTAATTACAGCACTGTTTGGCCTATTAGCTCAGGCTTCAATTTGACTAACTCTTTCACCTTAAGTTAACACAGTTCTATTAATCTGTGTATCACCACAAGGCTGTGGCCTACCGGTAAAATTCCAGAGCGTCTGTCTCCTTTGACAGCTACATGGTGTCTGCCCACTTTCTGTCTTTATCTCAGTTCAGATTTCCCACCTGGCTTTACTCTGGTAGGCCATTGGCCAAAACAGCTTTATTCATTATTCAATAAAAGCAACACATATACAGAAAGACATCCCACATCACATAGGACAATTCCTCATTCTATGTGACTCCTGGGGATCCAACTCAGGTCATCAGGCTTGGTGACAAGCACCTTTACCCACTGAGCCATCTCAACAGTACCAACATGTAGTTTTTCTAGGCTTTTTCTACAGAACCACCTGAATGGTTACAGATATCATGAAACTCCACCTCTAAAGCACACAGCATTAACCTCCTAAGAACAAGAACATTGTCCCACAAATGTCAGATTGAATGAGAATGGCCCCCATAGACCCATACATGTGAATACTTGGTTCCCTGTCACTGGAACTGCTTGGGAAGGATTAGGATGCATAGCATGTTGTTAGAATGGTGGAGGAGTTGTGTGTCGCTGGGGCGGGCTTTGAGTTTTCAAAACTCCACACCAAGCCCAATCTTGATCACTCTCTTCCTTCTGCCTATGGATAAGGATGTAAAGCTCTCCTCAGCTACTGCTCCAGCGCCATGCCTGTCTGCTTCCTGCCATGATGATCATGGACTAATCCTACAAAACTGCATTCAAGCCCCCAATTAAAGGCTTTATATTATAAGGGTTGCCTTGGCCATGGTGTCTCTCACAAAACTACAGCAGTAACTAAGATATGATGTAAACATGATTGTACGTCACATTTGAGAAAAATTAGTATTCATTCAAGAATGTAGTTTATTCTCCAGGCCATATCCATGAATCCTGAATTATCATTCCAAAAATGTCTTCTGTGACTTTAAAAATTGCCCTTTGTTAAATATAGACTCTAATCCAGTTGATATATTGCATTTATTTGCTTATTAAAGAGTCTTGCAATGTAATTCTTTTGTCTCTTGGTTCTGTGTAGGGGGCAAGGTCAATTAATAAATAACCAGACCAGGTCTATTCAAAAGATTTTAATAATTTAGGGAAAACTTATATGACCAAAGATCCCGCGAATGCCAAGAGTGCAGGAAACCAAAGAGAAAAAACAAATGCACACGGATGTTTTATAGACTATGTGTGGCCCCGGGGTGGGGGGAAGAACCCCTCAGACAAGGTGACTGGCTGGGCTTCCCCTTCAGTTCTGGAATGTGTCTAGTTTGTTGTTGTTTCCCCTGCCTCCCTACCCAATGATGTTGACTATGAGTCCAATCCGGTTGCTATAAGCAGCAATTCAAACCATGAATTTTCTTCATTGACTTTTAATTCCTTACCACCATAAACTGGAAGGAGGGTGTAGAGAGAGTCTCTCTTTAGAAATACAAATTTCTAAAGAAAATAAAAGATGGGGGAGGAGTCAAAACACATTTAAGTGCTGGAGTCCTCATCAAGTATGTTTGTGGATGTAGGTTCAAATACACACACACACACACACACACACACACACACACACACCACAGTGGTGGGCATGTTGAGGTAGATAGAACATACAGGTGATGGTTAATCTTCAGTGTCATCCTGAATGGATTTAGAGTCACCCAGAAGATGCCTCAAGGGCATACCTTTCCAGAAAGTTCAACTGCACACAGAAGACCCATTCTTACTTGTACCACACCATGGACTACATCATTTCTAGACTTTAGCCCCTGGTTGGAGAGAGAGAGAAAGAGAGAGAGAGAGACAGAGAGATAGAGAGAGAGAGAGAGAGAGAGAGAGAATTAACAGCAGCATTTATCTCTCTCTGCTCCTTGCTCCAGATGCCATGTGACCCGCTGACTTGTGTTCCTGCTGTTGTGACTCCCAAATTTGTGAGTCAAAGCAACCTTCCTTCCTTAACTTACTTTTATTGAGTAGTTTGTCAATGGAGAAAAGTCAGTAGAATAATGCAACTCCCTCTCTGCCTTCACAGGGAGCATGAGCTACCCCTGGTTGGCCTGGCCTGGGGTCTAGATATGTCCCTTTATTTGTGGTACAGTGCAAAAGAGTATATGCTGTACACAGACTTAATTCTTACACCCTGAACCCTAAAATGCCACAGATACTTATTTCCACCAAATCAGAACATCTTCTGACCCAAAGAGCTATTCCTGTGGCTTGACTAGAATGAGGAGCAGAGGGATCTTGACCCAAAGCCAAGAATTGATCCTTCCAACTTTGCTCAGTATCCAGCTTTGATATCAAGTGACCTGGACAGTTGGGCCAGGCTGGAGAGGGTGGTGTTATAAAAGCCCAATCATCTGAACCCAGAAGTCCTGGACAGACTCCTACTCTGTGATCTCCAGATCCTACCATTTAGGTATGTTTGCATGTCTTTTCTGATCATGGCATCAGCTTCTATATCCTAAATGCTATTAGAGATGGAGAAATGAGGACCCTAAAGGAGATCTGAGGCTTTGCTCCTTGCTTCTCAGCCCTGGATCTTGGCTTCTCCTTCTAAACCTTTCTCTCTCTCTCTCTCTCTCTCTCTCTCTCTCTCTCTCTCTCTCTCTCTCTCTCTCTCTCTCTCTCTCGTGTGTGTGTCTTTGTCTCTGTGTGTATGTTGTATCTGTCAGTTTGTTTGTGTGTCTGAATGCTAGAGCTCAGAGGACAACTCTCAGTTGTCAGTTCTCTCTGTCCACCATGTGAATTCCAGGGATCTAACTCAGGTTAGCACGCTTGGCAGGAAGGGCTTTGAACCACTGAGCCATCTCACTGGCTTCCTTTAACTAGGCAGTTTCAAATAGGCTATCTCTAAGAACAGTTGTTTGGACTGAGTAGATAAGAAGAAAACACCTGCCTGGCATTGAGGAGCCTTAGACCTAGCTGTAGCCCACTGCAACCTCTAATCATGAAGGTCAATGAAGGCTCATTTTTAGAGGCAATATCTTTGCTTGGTATTGATAAAGAGTCATGGAGGGAGGGGAATGCCACAGATCATTGGGATGATTCAAGGGACACTGACCTTCTGTTGCTTGGGCAAGGGGACATCTTCTGCTCCGTGATTGTGTATAGGGCTCCCACAGGGATCCCACATTGTTTTAGACTCTTTGGCAGAAAGCACAGCAAACACTCTGCAATTGGGGCTGTTGAGGAGATGTCTTTAGCTTCATTTGCATCTACTCCAGTCTCAGAAAAGGAAATGGGAGAAGATATAGACAGGAGAGCCTGGAGTGGAAATTCAGACACTAAAGCTGGGAAACGTAAGGCTTGTAAGGCTCTTTTGCAGCCCTTGAATTCTGCGATGGGGTGAGGGCAAATTCCTGAGGGAGCAGGACGCATGACAGGTATATCTTCACTGTCCTGGTGTATGGCTGAAAGTCAAACAGAAAGTGTCCCAACTGAATGAGAGAGTGAAGGAATAAAGGGAGGCTCAGAATCCATGCTAAACCACCCACCCTTCCATTTCCCCTGCAGCTGGTACAGATGGCATTGTTCCAGAACATCTCCTTGACCCCAGAGCTACTACTGGCCACTGTCATCTTCTGTATAGTATTTTATGTGGTCAAGGCTTTAAGAACCCGGGTCCCCAAAGGTCTGAAGAGTCCGCCTGGACCCTGGGGCTGGCCCATCATTGGGCATATGCTGACCCTAGGGAAGAACCCACACCTGTCACTGACCAAACTGAGGAAGCAGTATGGGGACGTGCTGCAGATCCACATTGGCTCCACGCCTGTGGTGGTGCTGAGTGGCCTGGACACCATCCGGCAGGCCCTGGTGAAGCAGGGAGATGACTTCAAGGGCCGACCAGACCTCTACAGTTTTAATTTCATCAGTAATGGCCAGAGCTTGACCTTTAACCCAGACACTGGACCTGTGTGGGTTGCCCGCCGCCGCCTAGCCATGGATGCTCTGAAGAGTTTTTCTATAGCCTCAAACCCGATGTCATCATCCTCTTGCTACTTAGAGGAGCATGTGAGCAAGGAGGCTAACCATCTAGTCAGCAAGTTCCAGAAGCAGATGGCAGAAGTTGGACACTTCGAACCTGTCAACTTAGTGGTGGAATCTGTGGCTAATGTCATTGGAGCCATGTGCTTTGGGAAGAACTTCCCCCAGAAGAGCGAAGAGATGATGAGCCTTTTGAAGAGCAGCGATGAATTTGTGGAGAATGTCTCATCAGGGAATGCTGTGGACTTCTTCCCCATCCTGCGCTACCTGCCCAACCCAGGCCTCAAGAGGTTTAAGAACTTCAATGATAAATTTGTGCTGTTCCTACAGAAGACTGTCCAGGAGCACTATCAAGACTTCAACAAGGTGAGACTGGGAGGCAGATAGTAAACCCATCACTCACAGGCCCAGAGAACATTCCCTCACATCCTACTCCACGGTACTCGGACTGCCATGTGCTGCAAGTACTAGGAAGGCTCAGGACCACTCATAGCACCTGTGACCTGCAGTCACGCCCTGTTCCCGACCCCAGGGCTTCTCCTAACCCCAGAAAACAAAGGCAGGTGAATGGAGCCTTGGCAGAGCTTTGCAATATGGGTGTTGTTAATTTAAAGGCCATTGTTCTGTAGGAACATGAATTTCAACAGGGGCTAAGTTACAGTTTCAGGTCACTTTTCTTCCCTGTGTTCACACATACTTCTTCCTTCTCTGAAACCCGACCCCTGGGGTTAGGGGAAGAAGGGTCAATGGCACAGGAAATGACTATGCTCTATTTAGGGCTGATGCCAGTTCAAAACTCTGAGTCCCAGCCCAGTGCGTGGAAGGCAAGGCAGATCCTAGGCAATGGGGACATCTCAAATGGGATGGGGCATAGTCTGGCATTTGGCTCTCAAAATGCTAAAGTTCCTCTAAATTTGTGTCCCCTAGGATAATATCCAGGACATCACAGGGGCCCTGTTCAAGCACATTGAGAACTCCAAAGACAACGGTGTCCAAATCCCTCGCGAGAAGATTGTCAACATTGTCAATGACCTCTTTGGAGCTGGTAGAAGCCATGTCCCTGCCCCTTTCTCCATCAGTGGCTATTTACCCATACCCACCCTATCTACTAACTCACCAAGCACATGGCAGGTGACACAGGACAGACAAGTGTGACCTCATGATGTGCCATTGACTCCTGGGAGAAATCCACCAAGTCCCTATTGTTTTGGGCCCTTGGTTTCCTTACCTGGAAAGTAAAAGGGTTCTACAAACTGGAGTCCTGGTTGTAATTTCAGCAGTTGACTATGAAACCAGTCTTTAATAGGTTCTTGTTTGCTTTATTTAGTTGCTTCTTACTTGTTTTGTCTGAGACAAGGTCTCATCTCTGTATCCAACCCAGGCTGGTCTCAAACTTGTGACAATTCTCCTGCCTTAGACTCCCTAGTGGTGGGATTATATGTAAAAGCCACCATGCTTGGCTTCAAGTTTCTGTTGAGGACTCAGCCCTTCCCTCAGCATACACAGGGATGGGAGCCCGAGAGGATAGGCTTGCTCCGTTTATGGCAAAGATCATTTAAATCTTTTCCTTCTCCCTGCTGTCCTTTCTCCTTCTCCCTACTCCCTGCTGCCCAGGATTTGACACAGTCACAACAGCCATCTCCTGGAGCCTTTTGCTCCTTGTGACACAACCCAGTGTGCAGAGGAAGATCCACAAGGAGCTGGGTATGTGTTGCTCTCAACCCTCTAGTCAGAGAAGCTGTGAGCCTCCAAGTCACTTGTTGATCTACAAATACGTGTTCATGTGTGTGTTATATATAAGTCCTGGGACATAGCATCCTCCACTTGTGCATATAAGGTGTGGGTGGACCGTGGGGTCTCAGAAACGTGAGTAAACATAGGACAATATAGAGTGACCCTAGTATAACAGGGGCACATATGCAAGGGGCAGACAACACCCCATGAGCTCTGCCTGTGCTTTGCAGACACAGTGATTGGCAGGGATCGGCAACCACGGCTTTCTGACAGACCTCAGCTGCCCTATCTGGAGGCCTTCATCCTGGAGACCTTCCGATACACATCCTTTGTCCCCTTCACCATTCCCCACAGGTAAGGGCCCTGTTCTGTGCCCCCTAAGTGATCATACTGTTCACCAACCCTGTTCCTGAGCTCTGGAAACAACTCGGGCTGTATCTCATTCCTGAACATGGTAACTTCAACATCTGACCCCATCAATCTCTGGTCTACCTCACCCAGTCCAATCACTATGGCCTAGTGGTCACTCACCTCCACTTGTGTTTGCTCCCTATGGAATCTTCTGCTCCTGCCAGGCCCTCCTCACCGTCCCTCACAAGGGTAATCCAGACACCTGTCGACATTGCTTAAACCAGACCTTCTGCCTGGAAAGTTGTCTATCCATTTATCTGGCTCCCAAATTCTACCCTTAGCAAAGGTCAATCCTGACACATGAGTCTTTTTCCATCTAGAAGCCTCTTTTGGCCCATCGGCCAAGTAGAGCTTCATCCTCCAAGGATTTGTAAGATTTAGAGCCCAAGTTCCTCGAATGTGAGAGTGAACATTCACCCCTGCCCACCCCACAGGCTAGTTATTCCTGGTACGAAATCTGCAGACTCCCCAGGGCAAGGCCCATCCCCTGATTGCTTGGCTTCAGAGACTGCCCCAGTGCACATCTGAGCACAAGGAAAGTCTAGTAAAGAAGTGTTGAAGTTGTAGGACAGGATCCCAGCAAAAGAAGGATAATCCCCCCATGTTCCCTGCCCTTCACATGACCTCCCAGGATGGGGCTTGGAGACTGTAGTAATCAGACACTGGGATGCAGTGGAGGGAGGAACACGCCACACCACAGCTTCTCCAAGCCCTGAGCTGGACAGAGCTCTCTTCTCTCCTCAGCACAACGAGGGACACCTCATTGAATGGCTTCCACATTCCTAAGGAGCGTTGTATCTTCATAAACCAGTGGCAGGTCAACCATGATGAGTGAGTACTTAGCCCTGGTGGGAAGGTGAATGCTCAGTAATCAGGAAGGTTGTCTGTTCCTTCAGGAACTGCTTATGTATAGACCAACACTCACTGATACATAGCCTGTCCCAACTGACAAAACTCAGAGCCACTTCCTAAAACTCAGGGTACAGAAGAACGTACCTAGGTATCTGGTGTGGATGGTGAATGCCTGTAATCCAGTCTCCTCAGGAGGCTGAGGCCGGAGGATTAGAGTAAATTCAAGGTCAGTTGAACTTCTTGGCTCGTCTAGTCTGCAGATGTCTCTCAAGAAAGGAAAGAAGGAGCCGGGAGGTGGTGGCACACGCCTTTAATCCCAGTACTCGGGAGGCAGAGGCAGGCGGATCTCTGTGAGACCAGCCTGGTCTACAAGAGCTAGCTCCAGGACATGCTCTAAAGCTGCAGAGAAACCCTGTCTCGAAAAACCAAAAAAAAAAAAAAAAAAAAAAAAAAAAAAAAAAAAAAAAAGAAAGGAAAGAAGGGAGGGAGGGGGGGGGGGGGGGAGGGAGGGAAAAAGAAGGAAAGGGAAGGGAAAGGAAAGGAAAGGAAAGGAAAGGAAGAAAGAAGGAGAGATTGACTAAGAAGTCTCCCTGTGCCCCAAGGTCCCAGTTGAATGGATAATGAGGATACATTATATGAATTATGGCAATGGTCTATTGACCTCCTTGGAAAATTCCTCTCTAATTTGTAGATAGGCAATCCATCCAGACCAGGACATATTGACATGAGAACCCATTCATATTTGTATTGTCAAATTTTAGTCCATAAAGGAAGCATAAGCCAAGCAAGCCAGTAATTCCTCTTTGCTACAGGCATACAGGGAATAGGAGGGAGAGAAACGTATTTTCCTTCTTTCAATTTCCTTTTGATAAGGCATTATTTCCTTCAAGTAATGACTAAGAGCACTGGTAGTGTGTGTGATGTGAAATGTCCTAGGATCCATTCCCAGAACCACAAAAAAAGGAACTGATCAAACCACTATCAGTCATTTGGTTGTGTTCCAACACACCTTAATCCCATCACTTAGGAGGCAGAAGCAGGCTGACCTCTGAATTCTCTGACAGCCTTGTCTATAGAGATAATTCCAGGACAGACCCTGTCTTGAAAACCCAACACAACAAAACAAACCACTGTCTTGCATCATGGGAATGATTCAGCAGGTAGTCATGTGCCGCCACACCTCACATCCTGAGTTCAATCCCCAGGCCCCACATGGTAGAAGGGGTGAGCTGACTTCTGCATGTTGTCCTCTGAACTCCACATACACATAAAGATTTAAATAAAATTATAAATTAAAAATTAAAAATAATCAAAATCCACTCTCCTTACGATGGGTCCTTTTAGAGAGAATGTTATTTTCAGAAGCAATACCATGATTGGAGGTGCAGCTCTGAAGGTAGAGTGCCCTCTACCGTGACCAAGGCCTGGGTCCATCCCCAGCACCAGGTGTGGAAGCCCAGGCCTTCATCCCAGCACTTGGGAGGTAGATGTCAGACTCTCAAACAAGGTGACCTGGGGTTATTCATGGAGTCCAAGGCCAACTTCAAACCCACAGAAGCAAACAAACACAAGTCTGAAAGCAAAAAAACACAAAGAACTATCACAAAGGAGATAAACACCAAGTCTGGTTCCTTCCCCACAGGCTCTTGTTCCTGTCCGTCTTTTCTAACACTGAGCTCCCACAGAAGCTGGGAGGACATAGCTCCCTGTTCCTCCCAGAGCCCAGCCACTCAGATCCTGTCTGTTCCTCTTGCAGGAAGCAGTGGGAAGACCCATTTGAGTTCCGTCCAGAGCGGTTTCTTACTGAGGACAGCACAGCCATCAACAAGACTCTGAGTGAAAAGGTCATGATTTTTGGCCTGGGAAAGCGTCGGTGCCTTGGAGAGACCCCGGCCAGGTGGGAAGTCTTCCTCTTCTTAGCCATCCTGCTGCATCAGCTGGAGTTCAGCGTGCCACCAGGCCTCAAGGTGGACCTGACACCAACCTACGGGCTGACCATGAAGCCTCCGATCTGCAAACACCTTCAGGCGTGGCCACGGTTTTCCAAGTGAAGATGGCCCAGGCAGGGGTAGAGGCAGCCACGGAACACCAACTTTGTTTCTTTCCCCTTCTTTTTAAATCACAGCTTTTTTGGAATACAATTCTTTCACCATTTAATTCACTTCCAATCAGTTTTAGAATATTGTCTATCATACCCCACAAACTTATACCCATTAAGATTCATGGCTCTTCCTCCCAACCTGTCTCCCTTGCCCTCCAGATGCTAATCTAGCTTTTGACAAGTAGATTTGCCTACTGCCACCGTTTCACACAACCCATGATGTATGGTCTGTGACTGGCTCTTTTCCCTTAACACAGTTCTTTCAAAGTTCACTCCTGTGGTCTGTAGGGTAATAAACCTCGGTTGCTTGAGCCTGAGACTCCAGCAGGCCTCATTCTGTTTCCTCATAGTTAATGTGGGCTCCTCTTTCCTGCTTTCTCTTCCTCTCTTCTTCTAGGACTCCAGTCTTTGAATACTTAAAAGGGACAGAGAGGAAGGAACCAGCCTGTGGTGGACATGTCGTCCCTATGTCCTATCCTCAAAATGTAGAAGCTGTGACTTTTCATGGTGAGGGGAGAATCACAACCCCAGATGTATGTGGGTTGACAGGCACCTGGCCAGATGATTCTGTGACCAAAGAAGATCGCTGTGCAAGTCTGAGGACCTAAATTTGAACCCCAAGGCCTCATGTATAACATGTGGACATGGCCATACCTGCCTATAACCCCAAAGCTATGAGACAGAGATAGGTAGATCCTGGGAGCTTACTGGCCAGCCTAGCAAACAGCCAGCTCACAGGTCCGGTACGTAATCCTGTCTCAGAGGAATAAGGCACAGAGTGACAGAGCAGGATCCCAGACACACTTCTCTGGCCTCTGAATGCACATGCATGGTTTGGGCATGCACACCCCCATGTTCATGTGCACATACACACAACACACCAGACACAAACACAAAAGGGGAAAATGAACATACACCTCATAGGATGGAAGATAATTGCAAAATATACATCATGTCAGGTACATGCAAAGACCTTCTATAATTCAAAAACACCCCAGTTTAAAAGTGGACAAGGGACTGGAGTCAACGATTCTCTTAAAAAT
The DNA here is from genome assembly GCF_903992535.2 of Arvicola amphibius. Lineage (NCBI taxonomy): Eukaryota > Metazoa > Chordata > Mammalia > Rodentia > Cricetidae > Arvicola > Arvicola amphibius. The sequence goes on along the minus strand of NC_052049.1, from coordinate 125,953,003 downwards.
ATAAACAACTCGGGCTGGAGAGATGGCTCAGTGATTAAAGAGCCCTGACTTCTCTTCCAGAGGCTCCTGGTTCAATTCCCAGCAACTAAATGGTCACCCACAGCTGTCTATAGCTGCACTTCCAGGTGATCTGATGTCCTCTTCTGACCTCAACAGGTTCCAGGCATGCATATGAAACACAGATATATACATACTGCCAAACATCCATACACATAAAAATAAATAATTCTTTAAAAAAATATAATGACCAATGAACATAAGACAAGACGTACAATACCATAAGTCCCTAGGGAAACATAAGTGAGAACCACAATAAGGTGAGATTGGTTGAAAACATCTGTGGGTCCAGTCACACAGGACACTGATAGAAGGGTCACTTGTGCCCAGGAGTGTACCATAAGCATGGGCACCATAGCAAAACCCTGTTCCCACAAAATCAAATTTAGCTAGATGTGGTAACATATGTTTTTAATCTTAGCACTTACAAGGCTGAGGCAGGAGGATCTTTATGCATTTAAGCCCAACCAAAGCTACATAGTGAGACCTTGTCTCAATCAATCAATCAATCAATCAATAAATAAATAAATAAATAAATAAATGTGATCCATGGCACAACTTGTAACGTACAGTTGAGTCCATCATGAAGGGAAGGCAAGGCAGGGACTCAAGGTACAGGAACCTAGAGGCAGGAATTCAAGCAGAGACCATGGAGGAACACTGCTTCCTGGCTTGGTGATTTCTTACACAACTCAGGACCTCTTGCCTGGGAGTGGCACTGCCCACAGTGGGCTGGACCCTCCCACACCAATCATTAATCAAGAAAATGTCCATATACATGCCCACTGACCAGTCTAAGGGAGACAATTTCTCAATTTAGGTTCCTCATTTTTAAGTGACTCTAGTTTGTGTCAAGTTGATAAGTAGGATGTCACTAATTTTTAAAATGGAACATGATAAGTTTTGGGGAGCACGTGGAAAAAGTATAACCTTCATATGTTGCTGGTGGAAATACACTCTGTTTCAGCTACTGTGAAGAATGATTCAGTAGTCCCCCAGGAAGATAAACACAGATTTATCTATGATGTGGCCACACCACTCCTGCTCCTCCATACCCTCCCTACCATGACAGAGTGTATCTCCTCAAACTGTAATCCTTGTAAAGTCTTCCTCCCTAAATTGATCCCTGTGAGGCATTTATTACAGCCATGAGAAAGGACTCATACATGTGGTAAGCTCACAGAAAGGAACACTGGTCAGCTCAAAGTAGATAAATCTGCATAAGAACAAGAGGTTTCCATAGGTTTAGAGAAGGCAAGAATGAGGAGCTGGGTTGTTTTTTTGTTTCGTTTTGGTTTGGGGTTTTTTTTTTTTGTTTTTTTTTTTTAACTTGGTATTTAAGGAATATAATTTCTGTTTAGGGTTATGAAAGAATTCTAGAAAGGGGATGGTCATTATTTTGTTTGTTGTTGTTTGTTTTAGTTTTCTGAGACAGGGTTTCTCTGTGTAGCACTGCTGTTCTAGAACTTACTCAGTAGACCAGGCTGGCCTCAAACCCAGAGAGTTTCGCCCTCTTCTACCTCCCAAGGGCTGGGATTAAAGGCGTGCACTACTATGTCAGGTTCCATCTGCACGTATGCTCCTTCAGTTCATTTCTGCTCTCTTTAAGACTCAGAAAGTTCCAACCAAATATGTCTGACAAGTTATGAATCTCTGAAATAAGAAAAAGCCAGACCTATTTCCAAAGAGGTTAGTCCTCTTTGAACTAACAGCCTAGAGAGTCATATCATGGTTGTCTGTGACTTTGAAAAAAGTAAATATATTTTAAAAAGATAATGTTGGAGCTCCTAACAACTGGTCAAAGTGGCTGTGAAATGCTCATTCCTGAATGGAACGTCTGCATGGACCATTTGGAGACTTGCGGAGGAGGAAGTGGAAACACTGTGGTGTGTGCTTCGGCCCACAACCTCCCCTCTTCACGTAGTAGGCTGCTTGGCTTTGATCGGCTCCATACAAAGTTCCAGATAGATGGCTCAGAGGTTTAGCTTCCCTGAAGCTAAAGAGGATGGCTTCCCTGAAGTTTCCTTTCCCAGCATGTACATCGGGAGCTCACAACTGCCTGTAACTTCATCTCCAGAGGACAAGACACCTTGACCTCTGTAAGCACTCACACATACACACAGATACACACCGGACACAGATACACACCCACACAACTACACACATTTTATAAATAAGATAGATCTTCTTAAAAGAAAAGTAATAATAATAATGTTTAGGAGGTGAAAGCAGGGCCAACCTGTGATAAAACTCTGGAGCAATGGAGCCCCTTTCTGGAGTTCCATCTGTCTATGACCTGCCTATCTTCAAACCCAAGGCAAACTCCTCAAGGAATTCCAGACAGGAAGAGACCAGCTCATCTCTTAGACTCAGAAGGGCACATCTCTGCCCAGGACAATCACAGTCTAAAACAAGAGACTGATGCCCCAGGATTCCAAGACTGATCAGGCCATAGCCCAGTCCTAGATATTTCAAATTGGAAAAGGGGGCAGAGTTCCACAGGAAAGCCCCTGCTCCAAGACAGCCCACTAAGGAGGAGGAAAGTCCAGCCCTTGGAGAGCAGGGAACAGCGGCCTTCTTCTCCACTCCTTGTTGAGAGAAGAGGCATGACTCCAGTCCGAGGAGCATGAACCACATTCTAAAGCCTTTAACCTAGTGGAAGACTCCCTGGGCATGATAGTGATGTGGGAGTCCCCTCTGTGTGCCGTGAATACCATTGGTTAATAAAGAACTGCTTTGGACCTATAGCAGGGCAGAACAGAGGTAGGAGGAGAAAACTAAACTGAATGCTAGGAGAGAGGAGGCAGAGTGAGAAGAAGCCATGTCGCCAGAGACAGACACTGGAACTTTACCCAGTAAGCCACTGCCACATGGCATTACAGAGATTAATGGAGATGCATTAAATTAATATGTAAGAGTTAGCCAATAAGAAGCTAAAGCTAATGGGCCAAGCACTGTTTTAAATAATATGGTTTCTGTATGATTATTTTAGGGCCAAGCAGCCGGGAACCAACAAGGAGCTCCTTACAACATGATAGCTAGGGTTTTTGTGTCACATATTAGTCACCCACGGTAACAAGTATTAACTATGACATTGTCATAGGTGTGCTTTTATGTGTTTGAGCATATTCCCCCACTACCTCTCTCATCACCTTCGACTCCCACAGATTCCCATCCTCTTCTCTGCCAGTCTTCCTTCTGATTTCATGGGTTGCTTGTTTTGTTCTCTCTCTCTCTCTCTCTCTCTCTCTCTCTCTCTCTCCTCTCTCTCTCCTCTCTCTCTCTCTCTCTCTGTGTGTGTGTGTGTGTGTGTGTGTGTGTGTGTGTCTGTGTGTGTGTGTGCGTGCATGCCCTAATGACTTTGACTAGGGTTTCTTCTTCCATGAGCGTGGGTGTCAGGTTGTTTTTACAGGAGCTTAGATAACTTACAAGTGGCTACACCACTAGGGAAAATGTCTCTGCCTCCTCCAGGAACCATTGACTGTCAATATCAGAAAAGGATGGGGACTCATGATCCCCTCTCCCGTTTATGACTGAGCACTGACTGGCCTGGTCTTGCAGGTAATCAGAGCTGCTGTGAGCAGCTCCCTACCATGGCCTCGGCTCTCAGAGACGCTCCACCTCCTCTTCTCCAAGCCTTCAGACGGTTGATGCAGATGAACCAATCTTACATGTGTACAACCTCACATAAAATGATACATTTGGGGCTGAGCATTTAACAGTCACTTATTCTTAACCCTTTGACCAGTTCTAAGTCTCAGCGTTGACTGCTGCCCACTGTAAAAGAAGCTTCTCTCATCAAAGTGGAGAGAGCCCTAATCCATGGACATAAATACAAACATTTAGAAGGCAGTTTGACAACACATCCATTCAGCAAAACCACAGTAGCAGTGATCCCATCAGAGCCTAGGAGCTTGCCAGCCATGAGCTATTAGCAGGCTTCAAATTCAGTCAGAAAGTGGCTGGGCCTTAACCACTGCTGTGCAAGGGGCACATATTGGTGGTTAATCTTGAGTAACTTGATTGGATCTGGAATCAACTAAGAAACACATCTCTGCATGGTCCCAGAGTGGATAGGCAGCACCTGGTGGAGGGCAGCTGATGAAGAGGCCTGTGGGGGCGGTACTAGAGAGATGACTTCATGGTTAAGAGCACTGGCTGCTCTTTTGATGCCCAGCACCCACATGATGGCTAACAACTGTCTGTAATTCCAGTTCCAAGAGATCCTCTGGCTTCTTGGAGCATTAGGCAAGCATGTGATGCACAAACGTGCGTGCAGCCAAAACACCCACCACAAAACAAAAGAAGCCAGTTTTTCCTGTTGGCTTCACTTCTTTTGTTTGTTTGGGTTTTGGTTTTGTGAGACTGGTTGGTTGGTTTGAGACAGGGTCTCACTCTGTAGACCAGGCTGGCCTTAAACTCACAGAGATCCTCCTGCCTCTCCCTCCCCAGTGTGTACCACCATCACCACACCCGGCTCCACCTTCGCTTCTTGCTGGTGTTTACTTAGCCCTTATTGTCTAAGCCAACCGTATCTCATGATATGTATTCATTCTAACACTGCTGTTCCTCTGGAGAGCACGGACTGATGCACTGGGTACCACAGCCGCACGTGTAAACCCTCAGAGGCAATGGTGGATATCACTATACTTCTCCAACCCAAGGTCAGCAAGGCTCAGCTTCCTGTGAAGTTTCAGGACTGATCTATTGATTGTCATCTAATGGTTACGGACCAATCTGACCGCACGTGGACTGGAGTTGGCCTGAGCTTCTCACGCACACCTGGCCAATCTTTAACTAGGCGACCTAGGTCTCCACTCTGGCCAGAGCCAAGGCAGGAAGAATTGGACATAGAAACCTTACTCCTTCACTTGCCACTCATGACTGACAGCTGGTAAGGGGCACATGGAGCCAGGTCTGTTGTGGTCTGTCCTGGGCAGACATCAGCTCAGTCTGTTCTCACTCCACCAGATGGGTTAACACTGAAGTATAGTACACCAGGCAAAGAAGAATTGGTAGAAAAAGCCCTGAGGTGGGATCCTGCCTCTGTCTCCCCATGGAGGTTGAGGGACTTCATCCGGGCACGGTGGCTCACACCTTCGGGCCCAGCTCTCGGCTCAGGAGGCAGAGGTTGTCTGGCAGTCTGAATTCTAGGTCAGCCACGGACTACAAAGTGAGACCCTGTCTATAAATAAGAAAATAGAATCAAGATTGTGATCCGTGGGCAGAAAGAAAGTCCTCCATTGTCACTCTTCCCTAGCTGCCATTTTCCTTTTGCTTTTGGAGACAAGGACTCACTATGTAGCTCTGGCTGGCCTGGAACGCCATATATAGACCAGGCTGGCCTTGAACTCATGGAGATCTGCCTGTCTCTGCCTCCCAAGTGCTAGGATTAAAGATGTGCACCACAACACCCAGCTAAACTGCTGGTATATTATTCTCCTTTCTTGCCTGGTCCTGTGTTCCCTGGCCAAGTTCTGCCCTTAGCTTCCACTGGTCTGGGCTGTAGCACTGGGAGTGTGGCCTGCGCCGCCCCCTTGTGGTCATCTGGGAAAACTGTTTCCCTTATTGGTTGACCCACAGAACCCACCAAACTAGGCAGTCAGGTGGAAAGTGGTTTGTGTTACAAATACAACTTCAAGGGAAATCTCAGGTCTTTCTGCCCCATAAATTCTAGAGAAACTACTAATAGTGACCATAGCATGCATCCAACCCCACCCTTCTCTGCATCATTTCTTGGACTGTTTTTTCAGACCAACCTGAAACAGAAATTCTTTGTCCAGGCAGGTGTGGTGACACACACCTGAAATCCTAACACCTGAGAGAGAAAGTCAGGAGCACTTGGGTTTCTGAGCTAGAAACCAGGCTGGGCCACAGAGTAAGTTTCAAGCCGGGTTTAGCTGGTTGCTGAGCATCTCAGGGTAAAGCTTAGAACTAACTACATAACTTAGACACACAAACCATCATCAGCCCCAGGAACGTGGAGGATCAGAGTCCTCAGGGCCCTTCTGACTGCTGACTGGGATGTCCTGAACTGCACCTTCCCCTCCTCCAAGCCCTGTTCACATCCCCTCTTCACCCCCAACACACTAACCAGGAAAAACCCATACACATTAACATTTCCCAAGACCCAAGAAAACACCCAGTGGGGAGAAGAATTAAAAAGCCACAGAGGAAGAACAAGAATAACACAATGAACAATGAGAATATGCGGCTGGAGAGATGGCTCAGAGGTTAAGAGCCTTGGCTTGTTCTTCCAGAATCCTATCCTCAGCACCCCCATAGTGCCTCACAACTGGTGCTCCAGTTCCAGAGGATCTGATGCCCTCTCCTGGCCTCCACAGATACCACACATACACATGATAGGCATACAAGCAAGCAAAATACTCATACACATAAATAAAATAAATAAATCTTACTAAGTCAACAAAAAAGAATGAGGATAATGAGGAGGATGGGACTCAAGGGAAGGAGGGAGGGGAGTTGTTTCTTGTCCAGCTCCTTCTGTGGTGACTCTTCTCGTGCCTCTGAGGACGACCTTCGTGGCTGAGCCACTGGTGGTTTTGTGTGCACAAGATAAGTATATAAAGATAAGAAGACAGCCTTGAGCATCAGGCCTGACCACCCGCCTTGTTTGAGACAGGGCCTCTTTATTGTTTTATCTGCAACCCATGAGCCAGGCTAGTGACCCATCCACCACCCATCTTTGCAGGAGTGCTGGGATCACAGTGCTCGCAATGCTGGGGTGCTGAACTCAGTCCTCACGCCTGCTCAACCATCAGTCTCACCCACCGAGCCACCTTCCCTGGTCCCCGCCGTTACTGCTTGTCTGTTATTTTTTATTGTTTAGTTTGGTTTCTTCCTTTCTTTCTTTTTCTTTCTCTCTTTGAGACAGGATCTCTCTGTATAGCCCTGGACATCCTGGAACTAAATATGTAGACCATGCTGGCCTCAAACTCACAGAAATTCTCCTGCCTCTGCCTTCAGCATGCTGGGGTTAAAGGTGTGCACCACCACACCCCACTTGGTTACTTTACTGAGACAAGGTTATACTACATGTAATTACAGGCTGACCTCCAACTATCGATCCCTCTGCATCAGCCTGTCAAGTCCTGAGACTATAGATGTGTACCTCACACCTCGCCCATCATCTTTCGGGTGCTGGGCTGTTGGAAACATTGATGCACACCCATTCTTGATTTGGGATACATGTGCTGCTTGCTTGCCTACAATGGCAGGTGAGCAATGAGTCGTATTTCAGGTGTGCAAGGGCACAGACACAGGAGTGGCCAGTTCTGTAAGGCTACACACACACTTGTAGGCAGAAACTGCTCATTTATTTCCCGGCCGCCCAGACCCAAATAATTACAAAGATACTATATTAATTACATCACTGTCTGGCCAACAGCTTATGCATATTTCTAGCTAACTCTTACATCTTAAGTTAACCAATTTCTATTAATCTGTGAACCACCATGAGGCTGTGGCCTACTGGTAAGGTTCTGGCTGGCAGCTGGCATCTTTCTCCTTTGGCAGCCACATGGAGGTTCCCTGGCTCTGCCTACTTTCTCTCTCTATCTCTGTTCAGATTTGCTGCCTGGCTTTACTCTACTAAGCCATTGGCCGAAACAGCTTAATAACCAATGGGAATAAAACATTCATAGCATATAGAGAGGATTCCACATCACACACTCACATATCCTTTCAGAGAGAGTGTATTCAGGGGAATTAAATTCCAAATTAGAGTCCAGCCACCTCTAGAGGCAAATCCCTTGTGCAGGCCCCTGCCCTGGGCTGGCTCTCCTGCTGTTTGCTCCCACTGAACCCTTGTGTGCTTCGCTTCTGCTCACTGAGAAGGTAGATAGAGAGGTGCGGAGTGGCAAGTCTTGGGCTACGATGGCATCCTGGTCATCTTCAGAGTTGACAGTGTGAACAGAGCCCTCGGAGAGAAGCTGAACTGATTCGAGTTTCGCCATTTGGTTGGAATGTTGCAGGCCCAAATCACAGCTGCACTTTATCTTGGCCATCTTGAGCCTTCCCTTTGAACAGCCATTTGCTGCCCACCTCCACGTGTGATCTAACATCACAACGAGGTGGGTCCTTTGGGAACGTATGAACAGATCCCCACCTTTCCCCGACCCAACCCAGACAGCTTCTGAGGCCTACAGCAGAGAGGACTCAATTTGCTATAACCACCTACGTTATGCATCTACCCACTATATGAAAAGTGTGTTTGCCCATGACTTACCTAGTTCTGTTTCTATAGTAAAAACTTCATAGAACTTCCTGCCACATTGAAACACGGACCCCGGACCCCGAGGGAACCTAAGTCTGTGTTCCCGGCCAGAAGACATGATCTCTTATCCCCCTTGAGGTAAGAGGTAGATTTTTACATTTTTTTCAAGATTTACTTTTATTATTTTTAACCATGTGTGTGTGAGTGTTTCTACAGATAGGAATGTACACCCAAGTGCACTGTCCACCGTGGAAGCCAGGAGTGTAGGAACCCCAGGAACTGGAGCTACAGATACTCCGTTCGCCTTTGCCGTTTCCCACCTGTTGGCCCGGGACCACTTTCCAGCAGGCTGCCGGCACCGATGACTACCTTATGATGAATGGAGGCGGGGTGAGCAGTCACCCCTCTCATCCAGCTCACAGCCCTTCTCTACCAAGCGAATCCAGCACGTGGGCGCTCTGGCTTCTGCAGTATCAGATGCACGTCCCGGGTCAGGGTTTGAGCAATTCTGTACATCAACCTCATCATAGAAAGATGATCTAGATGCTACCTTCTTACTTGAAGAATGCTGATCAAATGAGAGGTAACACATCCAGAATGCCCTCTTCACCCGTCCTCATCCAGAAAAATCTGGGATTATCAGTAACGCGGCTGCCAGGGGCCATTATAGCGGTTGCCTTAGGGTCAGGGTGCAGGCCAAGGAAGGGAATGCAGGGTCTCCTGCTACCCATGTGCTCACCTAGCTGTTCCGCTCCAAAACACCCCGCTAAAAATGCCCTCCTACAGCCAGGCAGAGGCCTTGGGGGCGGTTTATGGAAATGTGTGTTCCCTCCATTCTGTGGAAGTATGATCAGTCAGCCGAACTTTCTGGAAATGGCCTTATCTCCTTCCTGCTCCAGCTGCACTCTGCCCTCATCCATCTAGGTTTGCTCCGGCCAGTACAGGCCCTGATGCTCTCGACTCTGCGATAGCGTCTCTCCAGGCTCCAAACAGCCTAACCTTCCTGAACAGGTGCGCGGAGTCAGACTAGCCCGTCACTTGGGGTAGCGCCCTGGAATAGAGTCACGTGACTTTGACGTTCCTCGGGGCCTCGCCTCCAGTCCTTCCCTTTGTGGGTCTGGGCTTTGGGCACCAGAGGGCGCTGTTGCCTCTCATATATGACAAGAGTAGGGATTTGTGCCCTCAGAGACCAAACCCGAGTCTTAACAAAAGTCAGGAAGAAAGAAACGGCAGCTCGCCAGAAGTAGACATTGGTATTTATCTACCACAGCTGTGGCTCTAGCATTTCCCCTTGAGAAGTAACCCCATCACTTGGGAGGGCCGCCACAGTTTGCTAGCCAGGTCAAACTTCTATGCTGTCTGGGGCTACAGAGTGAGAATGTCTCAAAACGCTAGTAATATTATCATTAACTCTGCTGATATAATCATTTTATTAATCGTTGGGTTTTGTGGGGTTGTTTTGCTTTTAGTTTAGTTCGTTTCTTGTTTATGATAGTCTCTTGCAGTCCAGGCTGGCCTCATACTCACTATACGGAGCTGAGAAAGACTTTGAATCCTGCTCCTCCCACTTCTGCCTCCCACATGCTGGATTACAGCCAGGTGTATTTTTAAAAAACAATCTATGAAGGAGATGGGTGAGCTTGCACATGCCTCTTTGATGCCAGCACTTGGGAGGCAGAGGCAGGCAGATCTCTGTGCTCAAGACCAGCCAGCTCTACATAGAAAGTTCCAGGACTGCCAGGGCTACACAGAGAAACCTTGTCTCAATACAACAACAAATCTAAGGGAAGCCTGGTGTCGATAAGAACCCGGTCACTCAGGAGTCTGAAACAGAAGAATTCAAAGTTTGAGGCCTGCCTGGGTTACAGAATGAGTTCAAAGCCTGTCTGGGAAAGTTAGTGAGATACTTTCAAAATGAAAGTTCAGGGTTCTAGCGAGATGGCTCAGTGATTAAGAACACTGGCCACTCTTCTAGAGGACCTGGCTTCAATTCCCTGCACCCACATGGCAGCTCACAACCATCTATAACTCCAATCCCAGGGGATCTGATGTCCTCTTCTGGCCTCCAAGGGCTTTAGTCATGCAGGTGGTGCAAAGACATGCATGCAGGCAGAATACCTGTATACATACAAGAAAATAATAAATCAAAATAAAAGTTCAAAGAAGACTGGAGATGTAGCTAATGGCAGAACACTTGCTTGTTATGGGTGAGGGCCCAGCCTCCATTCCCAGTACCACTATGTCACCACGTCTCCTGTAGCCTCAGCCCATGGGGGTGGGTTGCCTAGGGGATAGTAGCCAGGATCTGAGTGACAACAGAAAGTTACCTCTGGGGGGCTGGAGAGATGGCTCAGAGGTTAAGAGCCTTGCCTGCTCTTCCAAAGGTCCTGAGTTCAATTCCCAGCAACCACATGGTGGCTCACAACCATCTGTAATGGGGTCTGGTGCCCTCTTCTGGCCTGCAAGCATATACACAGACAGAATATTGTATACAGAATAAATAAATAAATTAAAAAAAAAAAAAAAGAAAGTTACCTCTGCTAACATCAGCAGAGAATACATAAATTCACCGCTCATAAAAGCAGCCGCAGACAGAACCACGCTGCGGAGGCGACAGGCACCAGAGGCCTCCAGTGCGGTCTGAACAGGATGTGGCCCCTGGCCTCTCAACTTCAGCTGCTGGGAGGAATAATCTCCAAATCCTTGGTGCCTGTGGCTCAGTTTCCCTTCTTTCCGCATCCTCATACTGGCTGCCGTAAAGCACCAACATGGGGAGCCACCAGCTCCTCCCAGTCTGTGCTCAGTCATTCAGATATCCAGTCCTTCAGTCCTTCACTCAGGCACAGGGGAAGACCCTGATCCTGCAGCCCTGGGCAGTCCCTTCTCCTGACAGGCAAGTTTGCCTTCTCTTTGAGGGTACCCCTCAGTGCTCACTGGCCCTCTGGTGGAGCGGAGCTACATGGGAGTAACAACAGATGACTAGCTGCTAACAGCTGAGAGCTCAGGCTCAGGGAGCCAAACATGGCCCCAGGGATCAGGGTGGAAAGTCTCAGGTTATCTGCACACAGGAGGAAGCTTCCGGAAGGCATGAGGTTAGTTAGGATTCAAGAAGACTGACAAACGGAAGGCAGACATGGAACTCCTCCCTGGATTGATTGGGTATCCTAAGTAACCTGTGGCAGGAGTGACAGACAGGTCCCTCTAGGCCTCAACTCCCACTCCCAGGAAACATCCACAGCCCGGCTTTTGTGGAGTTTCCCTTCTGACAGCTCCACCCCATCCTTGACCAGACAAGGACAGATGCTTTTGTCACGTGTTGTCACACCGGGTCTAGCAGGTATACCTCCTGAGCTTTGCATGTGATTTGCAAAAACTGGGCTTGAAGCAAGCCCCTGCTCCTCCCCTCAGGCACCCTGCCTACCCTACCCTGTTAGATAGCCAGCCTTCCTTCAGCTAAGCACCCAGGGGCCTCTGCTTACCCCCCCCCCCCATCCACCCAAGAAGTCCCCTGAGCAAGCTAGAGCAGCAGCTAAGAGGCTTCCAAACAACTGGCGGAGCCTGGGGATTTCTGGGTAGGGTGAGTCCTTCACAAAAAGAACATCCTGCCGCTGCGGCCTCCGGACAGCATGAAGGGGTGAGTACCGACCTGCAAGTGGCTTTGGGAGTGAGAAACAGGGGTGCGCTAGCCCCGCCTAGCAGCAGCCATTCAGTGTCTTGGGGAGTGGAGTAACTGTCTGAGTATTTGGAGAGTGGATGAATGAATGAGGTTTTTCAGTTCCTCAGCTTTTGTGGCACTGTAGGTTCAACAACAAAAGCTCCGGCCCCGCCATGCAAGAGGCCATCAGATCCCCGAGAGGACTGCAGGCGAGAGCTAACTACAAAGCTGTTCCAGAAACGAGAGGGGAAAAAAAAAACCATTTAACTGCCAATGAGTGCCAGAGCTTTGAGCTAAGTCACACTCGGCCAGAGCGCTCAGCCCAAGTCCCCTCAGCTGCTGCTGCTCTCCTTGAAATAGGCTCCTGAGGATGAGAAAGGCTCAGGGTTGGGTCCCTGAGAGGGCTCAGAGGGCAAAGGTGCTTGCTACCAAGTCTTATTGCTTGAAGTCTGTCCCTGGAACCCACATGGTAGAAGGAGAGAACCAACTCTCAAAAGTTATACGCCTCCGACCCCCGCCCCCGCCAAAAATAAATGTAATAATTTTTGAAGCCTGAGCGTTGGCCTAGGAGTATGGCTCAGAAGTGGATCACATGACTAGCATGCAAAAGAGCCTGGGTTCCATCCCCCCCACCCCCCCACCCCCGTATTGCAGAAACTTCAACTGAAAGGTCACATAGCTGGGCAGGGGAAAGTCAGCCCCCTCTAACTAGGAAGCTGCTAAAACAGAGCTTCAAGACATCACCCCATCCCTTCCTCCCTATCAGAGATCTGATGACCAACTGAGTTAATCTCTCTTCGGTTTCCTTTTCTGCAAAACAGGGCTAGTAATAACACTATATCAGGAGATTCACTGTAAAAACAGAACTAACTGCTGGGCTGGGGGGTGGCTCATTTATCAGAGTACTTGCCTAGCACACACAAAGCCCTGGGTTTGATCCCCAGAAAACATAAACTGGGTATAGTGACACATACCTGTAATCCAGACCCTTGGGTAATAGGGGGTAGGAGGATCAGAAGTTCAAGGCCATCCCCAGAACTTGGATCTCCTAGGTCATTTGATACTCATGATGAACTTCCAGTCTCAAGACGGAGGTTAACAGTGTGACATCTCTGCATTCAGGCATGGGCCCTTCCTCCTACTGGCATTATTGGGAAGTAGGAGCTGGGATATTCTGTGGCACAGTGGGGGAGGGTCACCTGGAGGGCAGAAGCCCCCACCTTTGCCCTCTGGGTCCTGGTTCCTTTGGCATCTGTGAACATCAGCCAAGCCAACCCAGGCATTGGCATGACGACAGTGGCCACTTGCTTTCTCCTGGTTTCTGTCCTTTCCTACGTACTTGGGGCCTGGAGCACTGGCCTGGTCTTTGTGACCACCTTGCCATCCATGTTTGTTCCACTGTTTCTTTCCTTTTGTCCATCCTTTCTAACTCAGTGGAACCCGGCAGCAGGGAGGTAGGGTTCACACAGGGGGCCTGAGCGACCCTGGAGCCCATGTTCTTCCTTCTCGGTCCCCCTACCTTCCAGGAGCTCCAGCTACTATGTCCTGTCTCCATGCTCATTAGGTTGTGTGTGAGGGAGATGAAGAGGTCAAGGCCGTGGAACAAAGCTGGAGAGGCAGGTGCCACCTCTAGGGAAGTCAGCCCAGGCCCTCTGCTCTGCACTCCGTCCAGCCCCTGTGCACTCTGCAAGGGGCACCTGCCCTGCAGGAAGTAGGAGACTTTGCTGGAAATCTCTTTAATCTTGGCTTCCTGTTTTCTGCCCTGGGGGACGCCCAGAGTGGCTGAGTTTCAAGCTACTTCACACCAGCTTCTCTAAACTATCATCTCTGAACATAAAAGCTGGGGGAGGGGAAGAGGCAGAGAGAACTATAGGAACACACTCCAGTAAAAGTGCTATAAGCTCTGGACCACCCAACCTGCCACCCCCCCCCCAACAAGCTCTGCATGCAGCTGGGCCATCTGGTCCTTTCCCCCCAAAGCTGCCAGAAGTCTTTGGCTCCATCACCCGTCCCATCCCCTTCTCCGGCCTCTCTTTCTTTTCTCCACTCTCCTGGGGCTAGCCTCATCACCGGAGAACAAGTGATTCAGTCTGGGAGCACAAATCTTCAATGCCGACTTGACATATCTGTATATTACAGGCACTCAGACTCAGTTTAACCAAAGTTGTGCACTAGAGTGTTTCCTGGCAGCACCCCACCCCGCTCGCTGAGTTCACCATCTCCCAGGAGCTGGGCTACACCAGAGGGTCATGAGGCTCTTCATAAACTCTCCTCGTGGACAGCTGACCCTAGACATGCCTGTCTACTCCCCTCCACCTGTCAGCTTTGCCAGGACCTATGGCCTTCTTCACCATGTGGACCATGCAACAACACACTCTTGGCTGAGCTTTGTGGGTTTGTTATGGTTTTTGTTTTGTTTTGAGGTAGCGTCTCATGGAGCCCAAACTGGCCATGAACTTCCTCTGAGGTCATGCATGACCTTGAATTTCTTATCCTCCCACCTGAATATGCCATTTTGGGGATTCCAGATATGGATCACCATGTCCACTTCATGCTGTCTAGGGATGGAACTCAGGGCTTTATGCATGCTCGGCAAACACTCTACCAACTGAGCCACATCCTGAACCTTAATTAATTAATGATGCACATACCCCCTTTACTGGCCTTTTTAAACACACACACACATGCACTCACGTGGTGTAGGGGGTTCACCCATACCACAGTGTGCCTGTGGAGGTCAGTGGAGTCTGTTCTCTCCTGTCGTGGGATCCAGGAATCAAAGTCCCGTGTTTTGGGAGCAAGGGCTCTTTTCCTGCTGAGCATCACACTGCAGGGCTGCTCCTTTTTCCAGTTCCATCCCCCTCTTCACCGCTTTTGGTTCTGTCCATTGGGTGCGCATGGTCTTCAAACACTGTGGCTGATCAGACAAGGTTTTTTTTTTTTTTTTTATTTCTTCCTTTTCTGTTTTGGACAAGAACCATGGTGTCCCCCCCCCCCCCTCATCTCCAGCATGAAGATCAGGCTAGCTAGCTTTAATTCCCAAAGCCTGGAATTCAGGAAGGTTAAATATATTTCCCCTCTTCACTTTACTGAGAAGAGGTGGAGCCAGGATTCAAATACAGGTTTATTTGATTCCAAAGTTCACATTCTGGGTCCCAGCTCACTTAGGGAGACAGTTGAGAGGGTTTATGGGTAAAGGAAGATATATTGGTGGTAAAACTGGAGCAAAGATTTAGATATTAATTCAGGGCTTTTCCCCCCAAGTCCCCACAGCCTCCCAACCACCTAGCCCCCCTTTTACCAACTAATTCAGACAGAGGAGATATCAATCTCTCAATCCCCCCCTTCCAGAGGGCTTTGCAAGCTGCTAAAGCCCTTCCCTTCAGGCTGAGCAGCACCCCCACCCCCCAATTGGGGCTATATTATCTATCATTCCATCTTAACCTCAAAGGAAAGAAAGCAAAGCCATGCATGCACACACACATACACAAAGACACACATGTACGTGTGTGCATACACAAACACAGGCATGCATGTGAATACATACACACACATACACAAACACACATAAGCATGTGCGTGCGTACACACACACACACACGCACGCACGCACGCACGCACGCACACACGCACCATCCCTCCAGGCCTGTTATCTTGCTGAATCTGCACCATCTCTCATGAAAGAGGTATGCTCTCAGCCTGATCTTACTTACAGAAGAGGAAACAGCTCAGAGACCTTAGGTAACTAGTTTCAAAGCCACACAGCCACACAGCTCTTAAACTGAGATCTAACCAAGATTTGATCCCCAAATCCCTGGGTTGGGCTTTTTTCCCACTATGTCACATCTAGCTCTGAGATCTGCTGGATGCCTCCTCTGTGTGTATCCCTAGAGAATTGGTTCCTTGCAAGCAAACTGGTACTGGGCATGCTGGGTCAGAGGGCTAATCTGTAGTCTCCAGGAGGGGAGGTGGGGGTTGAGCATGCCCAGGTCCTGCTCCTTTCACCTGAAGTTTGTGCTGTCTGCACCTCTGTCTTTTACAGGACTCTTTACTGTCCTCTTTTGTTGTTGTTGGTTTTTTTGAGACAGGGTTTCTCTATGTAGCCCTGGATGCTGGGATTAAAGGCATTTGGACCACCACCCTGACTGCCCCTTAGTTTTACTTTGTATATAACTTTCCAACTCTGTGCCAGTGGCCTCACTTCTTTCCCCCTGAAGAATTGACCCACCCCCCAACTGGCTGCTTCCTTCAGTACTGGTCCTCGGACAATGCTCTAACACCTAGAACCGCCAATGGAGCTTCTGGTTTCTCTCTTGTTGCTCTACTTCTGTCCTGTGCCCCTCTCATGCCTGAGCACAGCTTGCTCTTGTAGCAAAGAGCAAATTGCTCAGGGAGGATCCTGAATCCTCATTAACAATGGTGTATAATAACAGTCCGGGTTTAATTGAGGACTCACCACGTGCCGCTGTGCACCAAGCACTTTAAAGCTATTAACTCATTTCCTCTCCACAAAACCTTACAAAGTTGGTGGTATTATTTTTGCTCATCTTTTCAAACAACAATGCAACAGGGCAGACAGAGGTTAGGTAACTTATCCAATGTTAACACAGCCATTGACAACTTCCTTACTGATTCCAAGCCAAAATAAAGTTCAAGAAAGTCCTATAAGATGTTCTTTAGAGCTTTTGCCCCTGTAGCTTGCAGGAACCCATCTTCCACCGCTCTCCCCTAGCCACAATGTAACCCGCAGCCTGCCCAACTATTTATAGTCCCCAGAAGCCACCGGGAGCTCTCACTGCTCCCTGCCTTTGTGCATGCTGCTCCCCCAGCTCTATGAAATCAACCCGTGCACCCTTCTTTCCTGTTTCCTGTGAACCTTGTACACTACATTTTCGTTTTATCAGTGTGTTCTTTGCGAGAAACTATTTGCCCCAATCCCGACTGAGAACTTGACAGAAATAGGTCTTTAGATGTGGACTCCAGAGCAGGGACCCTGGTAATTTCAGCCCCCCAGGATATGTTTGTGAAGGAATAAATACATGCATGCTTCTGCCACGGAGGAGTCTAGGCCTAGCCTCCACCCTAGCAGGGGAGATTCGCCTAGAGAAGGTTGGGATGTTGGCTCTAGTGAGCTGGTGGCTCTCTGGAAGGACCTTCGGAAGCCTTCGCCAAGGCCAGCTAGTGGGGGCAGGGCGTGAGCGCGGACACACCCCCTGCATTCCCTCCAAGATCCAGCAGAGGGCGCCGACCCACGCCCCGCTACGCGCCGGGCAGGCCCCCTCGCGCAGGCGCGCCGCAGCGGGCGGAGGATCCGGGCCGCGCTTCCTCTCGCCAGGCCTGCGAGCTTCCTCCCATCGGAGCCCGGGCGAGCTGAGGTTGGCCGCCGCCGCCGAGCCTGCCGCCTTCCTTGCGCTCCCGCGCCACCCCGCACCCGGCCCCGGGAGGTCCCACCGGGGTGGGATCCGAGCAGGGCCAACCCGGGCCGCGCCGCCGTCGGGGCCGTCCCCGGGCCAGCCGTCCCTCCCGCCCCGCCAGCCTCCGGCCGCCCAGCCTCCGGGGTGTGGGGCGCGGGCAACCCCCGCGGGCCGCGATCGAACGCCCGGGGCGGCCCCCGGCGGCCGGCGCGACGTCCCCAACTCGAACCTCGGTGGCCACGTTCGGAAGCGGAACTCTGCCGGGGCCGCGCCGGCTACATTGTTTCCTCCCCCCCGGACTCCCTCCCGCCCCCTTCCCCCGCCTTTCTTCCCTCCCCGACCCGGGCTGCGCGGCCGTCCCCCCTCCGGTCTGGCCGTCCTTCCTCCCCCTATTTTCACATCCATACACCTCTTTGTACCGCACCCCCTGGGGACCCCTGCGCCCCTCCTCTCCCCCTTGGCCTCATGGACTGTCCTGCAGGCCGCTGATGCCGCCCGCGGTGAGGTGGCCTGGACCGCAGTGCCCCAAGAGAGGTGAGTGCTGGGCAGCCCCCGAGGAGGTGGGTGTCCGAGTGTCCCGTGGAAGAGAGGAGGTCGCTTGTCCCGCCTCTATGGCCACCACTGCCGCGTCCACACCCATCGCCCCCCCCACCTCCTAACCGGGTTCGAATTCTCCCGGGAATCACTGTCAGAACATTACTGGGAGGGAGCCACGAAGGAGGTACTGCCCTACACCACAAGAGACTTAGGTTAGCCGAGTCCTACTCCTCAAACCCGTGTGGAACACAGAGTGGGAAGTGGCTGGACCCCGAGGAAGAGAATCAGTATGGGCTGGGAAAATGGGCTGTACTAGAGGGAGTTTGGCCCTTCCTGTTCAGGGCCGCCCTGAACATACTCTGACTTGCTTGGTTCTGCGGTCTTGCTGGCTCCTAGCAGCCCAGGGCCATGCCACCTCCCTTGAGCCCTGCTAGAAGCCTGGGTCCTTGAGCTGAGTCTGTCACCCTTGGCCTGCCAGAGGACCAGGCTTAAAGCAAGGGACCTCTGACCCTTGGGTGGAGAAACTGGGCAGAGCTTCCAGTCTGAGTGGAGGTGACACTGGACATTAGCCCCCACCGTTAGCACCCGGTCAGCCCATTTCCCAGCTCCTCAGGACCCAGGCCAGTTGTTTGGAAGGGGTGTGTCGAGTCACTGGAGCTTTGGAGCTTAAGTTGGAGCATTTTTTTTTCCTTTTCGTACACTAGGGAACCGAGGCCCAAGGGGCAGGTCATATTCCAGGCGTCTCTGGTGGAGGAAGGCTAGCTATCTTCATCCCTATTCTGCAGGGATGGATTGCTGTGGGTGGAGGGCAACCAGGCTCATTCTGCACCTACCAGGGACACAAGCAGTCAGTCCCTAGCCTGACCCAGGAGGGACCTTGTGGGGTGAGCACGTGTTCCCCTGCAGTGGGCTAGAGAAGAGAGAAAGGGCTTCCGGCCCTAATGCTACCTCCTTGTGAGCTAAGACATCATGGGTATTGCTTGTGAGACTTCTTGGTGCCTGGGACTGGGTCCTTACTGCTAGTGTGGAGACATAGTGGAGTGGAGTGTACAGAGCCTGGTCCTGACCCCGCCTTCCCCACATTTCCCAGCTGGCTCGGTCAGCATGGGGTCAGCATGGGCAAAGTGGGAGACAGCCTTGGCATGTAAGTATGGAGGGGCGGACACTGTGGGACTTGTCTCTTCTGCCTCCCCGTCCCCTGGGTGTCGTGGTGTCTTGGTATGGCCACAACAGGATCAGGCCAGAGGCAGCAAGAGTAAGGTTGATAGTGCAACAGGATCTTCTAGATCCCTTCAGGATGCTGAGCTAACTGTGCCTAGGCCCCCTTGGAACCACAGGCAGTTTTGTCCTGCTTGTTTAAGGTTTTTCCTGGTGCCCTAAGATGCACTGGGGGGCGGGGGAAGGTGGAATACTCCCCGCCTGTGAGGCTATACTCACACAGTCTCATGCCCAACCCGAACTTCCTGTCCAGCCTCAGGGGCTGTGGCTGGGCCTGACATGGCTGGGTGCTTCTTACTTAGCTGTAAGGGTGTGGCCAGGGTCCAGAGGCCTTTTAGAAAGCAGCTTAGCTTAGGCTAGCACACGTTCATCAGAAGCAGCCGCTCTCTGTGTGTTGGGATGGGAACAAGGAAAGGCCAGGAAAACAGATGCCGTCCCCACTACAGGAGCACTGCTCCTCAGAGGCCACTCCACCCGGAGTGTCCCACAGCGGGTGTTGGTGAAGGGGTAGATTCCAGCTTCCCCCATGCCAGTACAACCAGTACAAGTGGGCATGGAAGCCATAGTATGACCCAACCTCCCTAGTAATCCTCCTGGATCCCCTCCAAGTTGGTAGGACCGCCCACATCCATTTCTAGGGTTCATCTTTTGAAGGATTGACACATAGCCCTCAAAGAACAGAGATGTTGAATCTGGGAAAGAGGGTAGAGAGATCTCCTCATGCCCGAGAGTATCTGTCCCAGATGGGAATAGCTTCTCCATAGCTAAAATGTTCTGAGTACCTGGACCAGAGCTGAAGGGCTGATAGGACCTAGGAAAGCCAGTCTGAACTCACGTAAAAACTATACCTGCATTAATTTTAATATTTCGCAAGTACTGAGGGCCATATGTGGTGGCATGCACCTGTAATCCCAGTACTGGGGAGGCTGAGGCAGGAGGAGCCCAAGGTCAAGGCCAGCTTGGGTTCCAGACTGTGAAAGAAAGAAAACAAGCCCCAGAAATTTTAGAAGGCAATGTAAGATTACCCACTAATTGCCAGGCAGGGACTGCTAGCATGTTAGCCCCGTGTTCCTGATTTTCTTCGTTCATTGCTGTTGCCATTCAAGCATCTGCTGCCACAACTCTTTCTCCATTTACTACTGTGTCCCTGGACATTTCCTGAGCTACCTGTCATGGTAACTGCCTCTAAAAAGCTTCAGGGTATTTTCAGGAGCTCTGCTACAGCATCATCACCCGAAACCTCTCCCTGAGTGTACGGTGCTTCCATCTGTCACTGTTGTGGGCTGTTACTACACACCCCGCAAGCAGCTCGTAGAGCATAGACAGCTTAGCAGCCAAGCATGTGGATTCCAAGCCCAGCCATCCCATTGCCCCCTGAGCAGAGCTAACAGGTACAGAGACCCTTCTACTTTAGAGGACACTGAACTAACCTACCAAGAAACTAGAAAATGCCGGGGATGGTGGTTAGTGTGGCTGCCTTAACGTGGAAGAAAGATCCCTGAGCCATGGTCCCCAGAATGGCTGTCCCCTCAGCTATCATCAGTAAAGTGTCCCAGCCCCTCTGAAAGCCTCTGTGCCTGTGTTGTTGGCTGTTGTGTCTATGCTGTGCCCCCCCACCACCACCTCCATCACCATGTGATAGACTGCCTCAGGGCCGGGGCTGGCCTTGGAACCACAGACTGCCTGTTGCTGTCCAAGGCCTGACCCAACCCATTCCCCTTAGTAGACTTGGAGTTGAGAGTAGCCGCCTACTACTACTGCTTCCCGGCACACAGCGGTGGTGCCCGTGTAGCCTTGAACTTGAGATCCCTCTGTTGCTGTCCGTCCTCAGAGCACTGAGATTACAGGTGTGCACACACCATACCAGTCTGAAGAGTCCCCTTGCCTCCCAGATTTTGCATGACTGTCCTAGGCTGCATTTTCCAGTGGAAAGTGAGGGTTCCTTAGGAAGCCAGGGCTAGTCAGGCCAGCCCCAGTTTTCTTTGGTGGCCAGGGAAGGGGAAGGGTTAGAGTCTAGAGTCTTGGACCTGGGAGTTAGAAACTAGGCTTATGTGTCAGTGTCCCCCTTTCCAAGTGCTCCCCAGGTCTGAACTGATGGTGTATCTCTTGACATTCCTTATTGTGACTGGAGTAACTGGAGTTGCCCTCCAGACCACACTGTGGGCAGTGGGAAGAAACCAGTCTCTGCTTGGCACACCCCGGGCCCAAGAAACTGTAGCTAGCCCTAAGTGACTATAGTGTGGCCCTTTAAATACAGAAGTTCTCAGGCTTTGTAGCTTGGGACCCTGGCTGCCAGACTTCCCCTCTCTCTCTCTATGATACTGGTGGCATGAAAATGGGCATTACTACTGCCCTCCTGTCCCATAACTTCAGTAGGATGAGGTCACAGGGTTGGAACTTGCCCAAGATGCTGGCCTGGCTGGGGTGAGCCCTTGGTGGCTGTTTCTCAGTTTCCCCCACCCTTGGTTAGGAACAGGATGGGTGGAGGAGCAGGCTGCTCCCTAAACCCAGCAGGGAGCACTGCTTCCCTCCTCCCTTCTGGGTCCCTTCATCCAAGGGCTGGAAATAGAATTCGCTAAGTAATGATTAAAGTCAAATTCAGGCCTAAAAATAAAGAGCTGGAGAAGGAAGAGCCTGTGTGCTCCCTGCATGGCTGAGGGAAGATGTGAGAGGGAAAGACTGACATTGGGTGGTTGAGCCCTAATCCCTAGAGTCAGGAGTGCTCCAGGAATTGGGGGATGCTCTCTTATTGGGTGCGATGCAGCCTGCCGCACCCACTGGTTGTAAACTGAACGAATGGTGTGCAGGATGAGAGAAGAGAATCCCATTTTCCCCCTGAGGAAACTGAGGCTCACTGAGTGAAGTGACTTGCCCTGGACTAGCAGGGAGCTCCCCTGAGTGTAGGCCCCAGGACTGGAGGGCCCCACACAGCCCCGCCCACCCTGTTTTTGCTTGCTTTCTCTTCCTGGTTCTGTGAGAAGGACAGCTTCTTCTAGCTCACTAGTGCACACCCTCCAACCGCAGCTTCCCTCCGCCTCTCTTCCGTGGCCTGCTGTGAGCAGAAGAGAGCTGCTGGGCGCTCCCCTGGCTGCCCTGGGCTCTGCACGGCTGGAAGGCTTGTGGGCGGGTGAAACCTGGGTGTCATCCGACCCGTACATCCTGGCTGCTGCTTTTCAACCCAGCCCAGCCTGGCACCTGGTCCTCACCCAGCCTCAGGCGTTGCAGCCTTTAATGTGCACACTACAGGGGGAAAGGATGGGAGGGTGAGCTCCATTACTGGCTAGAGAAGAGGCTGGGCTCAGGGAAGCCTGGCAGGATAAGCCTGTGGTTCCCTGTCCAGCAAGGCTGCTGGGATCTGCATGAGCTAGAGCAGCTTGGAGGCCTTCCTGGAAGGAGAATAGGGCTTGTGAAAGCATTTGAGGAGGCGGCAGAGCCAGCAGTCCTTGTTGAGTGGTTGTCCTCTCAGGGACTGCTGTCTACTCTGGGTTGCTTGAGACAGCATGATGTCCTGATCTGTCTGTGCAAAGGCGGGATGTGCAGACAGCCAGGAGTGAGTGCAGGTGTGCCTCTGCTTGCTGGAGCAAGAGGGACATGATGTCAGTAGCTGTCCCTAGCATTCCTGTTCTGTCCTTTTCAGGATGTCATATGATCTGCCAAGGAAAAGTTGGAAGGAGGGCTGTTAAGCCAGGTTCCAATGTAACTAAGTTTAAGTCCCTATTGCAGCCCTTGGAAGCTGGTGGCCGCCTAGGTGGTGACCATTGGCAGGCTTGTTTCTTCCCCTGTCTAGCAGGGATCTACCGGGGCTTGTGACAGGTAGAGGGGAGAGGAGGATTAAGTAGCTGATGTGGAGCCTCGAACCATGTTGGAGCAGCAGGCTGTCAGCCACATGCTTTTGTTTTCCCAGTCTGCTGGTGGGGCTTGATACCCTCCCCCTAGGTCTGTCCCTGGTGCTGTCTCGGTAACTTAGCCTCTGGGCTGGGTGCTCTGCCCATGCTTGCTCTGGTGGTCCCTTGGTTGCTTTTGTTTGCTTTTCTAAGGCAGGGTCTCACTTTGTAGACCGAGCTGGCTTCAGATTTGCCTGTCTCTGCCAAAAGCACTGGAGATGAGAAATCTGCCACCCAGATTTGTAGACCTTTATCTTAGTCGCCTGGGCCTCAGTCTCCCCTCTGTACACGGCAGGGAGAAGTTAGTGGTGTGGAACAACGCCGCTGCATGACTTTAAAGGGTTGTTAGAGGTTAGCGGAGAGGCTGTATGTAAATACAGGCAAAAGAAGATGCAAAGACCTAGAATCTGTTCTAAGGGGTGGGGGCAGAGGCCTCGGGTAGGACCCTGGGGAGACCTGGAGGCCCAGAGGCCCAGTGCCTGTAAGTAATTAGGCTTCTGAGTGGTAATTAGAAACCTTTCTGGGCCAGCAGTGGCAGCCTCTAGCCACAGTGTACCCTGGGGAGGAGGCTCCCCGTTAACCTCCCCTTAACTCACCCCTACTGCTCCTAAACTGCCAGACAGGATTTCCGGTCTCGCTGAGCCCCAGTGCGTGCTATAATTTGGTTCTTTAACATTTTTCAGCTATTAAACTCGGCCCTCCTCTTAGGTCAGAGGTGCTGGAGGCTGAGGGAGCCTGTGGGTGGGGGCAGGGCAGCAGGCCCCAGAGCCCAAGCCAGGCAGCTTTCCCACCCCTCTTGCTCAGAGCTCTGCGCCCCAAAGGTGTGTGCTTTCAGACCTCCGGGGCTTCTGTGCAATGGGGGTGCTGAGGGCCTGGCTGAACTGCTGGGATAGTGGGAGCCCTCCAGCCCCTCTGCCTAGTGTGTAACTGGGTAACAGTGCTGCCTGCCAGAGAGCCCTCTGCAGAGCCAGGGGTGGGGCTGACTGTGGCTGCCAAACCAGCTCAGCTGCTGGCTGGCTGCCCTCTTCAGGTGCTCAGCCCACTGCAGGGGGCGTGCCCAAGACTGCAACTCCACCTTTGCCCCGGCTGCCCTGTGACCTATGGGAAACTTCCTTTCGCAGCCTTGATCAACTCTCTCAGCAATTCCATGTCGAGTCTTAACGCTGGCCTGCTCTAGGTACTCCTTTCCCTGTCCTTCCAGCTCCACTCACCTCCTTCCTGCTAACTGCTAGGCACCTCTGGCTCTCTTCAGTCTTTTTAAGGCACTGGGGGTTGGGGGTGGGCACATGGCTGTGCACATGCTTGACCACTAAGTTATACCCATGTTTTTTGAATCATGGACACACCTGGTCGATTGAGGAAGATAGGAGCTTGGAGTGTATTTTGTTGGAATCCTCAGTACCTCAGCATAGGCTCAGCACAGAGGAGAGTTCTTATACCTCTAAGCCTCCTCAGCCTTCCCTCCTCCTGCTCATCTTGACCACCAGACCTGACATGAAGTACAAAAGAAGGCCCCTGAGAACCCCAGCAGAGTGAGAAGGCAGAGGACCTTCCTGTGTTGCCACCACTGGTCCCCCTTCATGCACGTGCGTGTGCGTGTGCGTGTGTGTGTGTGTGTGTGTCTGCAGACAGTTCAGTTCAGCTGGGTCCTGTAGCAGGACCAGAATCTCTGTGGCCCGTAGCGCCAGTCCCCCCAGGTCTCTGGTACACTTCCCTTTTCAGTGGGTATTTTTAGCTGCGTGTAAACAGTTTCTGAAGGCTCCCACGCCCCATTAAGCAGTAGAGTTTTGATGAGGGGGTAGGGCTGGAATCTTTTGACCTACCCTAACCCTTTGCACGTGCCTGGTTCTGGGGGTCTGCAGCTGCCTTAGGGCAAGGAAAGGGCAGCCTGGGACTGTCTGGGCTCCTACTTTCCCCCACTTCTTACCCGCTCCCGGACCGCCTGAGGCTTCAGCCACTGACCTCAGCGCTTGGGCACAATGCCCAGCCTGTTCCTGGGACCCCAGCACAAGGGCTTCTGGGAGCAGGGTTTAGGGCAGGAAGTTAGAGAAGCGTTGGCCCTGCCACAGTCCCAAGCCCCTGTCCTCCAGCCTTGTGGGGGTGGGAGACAGCTGCTGACCCTTTGGGGTTAAATATAGTCCTATTGGTTGCAGAACCTAGCGTGCCGTAGCCGGCCAGGCTTTTCCCTTTCTTTGGTTCATTCATTCAGTACTCATTACTGAGCAGCAGCTCTCAGCCCAGCCCAAGCTGGGGATGCAGACATGAGTCAGAACCCAGCTCCTCTCTTCTACCGACACAAAGCTCCCCTTCTACCCTCAACTGTAGGTCGCTGCTAGTGAGGTCCTTCGCTGGAGCACTGTGACATGAGAGACCCTGGAGGCAGGACCAGCTTGCACAGCTAGAGGACCAAAGAAGGCCTCCTGGTGGAAGTGGCTTTCAAAAGTGGTGTATTTCAATTTTATTTTTAGGGGCAAAGTAATATAGATGTTTATAGCTTTAAAGCAAAACTAGGGACTGCCATTATCGCTCAGTTGGTATTGTTTGCCTGGCCTTTCTAAAGCCCTGGGTAGACAGGTTCAGAAATTTAAAGCTATCCTTGGCTACATAATGAGTTAGAGGAACAAGTTTTCCTTTAATTCAGTCCCATCCCAGAGGCCACCTCTGTTGTCTGTCTCTCTCTGTCTCTCTCTGTCTCTCTCTCTCTCTCTCTCTCTCGATGTATTTATTTTATGTGTGTGTTTTCCTTGTGTGTGTGTGTGTGTGTGTGTGTGTGTGTGTGTGTGTATCACGAGCATGACTGGTGCCCATGGAGTTTAGAAGAAGGTGTCAGATTCCCTGGAACTGGAATTATAGACATTTATGAGCTGGCATGTGAGTGCTGAAAACCGAACCCAGGTCCTCTGCAAGAGCTGCAATTGCTCTTACCTGCTGTGCCATCTTTCCAGCTTTCTCCGTGTCTCTCAGAAACTATCTAGGCATCCCTAAGCTTAGGAATGTGTATTTGTTTTCTGTAAAACATGACTTGAGAGCTAGGGAAATGGTTTTGCTGGTAAACATGCCTCCTCCAAGCTTGACCGCCTAGGACCCACATGGTGGGAAGGGGAGAACTAATTTCCACAAGTCACCCTCTGATTTCCACGTGCACCCACATGGATATAAAATAAACGTGTGTGATAAAAAATTTAAAACAACACAATTTACACTGAGTGTGCTGGTGTATGCCTGTAACCCTGTCCTGGAGACTGAGGCAAGAGGACCTCGGGGTTTAAAATCTATCAGGACCACATAGCAAGAAAGAACCTGTATCAAAAATTCAAAAACACCTTGGCATGGTGGCACATGCCTTTAATTCCAGCACTCAGCAGCCAGAGGCAGGAGGATCTCAGTAAGTTTAAGACCAACCTGTTCTACATAGCAGATTCTAGGATAGATGGAACTACATAGAAGACCCAGTCTCAAAAAACACAAACAAAAAAATCCAAAAACAACAATAACAACCACAAAACAAAAGCCCTACCTACAATTTGTAGTACAGTGTAGGTCATTTGTGTCTGTTTGCCTTTTTTTTTTGCTTTGTTTCAAAATCACCAAAAAGCGGAAATAATTAATATATTGGATATTTGAAGGTCCTTTGCTCGTATTTACCCATTCTTTAACATTTTGCCACATTTATATTGCTCCTTTTGCTTTTTTGTTTTGGGGTGTGTGTGTGTGTGTGTGTGTGTGTGTACATATCAAACATGCCACAGTCTCAGTCAAAGAACAACTTTGTGGTGGTTCTCTCCCTTCAGATTTGGAACTCAGGTTGTCAGTCTTAGCTGCAAGTATCCTTACCTCCCTTGGTTTTTTTATGGCATCGCTGGGAGATTGGGGCCTTGGGCGTCACGTGCGTCCCGGTTTGCTTTCCTACAGTCATCTGTCTGGAAATGGGCGCATGCACGTTTTTGCTTTGTTAGTTGCCAGCATCATGTCTCTTACTCCGGAGAGTTTGGTTCTTTAGTTTATTTTCTTTTTTGTTTGTGTGTAGGGAGCTGTGTAAGTGTGTGTGTGTGTTCATGTGCGAGTACTCTTATGTACATGTGAATATGAAAGCCTGAGGTCAACAGCAGGTCATTCCTTAGGAGCTGTTCACCATATTCTTAAGATGGGTCTCTCGGTAGGTTAGGTGGGCAAGCCAACAAATTCCTGGCATCACAGGGATTGTAAACTCATGCCACCAACACTCAGACTGCTCTGGTTGCTTGGGACCAAACATGGGTCTTCACGGCAAGCATTTTGCTCACTGAGCTATTTCTTCAGGTTCGTCTGTCTGTCTGTCTGTCTGTCTGTCTGTCTGTCTGTCTGTTTGTCTTTTGGTTTGATTTCTCTGTGTATCCCTGACTGTCCTGGAGCTTGCTCTGTAGACCAGGCTGGCCTCAAACTCAGAGACCTGACTGCTGGGATTAGAGATTGTTTTGTTTTTTAAGACAAGATCTCACTTTGTAGCCCAGTCTGGCTTCAAATGTATAACCTCTGTCCATTTCTCTTTTTTTAAATATTTATTTATTTACTTATTATGTATACAATATTCTGTCTGTGTGTCTGCCTACAGGCCAGAAGACGGCACCAGACCCCATTACAGATGGCTGTGAGCCACCATGTGGTTGCTGGGAATTGAACTCAGGACCTTTGGAAGAGCAGGCAATGCTCTTAACCTCTGAGCCATCTCTCCAGCCCCCCTGTCCATTTCTTGCCACCACAAAGAACTCCTATTGTATTTTGCTCTTTTGTTTGTACAACAGTAGCAGCCCCCATCTGTACCTCAAGGCTGCACAAAAAATTCCTGGGATGATGGGAGAGGGCAAGTAAGTGGGCAGAGTGTAGGTGTCTGGGAGTAGAAGTGAGAAAAGGGACAGACATGGTGCTTAGAAGCTAGAAAATGAAGGACATTCCAGTGACTTCCCAAAGGTCACACTTCGAGTCAGTTATAGGGCCAGGTCCAGGACTCAGTGTCCCTTACTCGTAGGATAGCTGTCCTGAACTACCTTCCTAGAGTGACTTGGCCCTAAGGTCAAGTGATCCCACAAAGGACCGTCTTCTGTGCCTACCCCCTGGCTAGTCGGAAGGTGGCTTATAGGAAGCACCCTCTTGAAGCCGCTCTGGCTAGAGAGGCCACAAGGCAAGCTCTAGCCAGGACACTGCAGCTGCTCAGCCTCCTGGCCCTGGTGACCTCACCATGACTGACAGGATGGAGGATGTGTGGGAAGGCATGCAGTGATCCAGGTGCCAAGAGGATGGCAGGAGGCAGGGGCTACCAGGAGGGCAGGGAGTCCTGGCCGAGGGGCTCAGGAGTCTGAATGTGAATCTCACTGGAGCTATGACCTCAGGCAATCTGAGCCACACTTGGGGGCCTCATCTATGAAATGGGGTTGGTAATAACAGCCCCTCTGTTTCTCAGCGTCATTAGGATTGGATGAGCTGTGAAGTGCCAAGGATAAGGCCTGACACTGAGTAAGTGCTCAGAAAACGGGGCCTGTGATTATTTTTATTATTATCATCAAGGCAGCAGGGAGGTGGCGCAGCAGCTGCAGGCCAGGAAGGAGTGTTTGCAAACTGACAGCTGGAAGGGTGACTAACAGTGCCCAGCCTCCGCTCCCTCCTGTGGTGGCAGCAGTGAGTTTTGAATTTGGGGAAAGTGGAGGAGGTGTGGTGAGCTGGTGAGCTAATAAGATCTCCATAGAAGGGCCCTACAGTTGGGGGCTCAGCCAACAGCAGTGGGACCCCAGCTCACGCTCAGGCTGTGTGTCTTGGGCAACTTCTTGGGCCTTGGCTTCTACTCCTTTAACAGGGGAAGGAAGGCTCACAGCTCTCCACAGCATGTGGTCCTCAGGGCCCAGGAGCTGGTTCTTGTGCTCATGCTTGCTCAGTCATGGAAATATGGGGTATGAGGGGGTGGTTCCTATCACACTTCCTGGGCCCAGTCTAGACAACAAGTTTGATAGGCTGGCCTCGCCTCTCGGTGCAAGAAGGGCTGTTTGTTCTGGAGGGGACAGGAAGCAAGCCAGACACTGCCAACTCTGGGGTCGCATTCCATTCCTTCCCTAGCCTCTTTGCAGGGGGTTCACTGTATCCCCTTTCAGGACGAGGGCATATGAGGCCCAAAGGGTTGGTTCGTTCTCTCCAGGTTGGCATGTCGATAAAGCCAGATTCAAAGCACAGGTCTGTCTAGCTTGGGAGTGCTGGTCAGTGCCTGCACCCTTCACCCTTGCTTCTGCTGGACTCTGGGAACATAGGCTCCCTGAAGAAGTCCCCCAGGCTCAGCACCCTCAGGGTCCAATTATAGTTCTTCACAGTGCTGCATTGCAGGGCTCATGCTAGGGCCTCTGGAACCCTTCTCATAGACAGACAGACCAGGGTGCTTGGGGTGGGCTTAGCAAGTTCAGGGTCACAGAGCCCAGAGGCTGGTTGATTCTGCTTTGCTTCACCAGCTTACACCCAGGCCAGTTCTTTTTATTTATTTTTTTAATTTTTATTTGCATTGGTGTTTGTGTGCGTGTGTCTGTGTGAGGGTATCAGATCCCCTGGGACTGGAGTTAGAGCTTAAGCCATGTGGGCTCTGGGCATCAGCCAGGTCCTCTGGAAGAGCAGCCAGTTATCTTGACCACTGAGCCATCTCTCCAGCTCCCTAGGCCAATTCTCCAGGCTATGCCTACCTTCTGCACACCTTGGCCAGGATTGGCTAATAGATTAAGCTTTTCTATGTTACTTTTTCTGGCCCATCCTCATAAAAGAAGGTCTTAATCGTGTAGCTCAGGCTAGCTATCTCTATGCCTCACCCTCTACCATCTGCCTTTCTAACAAATACCTTTTTATATAAATTTTTATTTGCTTGTTGCTCATGAATTTGAAACACACACACACTTTGTGCTAGGGTTTAAACCCAGGGTCTTGAGCATCCTACGCAACCACCGACCACTAAGATCAGTCTCTACTCCCACCCTCTACCTTTTGAAGTCTTCCAGTCTTCAGGGCTCAGTTCCCATGCTTCCTGCATTGGGTGTACGTGCAGGCGTGCATGCACGTGTGCCGGCACTTACACCGAAAGTCCTCGTCTAGTGGTGGAGTACACAGCCATAAATGCAATGGCTAGACCTCACCTCTCCCATCCCAAGTGAGTCTGTCATGTAACCATGTGACCACAGAAGGGCCACTGGGTGTTTCCTCACCAGAACAGGAATAGTAGCCCCACTCTCTCTGCATTCTTCTGAGGTTCTCTGAGGTCTGGGGCCACATTTGGACCAATAGTAGTGTGACCTGTGTGTGCAGACATGCTTGTTGCTCTTGAGGAGTGATCTAAGGAGTTGCCATTACAAAAGTGCATAGACATCCATAGCTGGCAAGCTGCTGTGGAGCAAGCCTTCTCCGGCAAGGGGGCTCAGACAGTCCCCATAGCCAACCCCTTGAAGTCCCCTCATACCCTGGCCAGTTCTTTTCTCTGCAGACATCATCCTAACAGGCCTGGATTGGTTTGGCCAGATTTTGAACTTGATACAAAGGGAATCACAAACCTTGTGCTTCCCTGTATTCTATTCTTTGGCTGAGAATCCAAGGCTGATGGGTGGCTGAGGTGGGTCATGCCACTGCCGTACAGAATTCCCTTCTGTGTCCTCTCCCTGTTTCGTCTACCATGTTTTCAGCACCTGGGCAGTTCCCGGTCTGAGATTTACTGCAGAGCACATCCACCACAGGAGAGCATCTGCCCCTCCCCTGGTGGACATGGGCTATTTTCTCGTGGGTGTGCACTTCAAAGGAGGCAGACATTTACCTGTGCAGAGGCTTCTGGGGCAAGTTTTGTAGCCTGTGAATTTGCACAGAGTACAAGTGACTTTCTTGGACCTCTAGAAACCTGCCCAGTTTCAGAGTTTCCTGACAACCCTCCAGACCTCATTGGTCCTATTGGTCATTCTGTGGGACCTAGAAGGCCCCCAGAGACGTAGAATTGATGGCCACTTCTCTGGGACTCTTGAGTCTGTGTGCATCTACCCGAGGCTAGATAGAACAACCCTGGATCCATGTCTCAGTTCTTGGAAGCTTTGGCACTGCTTTGAAGGGGTTGATGATTACCGAGTGGGTAGGGGTCATCTCTTCTCAGCCTTCCTCAGCTTGGCTTTTCTCCCGCAGCTCTAATGGTACCAAGTAACAGATTGGCCTTCCTGTAGCACGGGGACGCCAGATCTAAGAAGATGTCGGCAATACAGGTACCATGGGGTTGTGGTGGGCACAGAAAAGGCAATCCCATGTTCCACCATCTCCAGTCTGGAAAAGAGGAGGTGCTTAGACCAGCCTATTCCCCATGCCCAACCCTCCATCCTAGTCGAGACCTTGAAGTAACTTTAATTCCAATATGCTCTATTGGGCACAGGGCCCCAAACTGGGCTACAGAGGAATTTGAGCTGGAAGGAACTCGGTATTCTCTGGAGAAGGGTACTTCCCCAGGTTCATGGAAGTCAGCTAAGATGCTTTGGTCCCAAGGGCACTGGGGCAGGTGGGCAGAGAGGGGCCCCAGGCTGCACCCACACACCTATCCCTTACCCTGTAGGCCTCTTGGCCATCCGGTACAGAATGTATTGCCAAGTACAACTTCCATGGCACTGCTGAGCAAGACCTTCCCTTCTGCAAAGGAGATGTGCTCACCATCGTGGCCGTCACCAAGGTACTTGGGGACCTTAGATGCCTATTCCATTCTTTCACCTTCAGGGATTCCTTCTGGGTTTGGCTCCCCTACAGAGGGAGGCAGACCTGAGAGTGTGTCTGGTCCCTCTCCAGGACCCAAACTGGTACAAAGCCAAAAACAAAGTGGGCCGTGAGGGCATCATCCCAGCCAACTATGTCCAGAAGCGTGAGGGCGTGAAGGCGGGCACCAAACTCAGCCTTATGCCGTGAGTACCAGGAGGAGGGCTGGAATCTCCTGGTTTGGGGAGAAGAAAGGAAAAGAGCCCCGAGTAAGGGGCATTGTAGAAATGGAACCAGAGGTTGCACCTAACAGAGAGGAAATGGGGACCCAGCAGAAGAAAAAAGGGGCAGGGGGAAAATGATGCCCTCAGATGCCTGACTGGGAGTTGTGGGAAGTTGCACATGAGAGGCTGATGGGAGGCACCTGGGTCAGTGCCATTGTGACCCCCAGCCTTGCCATCCTCCAGCTGGTTCCATGGCAAAATCACACGGGAGCAGGCCGAGCGGCTTCTCTACCCACCAGAGACAGGCCTGTTCCTGGTGCGGGAAAGCACCAACTACCCTGGGGACTACACACTGTGTGTGAGCTGTGAAGGCAAGGTGGAACACTACCGCATCATGTACCATGCGAGCAAGCTGAGCATTGATGAGGAGGTGTACTTCGAGAACCTCATGCAGCTGGTGGAGGTGAGCGCGGAGTGTGTGTGCCGGGGGACTCCCCTTCCTCCCCACACTCAGACACACCCGAGTCCACCTAAGGACATTTAGCACAAACCTGGCCCGACCACCTGGCAGAGTAACCTGGACACGTTGACAGCTTCTGGGAGTCGTTGGCTCCTCACACCTCAGTGGAGCACCTGTTGTGTGCCAGGGCCAATAGTATTTGGTCCCCATAGTGCCCCAACAATGGCCCCAGCTTATAGGTAGGGACACAAAGTTTCAGCTCAGTGAAGGTCTTCCCATCTATATGTTGGAGGTGCCACTAGGCTTTGAGCCCATCTGATCCAGAGCTCACTTCCCCTGCCACTTGGAACCTCATGGCTGAATGTGTACTTGGCCATCAGGGTCCTTGAGGCCTCTGTACACCCACAGGTTCTTGCAGCTCCCAATGCCAGCTCTGCCAGCTCTGCCAGCTCTGCCCAGGCCATATTTGGCATCAGAAAACTGTAGGTTCCCTCCAAGCTTCCTCATCCCGTCTCTAGCTTACATTGGCCCTGAGTACACCTGGCTCAAGGCTGGTGTAGGGAGCAGGCAGGGCTTTGCTGTTTACCTTAAGATGCTGGTGAGGCCCAAAGCAGTAGTGGCAACTGGGAGTCTAGTAGCCCAGGGTGGGTGGGGTCACAGGCTTCCCACCCTTCTTGAAAAGAGGAACCCTCTCCACACAAAGCAGCTCAAGGCTCTGTGAGCTAGCCTCTGCTGCCCTCTGGTGGTCAGGCCTGAGCCGTGCATGAGTCAATGAAAAGTGAGGCCCAGTGGGTCTGGTTCTGAGGGCCTGCCCTCCCTCTGCAGCACTATACCACAGACGCCGATGGACTCTGCACACGACTCATCAAACCAAAGGTCATGGAGGGCACAGTGGCGGCCCAAGATGAATTCTACCGCAGTGAGTGCCCACTACACCTCCCACACGCCTACTCCTTTCCCCCCCGCCCTCCCCCCGCCTTCTGTCCTACCCTGGCGGCTTGCAGACCTCAGATATCCCACTTCTGAAAGAATTTGCCTTGCATCTGTCATCTCAAATGACCTCAACTAGTGTTCACCTCACTGACTGCTGCCATTCCGCCCCGCCCACAGGTGGCTGGGCACTGAACATGAAGGAACTAAAGCTGCTACAGACGATCGGGAAGGGGGAATTTGGGGGTGAGTTGAGTGAACCTGGGGGGCGGTTTGAGAAGCTTCAGGAGTCCAGGAAACAGCACCTCTCCCTTCTCCCCCCAGATGTGATGCTGGGTGATTATCGGGGCAACAGAGTCGCAGTTAAGTGTATCAAGAATGATGCCACTGCTCAGGCCTTCCTGGCTGAAGCCTCTGTCATGACGTGAGTAGAGACAGGCATAGGGTGGGCAGGCTGCCTGGGGCCTGGGTGGAGGGGAGGAGGCTGGCCGAACTCTGACCACCCTGTCCTGCCTTGTCCAGGCAACTTCGGCACAGCAACCTAGTCCAGCTACTGGGTGTGATTGTGGAGGAGAAGGGTGGGCTCTACATTGTCACAGAGTACATGGCCAAGGTAGGTGCTCCTCAGCCTCACCCTGTCCCTCCTCCCAGCCCCTCCACCTTGGCCACACTGAGCTTTGAAGTTGCCAGTCTTGACCAGTCGCTTATTGACTGACTTTAAACAAGTCATGCCACCTCTCCAAGCCATGGTGTCCCAAGCGTTCTGGTCCTCCCCTGTCCCCCTCCCTCACATCCCTTTCTGTCATTCCCACAGGGGAGTTTGGTTGACTATCTTCGATCACGTGGTCGTTCGGTGCTAGGCGGAGACTGTCTCCTCAAATTCTCACTGTGAGTGATGCAGCCTGGGGTGGGGCTAAGAATCCTGAGACCCCTGCCGTGCTATGGGAGCCCCAATCTGAGGGACGTGTGGCTGTCCTGTCCTCAGAGACGTCTGTGAGGCTATGGAGTACCTGGAGGGCAACAATTTTGTGCACCGGGACTTGGCTGCCCGGAACGTGCTGGTGTCTGAGGACAACGTGGCCAAAGTCAGTGACTTTGGCCTCACCAAGGAAGCTTCCAGCACTCAGGATACAGGCAAACTGCCAGTTAAGTGGACAGCTCCTGAAGCCTTGAGAGAGAAGGTGAGCAAGGGTCCTGGTCTGGTTCACCCCCTCTCCCGAGCTTCCTAGGGTTGATGCTGATTGTCTTATCCACATGGCAGAAATTTTCCACCAAATCCGATGTGTGGAGTTTCGGAATCCTTCTCTGGGAAATCTATTCCTTTGGGCGAGTGCCTTACCCAAGAATTGTGAGTATGGGTCTGGAAGCCATTGCACTGCAGAAGCTGTTGGCGGGATGACAATAGTAGCATCCTATGGGAACTGCCTCCCCTGCTGGAGCCTAGTACCTCAGCTCTGTCCTGAGGAACTTCCGGGCCGCTCCCTGACCTGGACCTGAGGCAGGACTGAAGGCTCTCCCTAAGAGGAATTCTGGGTAGGGGTCCTTTCTGTGGTAAGGCACTGAACTCACATGCCACCTGCTTACAGCCCCTGAAGGACGTCGTCCCTCGGGTGGAAAAGGGCTATAAGATGGACGCCCCGGATGGCTGCCCGCCTGCAGTCTACGACGTTATGAAGAACTGCTGGCACCTGGATGCTGCCACGCGGCCCACCTTCCTGCAGCTTCGAGAGCAGCTGGAGCACATCAGAACCCATGAGCTGCATCTGTGACCTCTGCCTCCGCCTAGGCCATGGGCCTGCAGGGACAGGGCCTAGAAGATCACAGATCTGGTGCCTGCTGCTCACTGGGCCTGAACTTGAACTGAGCCCCAGCGGGCTGGTAGGCCTCTTGCCTCTGACCTGCCTGTCCCTTCTGGCCCCCCAGGGACCCCACCTAGGCCTGGCATCTTCTCTCATGGACCCACCTATAGGGCTTGGGGCGCCCACTGAAGGGGCTGAGAAGGGAGGAGGACAGGAGTGGGAGGCAGTGCCCACGGTGGTCAGCCCTCTCTTGGCCTTCCATCACTCGCCTTCTTAGAGTTTTATTCCTTGCCTTTTTTTGAGATTTTTTTCCGTGTGTTTATTTTTTATTATTTTTCAACATAAGGAGAAAGAAAGTACCCAGCAAATGGGCATTTTACAAGAAGTACGAATCTTATTTTTCCTGTCCTGCCCCTGGGGGTGGGGGAGGAATCAGCCTCTCTCTAGGGACCGATCACCCCAGCCTGTTCCCCATCCCGTGTTCCATGTCCAGTGTTGCCTCGGTCGCCTATGTTTGCGCTTGACCATGTTGCACTGTTTGCATGTGCCCGAGGCAGGCGTCTGTCGGGGGCTTGGATTTCATGTGCTGTGGCCGCTCACCCACACCTTGTGAGATGGAATCGTAATAAACCACTCCCATGAGGACACCGCCACCCAGCCTCGGCGCTTTCTCCGCCGAGCCTGCCTGTCTGCCCAGTCGTCTGCCCATGCCATCTTGTCCATTCCTCTGTCTCTGTGAGTGGGGCTGAGAGGGAAGCATGGCCAGAAGATGTAGCCGCCTCTTTGTGTCAGCTGCACGAGCCAGTGTCCTGTGTCTGCCCATGGGGGAGTGCTCACCGCCTGTCCATTCCTACCAGCTGCCACCTGAGCCCAGCACCGGGGCTGCCTTGGGCCCTGGGACCAGCCCGTGGGATGCTTCCTGGGTACTCTGGCTGCCTCTCCTGTCATGTTGTCATGGTCTGAAGCACAAAGAATTGGAATGGAAATCCAGGCCTGCCCCGATGGGATGTGGCCCTGGGACAAGAGCCCCGATAAACATGCCTCAGAAGATAACTCGGGTGATGGAAAGGGAGCCACTGATGATTCTCACATTTCATCTAACATGTGACAGCTTTGCTTTTCCTCACCCCTACTGTGTGCCAAGCCCTGACCTTCCTGGGCATTGCATGGATTGAGGCAGTTTCCTTCTGCCCCAGCCGGGGTAGACTAATGGGAAATGAGGGTGGGCCCTGGGCGTTTCTCCCATCAGGTTGTCCTAGGGTGGTAGAACTCAGGTGGGTAGGAGAGACTTGATTCATTTGAGATAATAAGGAGGTTCCCTTTGTCTCCTGGTCCTGGCCCTCCCCCAGCTACAGGACCCGAGCCCCAGGAGTTTTGGCTTGAAGCATGTCTTATGTCTACCTCCCAGACCCACCATTTTCCTGTCCCTCCCAAAGCAACAACTTTGCCCACCAAGGCCCCCTCTGCACATACTGCAGGCTGATTTTTGTGAGAAAGAGGCAGCTCAGTCATTCAACTGTAAATGTCCAAGTTTCTGCTGAGTGTAGACTAGGCTGGATGATTCCAGCAGGTAGCAGCGTGGACCCTGTGGAATTCATGGTTGAGAGGACAGACACACAGACAATGATAGGCTCTTCCGTTGGGAAGGAACACCCAACACGAGTATTGTCCGTGCTAAACTCAGGGTGTGTGCAAACACAGGTGGGGCTAGTAGCACCCCAGGGAGAGGAAACCATAGGCAGGGAAGCTTGTCTGGGAATTCAGGTGAGTGAAGACAAACCTTGGGCAACTGGACACCGGTGGACAGCACTGGGAGATAAGCGAGGGGCCTGCGGGTGGAAGGGTGTGGCCTGCGTGTTTCCTATCAAGCCACGAGTTGGAACTCAGTGACAGGTTTTGGGCGTCAGAGACATGTCAAGTAACACCATTTTCAAAGTGATCACCCTCGGTCCCAGGAGAGAAGTGTGAGTAGGGTGGCGGTGAGAGGTGTAAGGGGTCAGTAAGTCGCCATCCTCCAGAGTGAAGGAGAGGGAGAAGCCAGACAGAGGCCTCTGACTTCCCTGCCTGTGGGTGTGACCAAAGCCATAGCTAGGCACCTGCCAATCGAGGATCAGAAGAGAGCATCCCAGGTTCTGATGAGGGCAGTCTGAGTTGTGTGCTTTTGAAACTGCCAAGAGGTAGGGAATTGTTAAGACGCAGGCTAGAGAAGGAAGTGGCGAGTTGCCAGTGGATGGACTGAACCTGAGGGATGAGGTCCATGTGGTAGGAAAGGGCAGAGGACGGAACCTGAGGGGGTCTCAGAGCAGGTAAGGAAGAGAAATTTCACAAGCCTGCAAACCCAGCACTCAAGAGACTGAGGCAGGTAGATAACGCATTAGAGGCCAGCCTGGGCTACTTATTGAGACCCTGTCTTAAAAAAAAAAAAAAACAAAAAAAAAATTGTGCAAGGCATATAGGAGGACAAGTTAGATTAGGAGGGAGCAGGGAGGTGGTGTCACTGAAGCCCAGGGAGAGGCCTTCGATAGGGGAAGTCACTGGGGTGCTCCCAGAAAGCGTAGAGAGACACTGAGGCTTTGGTGTCCAGGTCCAAGGAGACTGGCCAGAGTGACATCTGTGTCTGGCCAGACCCATAGCAGGAAAATTTATCTGGGACTGGGAGGAGAGGGGATGGGAGCAGAGGGAGTCAATTGTCTGAGGAAAGAACACTGGGTCATGTCTAAATTCTGAGGGGAAACCAAACTGCTGAGAAGGCGTTGGGGGTCAGAGCATTCCTTGGAGTTGGTCTCTGAAACCACGGAGGAGGAGACACACAATGAGGCCCTGGGGAATGTTTAATGATCAAATTGAAATATCTAATTGGTCCCAGCAGGA